>NC_138185.1:59558872-60158872 GCF_964194105.1 Spermophilus citellus
ATGTGTGCAATAGATAGTACATACATCGAATATGTATTAAGATGTAAAAAAGGAAAAAAAAAAGTTATGAGGGACCCATTATGATTATGACATTATGATGCCAGGCCCACAACTGGTGAGGAAGTCCTTAAGGCCATCAAATTTCTCGTTGCTTTAAGATAATGAAATTTTGCAGGGAGGAGAAAGAAAGGCTGCAATCCTGCCACACACCAAAAAATGTTCTATATTTGCTATGAAAAAAAAATGGCATCTGAGATCTCCTAGATATGAATAATTTTTGCCTGTGTGAACAAGGATGAAATTTGTTTTTCTCTAATTAAACTCCCATGAGACTCAAGCTACTTTGGAGCTGGTCTTACTCAGAAAATGCTTTTCTCCTTTCCTTCTCCTCCTTCTCCTCTTCCAGTTTGTAGGGAGCACCTCCAAACCACCCAGCTCAAAATCTCAGACATGTCATCAGCCTCTCTCAGTCCACATGGAGAGGGTAGGGAGCTAGATAGCAAGACTACAGAAACAAAGTGAATGTATGTCTAGCCCTTTGTGGACCATGTGGTTCCCTGGAGCAGTTTTCAAAGAAAGGGATTAAACTGATATGGTTATAAACCAATTGACAGGCTTTCCAATAAGAAAAGCCATGTAATATATTCATTTTTGTCTGGAACTATTCTTTTTTGACTGAAGCATGTGTCTCTTAAACTGAAATAAATAAAACAATATCAAGTATTCTTCTTTGAAAATGCTATTGATTATTATTATAGTTCCAGCATTCTCCTTGAATAAGTTCTAGCAATGTGTCATTTCAACGTCAGTCAACACACCTTTAAAGCCAGGTACTAAGCCTGCAGAAAAAGTCTGAAAAGATAAGGGTGTCCAAAACCTACCCAGATGCAACCTTGTGACAAAAAACAAACAAACAAACAAACAAAAAAACAACTTCAAAGAAACGTATAGCTGTGACTAGTCGTCAAATATAGGTACAGAGAAAACATCTTTCTTTGTCCCCAGGAGTGATCACATGTTGACAGCTGGAATTTACATGGCTCCTTATTCAATAAACTAGTGCCTTCCCTGCATTCCAACATAAGCAACACAATAGTGGCACAGAAGCAAACTGACACATTACACAAGGTCCAGCTGTCCCATCCACTTGGCAGAAACTCCTCCTCCTCCTGAGTCTCTTGGTCTTCTCCAAAGTGGGCTTTCATTTCTGCAGGATCTAAATGCACACTCACTGTGCTTATTTTCAAGTGCCTTGAAACGCTTGCCTGGGGGCAGGATATGCATTCTCCATTAAAGATTTAAAAAAAAGAAAGAAAACAAATAAATAAGCAGAAACCTAGGACCGGGTACAAATTCAAACAAATCCCTTCCACTTTGTTGTCAGTTTTAAAATGCTATACATGATTAACATTTCCCACATCAAAATCTTTGTCAACATCACAAACCCTTTCCCTTACCTAGGGTGTATGTGGTTTTCTTTATGCACTTTAACAAAAAGGAACTGTGACCCGTGGGGAAACCAGGGCTATGATTAGTGCAAACTATTTTTATTGCCTTATATACAAAAATAGTCATCTGAGAAGAGATAGAAAGTTCTACAATACCTGACAGTAGGCAATGCTTTCTTTCACACACACACACACAAACACATATATTTCCATAAGTTTGGAAACACCATGCACTCCTTGATTAACAGCATTCATTAAGTAGTTCCAGAACTTTCCCAGGAAAAATGCAGCATTATAGACAATGTCTATTTATAGTGGTGGTATATATTGTTTAGCAAAGCACAGCAGAGTGTTAAAATATATAAGAAATGATTCTGTGCCTTGTAAAACAATACATTCAGCATAGAAATGTTTGTATTTTAAATATACACTTAGCCAGGGTAGTGATCTGTGTCGTCCTAGCTTCTGGAAAGGCTGAGAGAGGAGGATCACTTGAGCCCTGGAGTTTGAGATGAGCCTGTGCAACACTGTGAGACTCCTTACCAATAATAAATTTTAAAAAATGCGTAATACTTACTGATTATGAAGGCACTCATTAGGAATTCCAACTCTGTACTCTGTCCTTGAAATATGACAAAGTGGAAAATAGAAAAGGAACTAGGTATTATGAAAGCCATTAAACTTTAATCCCTACCACTAGGGGGCAGAAGGAAGTTCCTTTCTAAACTGACTGCTAGGCAATCAACCATCACATCATTGTAACATTGAAGGCACTTCAAAAAGACTCAGATGTTTAACTATTGTGCTAGTGATCATACATTCATATTGGGCTGCAGGCCAAGAGAGAAGAAGAAGAAAAAAAAAAAAAAAGAAAAAGCCAGAGACTTACAGCTGAAAAGCTATAAAGTGGTGAATTTTACCTTAGAGCAAAACCATCTTCAGTGACAAATTTCAAAGGCCATATGTATGCGATTTTCATGAAAAGCAGACGACCCTAAATTTCTTTGTTTAACGGGAAGGATCGTCCTCACAGAACAAGCAGGTTCTTTTCTTCAGTTCCCCTTGTTTATTGTGCTGTTACAAAATTCACTTTCCTTTCTAGTACTACATCAGGATTCTAGAAATGCTGCTTCATGCCAAAGGGTATTTCATTAACACTGCCACCCCCGGCATCTTCAAGGATCTCACCCCAGGCACAACATTACTGATGGAGGACCTTTGGAGTATTCTGATAAATCACAGTGTTTTTTTGTTTTTTTCTTTTAAATTAAATCCTCCAATTTAAAGCTTTTTCTGTGGTAACAGCTCAATGTTTCCAAATTTTCCCAAGACAAGACAGTATGACGTTCTTTTCCATGTGGTTAAAGTACTACAAGGCATGAGTCAGTAGGATTATGGATACTATTACTCCCCAAAAGAGTTTTGACTCATGGAACCAGTTCAGTTCAATTACCCTTTAGACTTTATAGTCAGATCTTTCTATTTGCATGTTAGCCTCCACAGCCAGATTCTTCAAATATACTTTAGAATATTCTACAAAAAGAGAAAGAGAGAAACACTCCAAAACATAGTCGATGGGAGGTTTCCTTCATTTATAAATTTAAGGGAAAAGTTTAGGGGTTAAGGCCAGCTTATACCTCTCAAATGAACATTCAGAAAATTTGCAAATTCCAATTCCAATAACTTTTCCCCCCCAAAGAGCCAATTTCAGCTCAATTCTTCTTTCCAAGCAACAATGATCCCAGGAAAGCTGGAACAGTCCCCAGCAAAGTGCTGGCTTTGGCATTTTCCCTTCCCCCACCTTGTTTTCAGAGCACCAGACAGTTTTGTAAATAGAGATAGCGAGCAAAGGAGGCACATCCTCCTTTTACATGAGGAGTGTTACTTGATACGTATCAATATTTCCTGTCAGCGCCAACAAAGCAAAATCTTGGCCCTTATGGTATCCTTAGATGGCTAAATATTGTTTGCCTAAGTCAGCGCGTTCCAGACCTTTTATGCGGCTTGACAGTTGATTGGGAAAAGTCCCACTAACTTTCTTAAACTGTGCAGTCATCCGTTTGGCGGCCGGCTCCGGGGGTTCCACATGAAATCCTCTTTAGATAAATTCATACTAGCGCAGGGTGATTAGGCTCACAGCTTGGCTGACTCACTTGTCTTTAAAAGCTAGACTTTCATGATCAATGTGGGTCTGAGGTTGTCTTCTATGAACCACCTCTTCAGCAGTCTGTAAAGCTTAAAGCTGGTGGGGAAGATGCAACCAAAAAAAAAAAAAAAAAGAAGAAGAAGAAGAAGAAGATGAAGAAAGAAAGAAAGAAAGAAAAGAAAGAAAGAGAGAAGGAGAAAAGCAACTTTTTTTTTCCACCCCCAAAGATGACAGGCTGAAGTTGACAACCTAATCCTTCAGGCTTGTCTTACTTACTGAAAGGCTCAAGTAATGTCAAAGGAACCATCTGATAACAGTCTTCATGCCAAACCTAACAGCTTTATTGCAACAAGAAACTTTCACATTAAATTTCCATGTGTTTTCTCTCCACACTCCTTCTTAACTTTACTACCCACCCCTCCACATCCCCCCCCTTTTTTTCCCAAAGAAAGTTAAGTCTTCCTTGCTGCAAAAACCAAATAGAAACTGCTAGTGAGGGCCAGCTGGGATATAGTCAAATTAGTGGATTATTATTACCTTGGGGACATTAGAAATCAAGTTTGTTATTGGCAGTCCCTGTTTCTGTAAGAGTTGTTAATGGCTAAAATGTAAAGGGTGTTTGTCAATCAACAGAATGTTATTTTCTTAAGTGGGTAGCTGCAATTTGTCGTTTTTATTTCGCTACTGCTGCCTGCCACCAAGTTTACCTCTAATTTTAGCTTCCATCTGAATTAGAAAGAAAACCAGTTATTACAGAAACAGAAAGAAGAGTTTTCTTCAGACCTGGACTCCTGACCTAGAAAAGGAGGTAGGTAGGTTAGGAGTCTCAACCCCACTAAGAAATCTTCTTAGAAAACTGTATCAACTTGTTAAGCACACTTGAAAATATAATAAATACAGACAATGTAGTATAAATAAGGGTGGACACTCATAGTGTATGCTTTGGGTGTTAGAGAATGTTTTCAGTAATGTGCAGATCCTTCTGTGCTTAGACTTTGTGACATTCACGCTGGGACAGTTTTACATTTTAAAGCTAAACAATTCATTTAAGAATTTTAACTCAAGTCCGTGGATCTTTGTTTTTGTTTCAGTTGATGATGATCTTACTTCTCCAAGTTCTGAGACCAGTTTAAACAAAAAAAGAAAACAGACAACAATCTTGTGAAGAAAGAAATTTGGAGTAAATAGTTTTTTTTTTTTTAAAGAAAATATTTCCCTAAGATAAGTTGCTTTTCTAAGGAAATAATGGTGCATCCCAGTGTTGAATAGCAGGCGTTTTCTCTGGTCTGATTAACGATCAGGAAAAAAAAAAAAAAAAAAACAGATTCTTGAAAATTAGCCTATTGTATAATTATGTGTCTGATTGGAACAGCAAAGTGCAAAGTGTCTTAGTTAAACATCTTTAAAAAAAAAAAAAACGATTTTACCATTTCCTTGCAAACATTTGCTAATTTAATTGTGTTAACCCTGGGATCCACATTATTGGTCAGGTGGCTGAATTGATTAGAAACAGAAAGGGATATAGATTTCATGTGGAGAAACTTATCAAGGTGTAAATCAGCTGGTAACCTGAGTTACAAATATGGTGGGGGGGGGGAATGATATTTTCCATACAATTTCTCCAATGTATTCTTGAGCTATTTTTAAAAATTATACCCACAAGTTCTATCACATCTGTAATAAACTCTGCACTTCATGCTGCAGAACCTTCTAAGATATTTTGCAGAGTTTGTTGTGTTTTTCCAATTTCTATGTTTAAAACAAATCCCCCACCCCCTACCCCCAGCTTCTTGAATTCAGGAACACACAAATAACTCATATAAGTTTTGCACTGCCATGAGTTTGTTTTGCTTTCATGCCTAGTATTGTTTTTGAAATTGTTCAGCAGTAAAGAAAAGAAAAAGCTGCTGGTATTAGCTTTAAACAACTGCTACAAACATATTGTCTTCATATTTATTCTAGGTTTTATTTCAACCAAAATGAAGCTTGTAGTGATTCTAGAACAGTTGTAAAACATATAAAAGCCCAACTACCAACATATACACTATATAATTTATAGCAGGTCTATATGTGTAACTATATGCCTTATATATCTGTTCCATACATATTTGAAATAAACCCACTATAAAAGGAACTCAAGGTGTGTGCAAACTAAGAATCGTGACTTCATTGTGATGCTATGTCCATTTTACAGATGGAGAAATTGAGACGAGGGCTGATCCATAAGAATAGCCATCAGTGTGCACTAATAGCAAAGTCCGCATGAAGACCAGGAGCTTTTAACATCAGAAAACTTACAAGAATACTGTAATTCCCATAGGTCTCCATGCTGTTAAAGGTAGGCATGGTCGTTAAGGGTTAGGAAAGAGAGAGGAAAACTAAATGGGAAGGAAGTGTGGATTTCTCCTTCAGAATCTGGAAATTAACAACAACAACAAAAAAATCACCATCTCCAGGTATGCTCTTATTTTGACAGAAAACCCTATCTAAAGCACAGGACATGCAGGATCTCCCCAGCCTGCAAATTGTGTTTGCAAGAGCAGCATCCTCGCTGCAATAATAAACAGCTCCAGCTGCAAGAGGTCTGCTGAACATGCCTGGGCAGGGCAGTCGGAATTCCTTTCCTTTGACCATCTTAGATTTTCCCTGTAAGAGGCAAGTCAGGGAGCTGGCCCTGAAACTTCCCCATAGCCCTGTGCAGTTCTGCACTTCCCCAGGAACACATGCCCTCCCCCAGCCCGCCTCCCCACTTTTGTTTTATTTAGGAATATGTTGCCAGAATTCCAATGAGTTATCTATTCTGTGGCCCCGTCACTTTCCCACCGAGGCCTTGTCGCCGGCTGACTCAGGGTCCAGTCGCAACAGTGAGAAGAAAAGAAGAGAGCAAAAGAATTCTTTTCAACTTTTTTTTTTTTATGTTTCACTCATTTCTCTCTCTGTTTCCCCCAGGCCTCCTCCCCTCTCCTGCCCCCTGCCCCCTCCCCCAGCCTCCTAGGCTCTCCTTCGCCCCTTTATGTTACACGATCGCTCAAATTGAAGCTCAGGAGGGTCCTATAGGGAATGCATAGGATCCCTGGGAGAAAAAAGCCCCAACAGCTATACACCAGATGTATAACGTTATATGGTCAAACTGGCAAACACAAAAGCTGAAAAACAAAAGGCGTGAATTAGGGAGAAGCATTCAAAGGCGTGTTTTCAAAACAGCCCGGCCAAGAGCCTGGATCCCCCTCCTGAGACTAAATGCTTGAAAGAAAAGGTGCTAAAGAAAGAAAGGAAAAGGAAAAAAAAAGCCCATTTTTTCTAATTAGCTGAGGCCTAACAGGCACAGAATTTCGCAACTAGTTTTCATCAAGGGGTTGTGGCTTGTGAAACGAAAAAGATGCTTTTAAAACCTGTGATGTGGGCCTTCTTCTGACCAAAACTAGACTTGGTCCTCCTCTTGCTTTTTTCCCTTGCTCTTGCTTTTTGGGGTCTACCTTGCTTCGTATGTGGATGAATCCCTATTTTCACATTCTTCCCCAAAGGACAAATATTATTTAGGTTTAAAAAGGGAGCAGGAGGGAAAAGCACAGTGGCCCTCCAGCCCCTTCTCTCTGTCTGGAAGGCAGGGGTTTTACTTGCCAGCAACAGTTCCGAGTGGCTCTGAATCTCATTCCAAAGCTCTGCAGAGATCGAAAGGTTCTGAGAAAGGTGTCACCGCAGACTGAGTGTGCGAATGTGTGCGCCTGTGTGTGTGTTTTCTGTAAATGCTGGGATTGAGATTAAAAACCTTCCACCACTGTGAATTTAGATATTTGGAGGATGATTTCTTGCTGGGGTTTTGTTTTGTTTTGTTTTGTTTTCCCCAAATGCAACAAGGCAATGTTTTCAGGGCTGCAAGGTGTATTCCAGCTACGCTGTTGGTTCTACACCTTGAAAAAGACACACATGATTTTATTATTATTATTATTATTATTATTATTATTATTATTATTACTAGTATTATCATTACATTATTATTATTATTAAAATGTTCAAAGTGATGTCACAGCCGGAGACTTATTGGTCATGTGCTGCCTGACAAATTAAGAACTTGCATTCTTCAATCACATTTCTAATGAGAAAACAAAATAGAATTTGTGGGTGAGAGTTGGTGGGCAGGCTGCATTTTGAAGGGAGGCAACTTTAATTGCTGCGCCCGTCTGGCTTGGATGCCTGTGGTCCTGCGTGGTGTGATTTAGCAACAAATGCTTATTCTAATGAATTGGCCTTATTAGGGGGCTCCTCATATTCTTTCATAAAGAGCAAAGAGCGGAGCTATTCTGGACTTCTGAATGCTACAGTCTCTTGATATTCTCACACTGAACGCTGTAGTGTGGGATTGCATTTCCTCCCCTGTATTTTCATAAGGCTCATATTTTTTCATGGCAGGAGAGTGAACTGAAGAAAGATAAGGAAACCACAGAGCTTGCAGGTACTGGGTATCCACAAACCCAGGGCCATGGAAGACGTTTTCAAAATTATTATGCAAAAAAAATGTATTTGTGTTCACAGCTGAACAACGTGGGATTTTAGTTCAGACACCTCCTGGCACATTTTTTTTTGATAAACTCATGGCAATGTATAAAACAGATTCATTAGCTTTGATTAACCTTCTTTAACTAGAGTTAAAAACCTGCTGTAGGCAGCTCAGCTACCGATGCGGACTTTAAGATACTTTATCATGTTTAAGACCCAATTACTGTTGCACTGAATAAGAATAAAACATCACAATAAAATGTGGTACAAACAGCCACTCTACTGCGCACAGCAAATAATCATTAATTTATAACAGCAAGTTTCCTATTTCTATGTTTTTTCTGATGGCTGCACTTAATTCAAGATGAATACTCTGGAATTTGACGAGGATAGTAGACACTAGTCCCCAGCAGTATCCACTGTTGACTCTTTTCCCATTTCACGGTGTTAGGTTGGAGTCTCAGCTCCTGTGAAATTTTCAAATTAAGATAGAATAAAGGAAATAACGTCAACCAGATCCCACAGAATTAGTTCTCTATCAGAGAAGAGAAAGTATTTAGGTGAGGTTGAAACTTTAGGATTTTAGAGCAATTTCTTGTCAATAATTAGACATATTTCTAATTAGAGAATTTAACTGTTAAAGAAACACAGCCAGGTAAAATCAGTATTCAGCAAATTAAAAAGAGTAGCCCATATAATGTAGGTGCCAATGTTTCAAAAGCACGACGGTGAGTGCCATTATGTGCATCTTGCTGGAGAGTCACCGCGGCACACAATGAGTTAATTTTGGACAGGATTTGACTGAACAGGGAATAATGAACAGTGAGATACTGCAGCTTTCAGGCAAAACAGAGTAACAACAATTAAAGAGAGAGAGAGGGGGGATAAAAGGAAAAAACAATCTCCAGTCAGTTAACTAACCAGAGAAGTCCAGTGTTTGAAACAGATAAATCCGAGGCCACCAGGCCTGCCGCTGCTGCCCACTATGCCGACGCTGCTGGCTTTGTGTGCTGGTGTGGAAGACGTTACAACATTTGTGAGCCAACTGTTTGTGGGTTTCTTCTCATCTGCTTTAAAATATTTGGTTTTGCCGTATTTCCATAATAACCACAACCACACTCTCCCCTCCGCAAACCCCCCACAACAACAGATGTGTGTTCTAAAAGGAAATAGAGACACTGATATAATCAGACTCTAGTTAGAGTGCTTTCATACTAAATTCTCCAGCAAATTCGCAACAACAAAAAACTCCCAACCACTGATGGAATTAATCTAAGGTCCTTGATTATTCGAAGTTCTAAAAGTTTTCATTTTGCATTTTGTGTTTGAATGTATAGGGCTTTATTTATCAAACTGCAGCATAATTTTCCCTTCAGTTGGAGGCTGTGATTGTGAAACAAATAAATTGAAACTTAAGGGCCCGTTCTCTCCAAATTTAGTTCCATTATCACTTTAAGAATGCACACTACTTATGATACAAAAGGGGTGTATGTTGCCTGTTATTTAGTTGCTAACTCAGCGATATGTTGGTTAACACAACACTCTTTAAACTCCTTTCTGGGGTTGTTTTATTGAAGACCATGTGTGAGTGAGTGAGTGTGTGTGTATGTGTGTGTAAATGTCAGATATTACATGGCAGCAAGATAGCTTCCACATATTTAAGATTTACTATTTTAAAGTTTAAAAAAAAAGAATAAAGATTTCAAAGACTGAAATAAAAATAAAGCCTATTTGAAATAAATGCTCACTTTATTTAAAATAGGAATACTGGTGATTTTTTTTAAAGTAATATTTTAAGAGAAATACATGTCTATTTGTGCATCCTATGGTTTTCTTATCTGTATCGAAATGGATTTATTTAACATATATTCTATGCTCTACACAAAATCTGATATGCATAAAGGACATCAAATGCACTTCATTATACTCTGCATTAAATACCTTCCAGTCTTTATACTACATTATTTTAGCCACTGTGTTAAACTTAAAATAGTTTATTTAATCTTCCTCGTAGCCTACTCTTATTAATATGTCCACCTAATAACATTGGAGTTGGGAAAAGATAACTACAATTGAAGTTTTTTGATTTAAAAATGTATTTATATATATATATATATTAATATATAATATTATATATTATATATTTATATATATATATATATAAATGCATTTTTATTTATTATTTTATAATACATATATATTTGTGGTGATGTCCTCTTTGGCTTCCCGCCTCAGTATGGAAGCTGGAACCACTTAACCTCAACCTATAAGTCCAGCCCTGAAATGACTGGAAATCATCCTGACCCTGGGCAGGGGGAATTCAGGAAGCTATAGACCAGCAGCTCCTTAGCCAAGCATGAAGTTCCCTTGGCTGCTGGACAAACACTATTTCCCTTTGCTCCACAGGACAAAGCTTAACTCCTAGTCCAGTTTGATGTATCCCACGCTGCTTCTGTGCCCCAGCATAGTTCACTGACTTTCTTTTCTACAGGACCCCTCCTTTTGAAGCACTGAGAACAGGCTCTCCCTGAGTCTGATGCTCCTGTCTTCATGCTACAGCTGGATGCTTTTTGCCCCCCCATCTTGGACCTCTCTCCATGTCTATTCCTAGACATCCTATCACTCCATTTGCCTTCTTGCTTCCACACACACCAGTCAGGTTTTCTCTGACATCCCTAGAAGCCCAAACTTTTTAAAGATCAGTTCCTGCGGCTCTGTCCAAACCCCAGGTTCTTGGCAATTCTACTCTACCTGGTCTCTGTCATTGACCTTTTTTTAACCGGGTGGAGATCCTTGTATAAGTTTCAAAGAAAAAATGAAAAGACAGAAACAGCACTATAATCAAGATGGTGGGAACCTTCCACAGGCTTTCTTACACACATCCCTTGTCCTCATTACCTTCTATTATCTCCTAGATTCTTAACCTGTTTGAAACTATTTACCCTCTCCCCATAACGCAACTCATAGTTACCAAAGATAGAACATTTGTTCTGCAGCATTTTGGCATAAACTCAGAGTCATCCTGTGTACAAGTTTTATCAACTGTGTACCCAACAAGGACCTGCAATTAACCATAAATATATATATGGAGTAAATAGCATCCAGATGTAGAATGATGGCAGGGGTATCAGACTCAGGGAGAACCTGTTCTCAGGGCTTGGAAAGGAGGGATCCTGTAGGAAAGAAAGTCAGTGACTATGCTAGGGCACATAAGGAGCATGGGATACATCAAACTGGACCAGGAGTTAAGCCTTGTCCTGTGGAGCAAATAGGAATATATATATATATATATATATATATATATATATATATATATATATATATTCATATTTATATATTCATATTTGTATATTTACTCATATTTTATATATTTATTCATGTATATATTTATTCATTCATTCAGTAATAATTTGCAAGCAGTGTGAGAGGTTGCCACATGGGCTAATTTCAAAAGGAGGTAGCCATCCAAGGGGGAGAGTTGGATGTTATAGAGAAGTAGGGAGAATTCTTTCCTTGAGATTTCTTTTTATAAGGCAACGAGAGTAGGCTGTGAACACATGCCCCATGAAGCAGACCATGCCAGGTTCCTAACTGTTGTCTCTTTATCCTGATGTGGAAAAGACAATTAAGCATCCCTAGTCAATACTTACCTTGTAAGACCCACCTGGATGGTGTCAGTTTGCACTGCTAGAGTCCTGCTAATAATTGCCCTTTGACTCACACCCAGGTGTCATTTTAGATAACTGACAGAAAAGGTGACTTGAATAGCAGCCCCTTATACATTTTCTTCGGAAAATGTTCAAGTAAATCTTTCTTAAGCTTTAAGGCACTCAGAATCACTTAAGAAATTTAAACAAACAAAAGTAGAAGTCCAAGTCCCACTCAATCGGGCTCAACTGGTTCAGGGTTGGGGTAGAGGAGGGTGAAGAGACTTAGAGATTATTATTGTTCTCCAGGATAGAGAACACTACTATACATCTTAAGACAGCTGACTACCAGCTCAGCCATTGCTCTGCCAAGTGATGGGAAACTCAATAGGCCATCTGCTTTCAGCACCAGTTGATATCAGTTTTTCATGCTTCTGAAACAGCCCACACTTTCTCCTCTGGTCCGCAGACAGACAAACAGTACTGTAGTCTTGTCTAAGTCACTCCCTTCTCTAAGGACCTACATTATGAAATTAAGGTACAACTCTTTGGGCCTGCAAAGCAACCAATCTTTCCATGAAATCCCAACTAAGCCTTGACTAACCACCTCCTTGATTTATCCAAACCTGGCTCGTTCATGCCTGTGTTCACTAGAAACCTGACTTTTTCCTGATGGACCATTAAAACCCATCCTGGCCTCTCTGCTTTTACTACCTGATTTTATTCATTGAGAAGTTCCTGGTATGTTCTGCTGTGGATTCGCCTTATTGGGCACAGGGTTTGATTTGGGAAAACCTTTCTTTAGCTGCAAGCTCTGTGACTGCTTTCTTTACTAGGATCATCATATTTCATTCCCAACTTCAACATCCCTTAGAAGAGGAATCAGTCTTTTCCCTTCTTGCCTGCTACTAGATTCAGCACCAGTCTGTTGGAAACTTGACTTCTAGGTCCTGAAAAGCCAAGAAGCTAGTAAAAGTTTTATTATTCATTAATTCAGAGATGTAAGTGAAATCTCCCAACATTGTCACCAATTAGCTCTTTCTTTTCTCTCTTTCTTTTCTCCCTTCAGGATGTTACTGAGGCCTCACACAGCTGGGCAGCCTTCTGCTGCTGGCTCAACGTCTGTAGATCTATAAGAACTATAGGGTTTTTATAAATTCATGGGCTCTGACAATATCTAATACTTGTAGGGTGCATTATGGTTTAGATAACACTTTTACATGCATTATTTCATTAATATTTCTGGGGAAAGTGGCTGACTCGTGTATATAAAAATAAAGAGAGCTGAACTTAACCACACAGCATTGTTGGGAATATGAAATTAAGTGACACTAAGTGAGATACCACACAGGTACTCCACACATATCTCTTGCATTCCTCTCCTGAATGTGCTATCCATTGCTTATATAATGCTCATCTGCACAAGATAGTTGCCACATTATTTTTCTACTCTTTCTTGGTAAATAGTGCATAATGTAAAGCGCTTAGCCAGGTGACTCTTAAGATCTCTTCTAGTTGCTTGTGAGGCTTCTTTGCCAATTACCTAAACATAATTTTGGAAGTTTCTGAATTATTTTTTTCCTCTAAGAGACTTTATGTTTTCAAATAGACTGTTGGTTGAAAAAGAAACAAAATGAGAAAACCTAATGTGATGTTAGACCTAAGTACACGGAGCGTTACAGGATCTGATCTACTGTTCCAAGCTCTCAAGTGGTTGTTTCAGTAGCACTCCCACCACTGCTCAGGTCTGGGAGGTAAATGGAATACCCTTTAGGTAGGTTCCTGTTCACGTGGCTGTTTTGTTCTTTAGAAATGCATATAAGCAGATTTTCATGGGTTCATTGAGTTTACATAACTTCTTATATTTTATGACTGGTTCACCAAAATGAAGAGCAGCATTTAGGATTATGAAAATCACACATGCTTAAAATGAGTGTAAAGGTGCTCACTGCGAATATATGAATAAATTCCAGTAGATGAAATATGGTGAATATTAATTCATGGTATTGTACAGGGATCACATCAGAGAGAGGCATATCCTTATCCCTGAGGCCAAGCTTAAAGTTAAGGGTTTTTCTCATTGGAATCAAATCATTTCCATGAGCAACCCTTTGCTTTGTGGGAAAGCCTACCTTTCATCTTAATAAACAAGCGACAGTATCAAAATGTGTGATTCGAATAATCTAGATCTAATGGAGACAACTAATAATATTGATCTGAAGCATCCAGTCATTCATTTAATACAGAACTAGGGAGCAACCAAAACATGCCCTGTGTTTTTCTAGATATTTTGCACTTAGTAGTGAACAAAGCAGTCAAAAAGCTGGTCATATTTCTCCAGAACACAGTTAAGTGAGTAAAGCTATTAATGATATTCTGACAGAATCCAAATCCTGTGGGCCATATATCTCTTTTAGAGACATGAATGTAGGAAATAAATCAAATATCAATAAATTCCAGTATCCACCACTGATGGTCATGCATGGTCTGTGCACATGGAGGAATACATGTAAGATGACCAGGGTGGCGTCAGACACAACACATTCAGACACCTGTTGGAGGAAGGTCACAAAGGTCCTGCTTGTCTTCCCTTTGATGTTTGTGGGGAAACATCAAGATTATAAAAAGTCAGCTTCTAATAACACTCCTGTCATCCATTCCTTTTCTTGATTTTTATACAATGACTTTTAACTTTTGACTTTCCTTTAGATAAAGTATGTGTGTGTTTAAAAAAAATAAGTCTAACTTCTATGCTGTTGACAAAGTTTCAACACCAAGTATTAAAAGATAAAAATAGGTATCTGAAGGTATGGTATGTTTCTCAGACTCTGGAAGTAACTTGAATTAAGTTCAAGAAGGCCATGTACTCTTTCTTGTCCTGATATAAACCAACAAATAAACAACTTCAAAAAGCCCAGTTCCACAGACATAAGACATCTGGATGCTTTAAAAAGGAATCCACATTCTTGGCAGTGTGTCCAAACTTGGGATCCAAATCTTCTGAAGTTCACACATCACCGTTGTGACAAAACGCTGCCCTGTCATGATGTGTCTCCATACTATCATGTCAACATTATCTGTTCTGCAGAACATCTCCTTAAAAAGTTGACGACCTAAGGGGAAATGTAGTTCCATCCCACAAGGCCCTGGAATTTGATCCTCCTTGTACATTATGCACAGAGGGTACTCTTTGTAACGTGCAGCTCATGATGAGAATGCTTGAGAAGGTCACTGGCTTAGTTCAAATAAACAAAACGCCTTCTCTATAACATTCTGGCATGATAGGCAGAGAATGAGAGCAGTCAGAAGACTGTAGAGAATACAAAGAAGAATCAGAGGCCAGTTCAATTTAAGCTTATGGTAAGACTGTTTTTAGTCGACCGCAAAGAGAGCAATGTATAAAATAAAAGAAATAAAAAACTGGCTTCAGTGTTCAGAATTAAAACAAGGAATGATTAATCTTTTCAAACAAGAATCACCTAAGTCAATTTCCCCCACTTCAAGTCTTATGGGTAAAAGACTTTGTCATCCTGGGAACTTGGCCCTCCTGTTCTTATTGCACAATTTGAGTCATTTTAGACTTTATGGTAATATTAATAGGTTAGGGAAATTTCCAAAAGCCTCATGCTCAGACATTTAAAGCAATACAACTGATATTAAAGAAATTTGCTTATTTAAAAAGAAAATTCCTTAAACAATGTATTTAATAAATTAATGTTTTATATATATGAAAGACTTGCCATGTTCTGGGCTCTTTATAAATACTTTTTAGTCCTCCTGATCACTCTACATCTACACCTAAGCTGCAGAGGGTAAATAACTCCCCAAAATCTTCAGGGGCAAAGTCAGAATTGGGTCCCAAGATGGCATTCCCTCCAAAGCTCAGTCTTTCCACTACTTGTAATGCCTCCTAATAAGGAATAAGAGCAAGGTGTCCTGGGATTCACCCAGGAGAATCTCAGGCTTTGTAACTGACAAACGATTGAATGGTGACATTAAATTATTTTTCAGGTATGACTTCACCAGTTGCTGAGCTCATGGTCTTTGGAAAGAAATCAGGTGTGAAAGGAAATCCTGGGCATTTTGCAGTGGGCTTTAGCTAAAGAGCACCTTGAAAAGCTGACTGCTAGATTTATAGAGAAGGTCTAGCCTAATGAACTTGTGAATGTTCCTGCAGATAGCATAGCATGCTCAGCCAGGAATCACACTGGACTCTGGACCCCAACAAAGAAAATCATTTGATAGGACTTCATATCAAAGTGCACTGCTTGCAGTAAGAACTCAGGCTGTGATGAGTCTCAGAGACAAAAATAGAGCTCAAAAAGAGGTGAAGAGAGATGCCTTATCCACCCTAAAAGAAGTTTCCAGAAGGGCTGCTTGTGGACTGTTTTCAGGAGCTTCCATGTTTATGTTAATGTTATTAGACAATGATTTGGGGTTCAAGAACATCAAATGGTAGATTACAGGAATAAGGATATGTTTTAGTCAGCTTTTTTGCTGCTCTGACCAAAAGAACAGACATAAACAATTTTAGAGAAGGGTAAGTTTCTTTGGGGCTCACCTTTTCAGAATCATAGTGCTTAGATAGCCAACTCCATACTGTGGGACAGAGGTGAGGGAGAACATCAGGAAAGAAAGGCATGACAGAGGAAAGCAGCTCAGGACATGGCAAACAGGAAGCAGAGAAAGACTCCTGAAGGACAAAACATGTATCCCAAAGGCATGCCCTCAATAACCTGCCTCCTTCAGCCACATGCCACTTGCCTACAGTTATCACTCAGTTAATCCCTATTGGAGGATTAATGCTTTGATTCAGTTAAAACTCTCATAACCCATCCTTTCACCTCTAAAACTTTCTTGCATTGCTTCACACATGAGCTTTTGGTGGACACTGCACATATACAACATAACAAGATAATATCCAGTAGTGACAGAAGTTCAACCTTCTTAGTGCTTAGAATTTTGTGACTGTTTTGCAAATGGTGCCAAGAATATGGAGTGAATTGAAATCTCCCTTGGGGGTGCATAGAAGCATACTCAAATGTCTATAGGCATCTAACAGGACTGGAGAATATGGGTGAGATATCTCCAGAAAACCTCCATTCTGTATTCTAGTGATTTCTAATGGAGACTGGCATGCACACACACACACATACACACACACACAAATCAAGTGAAATATAAATTTAGGTAGTTTAAAAGAGCAAGTAGTGCTCTTCTGACATTAATAAGGCATGAAAGAAAAAAATATAAATTATAGTTAATATTGATTTGTGTTGTAGTGATTGTGCTTAACTAGAGATATTTTTTTCTGCCCACATAATGTAGGAGAAAAGCAAACAGATAAGTAATATTAAAGAAGATTAAAAAAAAAAAAGTAAACCAGAAAAACACACACACAGAGTCACACACACCAAATAAGAAAATACTAAAAGTTTGGGAAAACTTAGGCTGTGATGAATCTGGAACGTCTCATAAAGGCTTATATGTTGAAAGTTTGGTCCCTAAAGAGCAATGTTCAGAGGTGAGGTTTTTGAGAAGTGATTGAATCATGAAGGTTCTCATCTCATCATCATATTAGTCCACTTATGGATTAATAAGTTGACATTAGTGGGAGATGGTGGAAACTTGAGGAGGTAGGGTTTAGTAGGAGGAAGTAGGTTACTGGAGAAGTGGCCTGGAAAAGTATATCTTGTCCTGCTCCCATCCCTCACCCCTTGTTTCCTGGCAGCCATGAGCTGAGAAGGTTTCTCTGCTGCACTTCTAAAATGATGTTCTGCTTCATCCAGGACCCAGAATAATGGGGCCCACTGACAAAGAATTGAAAACCTTTGAAACCATGAGTCCAAATAACTCTTTCCTCCTTTAAGTTGATTTCCTCAGGCATTTTGTCTACAGTGGTGAAAAGCTGATTATCACAACACAATTACACCTATCAAAAAAATGTTAAGCCAGTGACCTATTAATTTTAAACTATAAGGTTTAATTTGTTCACTGGACAACTTGGAGCTTATTTTTTTTAATCCCTTTAAATGTGGAATCTTGAAATATGCATGGCTGTGTTTAAGATATATGTGACATGAAAGGAAATATATATATATATATATATATATATATATATATATATATATATATCCATCCATATGTATTCAAGTGTATTATATGCAAACATATGTTTACATGTTCATATTGTTGATACAATTTACAAAATACTTTCACTTCCTTTGTCCCAGTTGATCGTTGCAAAGAACTTCAAATATTTATTCTTCCACACTTCAGGCAGATTTCAAACATTTCCTGACTCTATCTCCAGAATGCTTGGTTTGTATCTGTATGAAAGATCTTAACACGCTCCTGCATTGAATTATATGCATGTTATTTTCCCACATGAGGAATGCCTAGAAGGAGACGAATTGTGTTCTCTCCATATCTGTATCCTTGACTTATGCTGGCTCCACATAGTCCCCCCAGTTCTACTATAGAGATCCCGAGACAGTAAATTGGAAGTAAAAGAACAAAACATGAGGATTTATAGACAGATAGCTATAAAGAGTAATAAACCCAATACCTAGACTGGCATCTGGGAGGAATTTTGTTGTCTAACCCATCTCCAGTGATGAACAAGCACATCCTGCATGAAGCCCAATGAAGGCTTTTTGAAGCATTACACACATAAGGCATTCCATGATGTAGAAGGCAGTCAATAGTGGGTTCAGGACTTGATCTCAGATCTTCAGTGTTGTGTTTTCAATGTTGAGGAAATGAATCATTCCCCTGTCTCATGAAGATTTCCAAGCTGCCCTTTATATGTGCAGACATTGCATTTGTTTGAGGGATAGGAATGGGATTTGTGTTTGTAGGGGTACAAATTAATTAAACTATATTTACCCCTTGGCATTTCATTTCTCTTTTGCATTTTGTATCACAGCTATGTTGTTTAAAAAAGTCAATTAAATATGCACTGACTGCTGCTTACCTACTAAGTGCAACAAATGACATTACTTAAGAGGAACAAAATGGGAGCAATCACCAACTAATCCGCTTGTCCATTGGGTGCAGCCCTCGTATATTATAGCTCCTCCATGAGCTACTTTTACTTTAAATAAAACCATAATGACATGGGAAAACTAACATGTTCCAGGACTAGGACACACGTTTTCAAATTTATTACAAAAGTGCACCTACATGAGAACATCATCTTTATATATATGCCTTTGGAACTGATTAGCCCTTCTGTACTTCAGATATAATTAAACTTTCTATTATTTAGAAATACAATCTATTCTATTTAGAATCTATTTTATTTTAGAATAAATAAATAATCTATTTTATTTAGAATCAATTACTAGCATTGAATTGTACATTTTCAAAAATTCAGCTAATTCATATCAAACTCTAAACTATCACTTGATTTGACGTGCCACATTCATCCCCACCACCATGGTAATTAGCATGGTCCTGGAGGTACCATCCCGACTATTGCCCTGACATTCTGACACGCACATTTTTGAGAAAATTAGGCTAACTATATTTTTCAGTCTTGCTCCATTTCATCTCTGGTTGTGTAGACTCGGTCTTAATGTACCTAAACCAAATGAGGTGTGATTTTCCTCTGGATAGGACTAGGCACTTTAAATAACCAGAAAGATTGGAGAAAGTGTTGTTTTCTTTGTAATTCCAGAAAAAAAAGATAGTGGAGATGCATTTTGAACCACTTCTAAAAAGGGAAGGGGGGTTCAGTTGAACAAGTTTTATAGATAGTACTTGATTAAGTGTATACATTTCCCTACTTGATTATCCAAAAGTATAGAGAGAATAATTAAACATTAAATTAACACAGATAATAAAGACTATTTTATAAATGTGATTGTGAACTTTGGAAAGGGACATATTTAGTGGATAACTGTATTCTAAAATCCATATTTGGATACACATCAGTTTTATTTTTTAGTAATCTCAAATGCTTAACTTAAATTTCATTTCTCATTTCTGCCAAAACTACCATGAAGAGGCATGAGGTTTCCAGCTCACAATTCCCATCTTCAGAGGTTTAAAAACTTAATCTATCTATTTGAATGCCTTTGTAAGGATCCAAACTGAATTTGAACTTTAGATATTTTAAAGTGACCTGTTACTGTGTTAAGTCCAAATTGGCCATCAAGAACCCTATGGGCCATTACCTCATTGTTTATTCTGGTAAACTATAAATATTTTTAAAAGCCCAAATTGTGAAGTTAGGAGAGGACATTTTATATCTCTCTATCATTGTCACTTCTTTCTCTGCTACTTTGGGTGTTGGCCATGTATCTGAGAGTCCAGTTGGTAAAACAATCAATAGTATTGACAGATGATGTGCTTTTGTCTGAAGCTACATTCCTCAGCCCTTTTAGTTCTCAGGAGATAATAGGAAATGTACTTAGAAAAACTTTATTATAAACACTCATGTTGATCCAAATATTTTTATACTCTCAGTCAAATCAGGCTCCATATGCTCAGTGAAATAAGGCATAACTTTCTCACCATATGATGGAAAGATTACATATAATACAAGTCTTTCTCTTAGGATGTTATTGTTTCAATATAACAATCTAATGTTTCATAGTTACATGTGTAATATGTATACATATAACTATGCAATGTTATTGTGGACCAGAGAGATATACCATACTTCTAAAAATAAATATTGGGGCATTAAGTTATCAGAGTCTAAACTATAGAAGCAAAAGAAGTTTAGAAGGAAGAAATGGAACTATGAGATGGTTCAAAGGAAAAAAAGACATTACAACCATGAAGTACACACTAAGCTCAAAACAATTCTACAAAGTGTCATTCTTTGCAGATGAGGATCCTGAGGTTCCAATGGCAAATAATAGATCCAGAACTGACACTTAGATATACCTGACTTGAAAGAAAATGTTCACTCCTACTTTCCTGTATTTAATTCAGATGACTGGAAAGGGGGTGTGGCATGGGAGTTGGTAGCAACCATGAGCTGAGTAGCAGTCAAGTGCAGCTTGTGCTACCAGAAGTCAGTAGATGGAGATATCAAGGATGCAATCAGAAATATAATACTGTTAGAGAAGAGTTTGGAACTAGAAATACAGGTGGGTCTCTACATCTACTTGCTAGTCAGGGCAAAGAGAACTGCATGAAAGGAGTCAGAGCCAAATCCTCTTCAAAATAAGGATAGCCATCAAAAGAAGGAGGAAGGAACAGGGGAAAATGGCTTGAGAGTTATCAACACCACAAAAGTTTCATTTGTTTTCTTATTATTTTAACACAAGGATTTATCATAATTTGTATTAAGGCAGTATTTAAAAGTAAGTTCCATATCTCAAAAAGGCGTGTAGAGTGCTAATGGATCAAACTAAGCTGAACAGGTTTTTTACCTTCTTTAATTGGTTTGATGTATCTTGTAAGTCTCTAAAATAGGGACAAGGCATGTCTATATCCTAAAAGCAAATTTGACTGTTAATGGAATTACCATGGAGGAAAGAAACAACAAAGAGGGAATAATGATGAAATGCTAGAGATGGCAGTGTGCCTTCATAGATCAGAGCTGGCAGCAGAGGATGGAATTAAGAAATCAGGGAAGGAGGTCTTGAGGATAAGCAGTAGGGTGTTGAGTTAGAAATAACTATGTGATGATAAAAGGGACAGATAAGGACAAGGAGAGGAAGATATACAGGCAATCAGTACTATGGTATGTAAATTAGGCAGCCTCTATCTATCTATATCTATATCTATATCTATCTATATATATGCCTTTATTTTGTTTATTTATCTTTTTATGTGGTGCTGAGGATCAAATCCAGGGCCTCGCACGTGCTAGATGAGCACTCTACTGCTGAGCCACAATCACAACCCCTAGGCAGCCAAACTCTTATCAATACATCAGCAGTGAGACCTCCTTCCAAGACCATGCAGAACTGTTGAGACATATTTTAGATTCCTTACTGTGGAACTATGAACAAAATAATAATAACAATAACAACAACAACAATGATAATAATAATAGGATGTGATGCTGATGGAAATAGCAGTGAAGCCAATGTCCACCCAGGATGAGTAGGCAATCTGGGACATGGGATGCAGTAATGCAGTATCTGGAAAATTCAGACTGATGATAGGTACAATGTGAACAAATGATCAGAATGAGAGAAACTCAGTTGACTGAAATGATTATGTGGACTATGGAGTGAGGCAAGGGACAGATGAAAGCAGACCAGACAACTAAAAATTGAAGAAAGAAGATCACAATGAGAAGGAATGTGTCTGGTAGGGACACAAGTAGTAAAGAGATTAGAGATAGTGTTAGAGAGATGCTCTAAGAAATTTTGGAGGGGGAATAGCTCTGTAGTATATTCATCCATCCATCCATTCATTCATGTGTTGGACCTGTCCTAAGATATGTGATTTGTAAAGCAAAAAATATACCCAGCACTGGAAAAATCAAACTCATTAGAGAAAATAATGAGTTGATAGGTATGGAACCCAGCTGTGAAAATAAGGATGGCAAATTGGAGAATTTAAACCAAGTGCTATAAATGATGACTGAGAGATGGGCTCAAACTGCAGACCTTTGGTTCCCTGCAGACTGGCCCTCCTGGGAATAGCCCAGTGGCTTTCTTCATGGTTACAACTTTGTCTACTTCAGTTGAGCTTTACAAAGAATTCTGACAACTCCAATGTGGAGATTCTCTGTTTTAATGACTGTGACTGGAGGGGTAGAAAGATGTCTTACATCACAACTCATAAGTAAATCCATTTTTCATTACTAATCTTTTCACAGTGATTATATACATGTATGTATACATACACACACACACACACACACAGCCACTTAGTAATGATAAACATTTGTACTAACATTATTCCATGGAGTTCCATAACTGCTGTGTGACTTGAATACTCAAGCAAGTAACGTGGCCTCCAACCTGTGGAGAGATTTAGTGGCCCATGAAAATAGCCATAATTGAGGTATAAGGGCTCAAATAGTAGAGCCAGGGATGTGGGTCCCAAATAGAACTCTCACCACTCCAGTGTCTGTGGCAGGGACTCAGTGTACTTAGTATCCCTTGCTGGATGCCTGAGTGAACAAGCACATTTTTAAGTGTTTGATTTATTGAAAGTGCATGCATATCCCAAGGCACAGAAGCTTGAATTCTTAGAAGAATGAATACTGTCTAGAACCTAAAGGAAATAGAACCAGGAAGTATGAAATTACAGCAAATCTGTCCTGGTTCTCCACATTTCCTCAGGCATCACAGTTATTAGACTTTCCTATGTGCCACTGTTAGTCACAGAGAAAGCTCCATCTTAGATCACAGGAGGAAAGATAAGACCTATAGGAAGTAAAATCATTCCTCATGATAACTAAACAAGGACTTCGGAAGAGGTAGCTGGCCTTAGGGAACAGGAAGTGGGCAAAGGAAGTTCTGCTTCACTATGTATTTCAGAAGTTCATCGGCCTCAACTTAGAAGGGAAAGCTTAAAGTTCCTGTCCTTACTTCTGTCCAAGAGAACTTGCTATTCCTAAGATTTAGGGAAAACAACATTTCTAAGTGTTTTTCAGAACAAAATACACTAAGTAAAACTGACTGATCCCAGGATTCTAAGAAATGAAGGAACAAAATAAAACTTAACCTATTTTCTGACTGCTTCTTAAAAGAGAATTTCTGGGGAAAGAAAACAGGAAATGATCTCTTCTTTATGCTATTGGTGAAAGACCACAAGTTCTGCCTGGACAGTCAAGCCAAGCCAACTCCATTCCCATAGAAGCACAGCTCTGTAGTGTCACTGTTGTCATTGGGTATCTTTAAATTTGCCTTTTGAGGACTGTTGTTGTTGTTGTTAAACCAAATTGTTGGAAACAGTAGCTCTATCTACTTGGCTTATGGTTTCAGATCCTCCAAACCTGTCTCTCTCCATCCTGGTCTAGATTTGCTGAGATGTAGCTAGAAATCACAAGCAGCAGATGGAGTCCAACTTGCCAAGTGCTAGAAAGTTCATAAAAGTTAAATTTATTTAATCACTAGGCACTTAGGCATCAGGATCTTTAAAAGAATCCAATGACCAGAACACTGACCTTCAGTGTTGGAGGGAAATGGAGCTCAAAGAGATCACATGACCAATACTTGGCTGATAAAACAGCCAGTGACAGGTAAAAGCAGCAGATGTTCAGATCTTATCTCTGGGAACTCATATATTTATGAGTGTTTATTTCATTAAGCCATTTCTAGGGACAGAAAAAGGGCACATTTAATGGGCTGAAAAATTCCCACAAGAATCACAAAGTCAGAGATTAGGTATGGAAAAACCATGTTCCCTTTGGCTTGGTCTCCCATCCCTACCCCCATCCACCAGGTTCAAGCCATTCTAGTATGACTCAACCCTGGGATGTCTCCCTCTTCCCTTGTGGTGCTATTTCCTAACTGAAATATTTTTCTAATATATAATTTGAGTTGTTGTCTCATGGATTCATCAGAAAATCATAAGCTCTAAAATGCCTTAAGCAACATTTGTGTGTGTGTGTGTTTTAAGTGGGAGAATTCAAAGACTCTCTCAAAAGCCTAGGTTCTCAATGAGTAAAAATGCCCCCATAAAAGTATAATGGTCAATTAAAAATAAAATCAAGAAATATTGCTCTCTCTTGAACTCTACCCATAAGAAGCAATGGAGATCTAATTTAGAACATGTTACAGTGATAAAAATTCAGCATATGAAGGGGGATAGGTAAACTTCTAATGGGCACTAAAAACCCCAAAGGAGATCTACTCTAAACTTCCATGATTGGACCATCTGGTGTTCTCAAGAGCATCTTAGTTTTGTTAAGCACCAACAGCTGGAAATGAAGTATAACCAGATCTCTTTACACAGGACCCACATACACTAATACCCCGAAGACTGAAGTGCCCAGCGCCCTTCCCAAGCTAAGCATCAGAAATCTTGTCAAATACAAATACACTCTTTAGTATTCCACGCTCATTTGGATACAATTCTATAGCAACATCATTATTTTTGATAAACGCAAATTATAATGTCTCATTGTAAGATAAAACAAAAGGTAAAACCAATAGGAACATTTTTTCCAATGGGGGCTCTTTCTCTGGTTGGCTTAAACATGGAAATTTTAAATGCAGGTTTTCTTCTGAGATTTTTAGTGATCATTAGGAGTTGCCTCTTCCCCATTTGCATGCTGGATTCCTATCTTTGTAACATGCTTCAAATAAGATCCTTGTAATTTCTCATGGGAGGACTTTAGGAGAAAATAACACGTTTTGATTTTACATATTAGTTAACTATTATGTTTTATGGGACATTTTTATTCTTTAGGATGTAGGCGTTCAGGGGAGTCCTTGAATTGTTTCATATTAAGAAAATGTGAATGCTGATAGGAAACTGTTCCTATTATTGGTAGTCTATTCTCCTAAAGCAAGTGAATCCCACGAGTAAATATGTTGCCTAGTGGCTATTATTCATTGGGAGAAAAAGAGACACTAAAAAAAATAATAACAACATATACTGTCACGGTGGCAATCATGGACTAATTTGGCAGCAACTTAATGCAGAAGGTAGAAGGGAAGAAGAGCTTGAGAGAGCCAAGTGCTGGGGATGCAGTGATGATGAGGACCTCAAGGACCCATGGTGTATATTCTCTACAGAGAGAGGCAGATAATGTGAAAATTGAAAGATAAATAAAAGAATGCAAGTTGTCAGGAAGTCAACAAAAGATTGCAGTAGAGCATTAACAAGAAGAGAGGGAAGGAGGTGAATGTTCCAAATAGGTAAATAATAATAATAAAAAGAAGTACTTTAGTAAGTTAAACTGAAATGCAACTGATGAGAAGCACCTAGCCAAAGTAGGCATGGAGGAGGAACATTGTGATTGTCATGTGCATACAAGATCATGAGGCAGGAAGATCCTGGAGGAAGCTCTTGAGAAATTGAGAAAAGTCCTTGTGCTTGTAGCTCAGGAAGAAAAAACAGTGACTAGAGAATGGGAGGGATATATAGTTGTCTGGGCCTACAGAGGAGATCGGACAGGTTCTGGTCATGGAGCGGGAAAGAAAGGACCTAAGACAGACACACAGGTACATGGCTTAAGCAGAGGACTCTATAAAATGGAGAAGCCAGGAGGGGGCTGGGGTAGGTACTAGATATAGTGTGTGGGGCACAGGAGTGGGAAGAAGCCAGATATCCTGTGGGGACCTGTCCGTTTATTCCAAACATAATGTAGAGAGATATCCTACATTTCCTTCATGGACTTTCTTTCCCCTTTTTCCCTCCTGCATCCATTGCACAATAGGGATTAGAGGAAAAAATAAGGGGATTCATTAGCATCCTGGAGGTGGGTGTGGGGACACAGATAAATAAAACAATAACCAAAGACTGGGGAAGACTGTGGAAAAGATCCCACAAACAAGGAGGAGACAGCCACTCTCTGCCCATAGATTGAAAGGATTCCTTGAAATATAAATAATAATATCAATCATAATAATAATAATAAAATTAAGATGTTATATAGATATTGTAAAGTATAGGTACTTTATCAGGTTGAGAAGAGATGGGAATTTAAAGAACTGGAAGGATAACAGGGAAAAAGACAAACAGACACAGGGAGCCAATAGAGCAAGTGAGAGAGAGAGAGAGGAGAGCCAATTTGGACAAATGAGAGAAGATCCAGTGAGGACAAGCGGAGTAGCTCTGAGTGGCCAAGGCACAGACCACCCTCAAGAGAAGGAGAAGATTATTGAGGAAGCCTGAATGCCATGTTTAGCAGTTTGGTTTTAATCCTGGCAGCAAAGGTCATCAAGATGTGACCCTTAGGGCTAACACCCTAGCAGAACCAGGTGGGAAGTATATGGGCAACATTCACCCTTCAGAAGACTGCCTTCAGATGCCAAAACCTGAAAATCATAAGGATAACCCCCAAAGCCATCATATGAACTCCCAGGGATAGTGGGCCTGCAGTTCCTTCTAGAACTTACCATAGCTATATGAGGATGAGTGAAGAAAGAAATAGAATGACTATTTTATAAGTCAATGATAATTTTCCTTGGGTCGGAAAAGACTTTTGGCTCCTATTTTCACCTATCATGTCTCACACTCTGGTTTGGCACTTTGGGCTCTCCAAAATAAATAGGCAAAGCACTTCATAGACCTTTATCTTCAGACTAAACCTGCTAACAGTGTCCTAGACTATAGATGATGAATGTGCACTTTGCAAGACGTCACACTCACATTCTTCAAATATAAAATACTGCCACTTGTTATAAACTAAAATAAGCATTTACAGTTTCCTGAAAATTTTTGAAAGTGCATCAGCAATTATATTTGAATTATAAAGTCAGCTAAAAATTCGAGGCCGGACTGAATTCCAAGGCTGATCCATGGCAGCACATTCAAATCCAGAGGCTGCAGCTGGCCGAGCAGGGAAAGAATAGTTCTCTAAGAGGACAAATTGAGCAAGCTGTTGACAACGACCTCACGATTGAGTATTGTTCTGAGATTAGTTTAAAGAGAAAAAGAAAAGATTCCTCAAACCCTGAATCATTTATTAGCTTAGGATACGACTGATACAGTTCCCAGCCCAGAAACAGAAGTTCAAATTCTGACGCCCTGGGACGTCTGCTGTCAAGCAGAGTTCAGTGCCAACACCAGTGGATCCACGGAAGGAACAAGATGAATTCCATTTTTACTTCGAATTTCAAGGGGGATTACTTCAAAAAGGAAAGAAAAAACATGCTGAGGCAAGGAAACTGAAATCAATACGCCCATGGTGACGGATTCAATTGGAATAAGAAGAAAGTTCATTGGTATATCAACAAAAAATTCCCTTGCTTTAAGATGATATTTTGAGAGCATCAATCTTATGGACTACTCATACAGCCATAGAACTACACTTGGGTTGCTTTATCCACGAGAAATGATAGATTCCTCTCACTATGAGTTATCACCCGGCTCCTCTTTTGATCCATGACAAACTCAGGCAATACAGAGTTCTGTCTTACAGTAGCAAAGAAAAGAATCTAATTCTGATGGAGAGAGACATAGTTGGTGTTATTATCATTACTATTGAAATGAATCAAAGTCTTAATTAAAACAGATATTTGGTATTTTATTCTCAAACTTTGATTTGGAATTCTAAGCAATTCTAACAGTGACTCATACAAAGAATATTGATTTGACCAATAAATGTCCCTGACTCTGCTTGAAAAACTATGTTTTAATTGGTAAAAACATGTTTTAATTGGTAAAAACTTACCTTATGAAGAAGTTATGACCTCATCCTTCCCACTGGCCCATGGAAACTGTATCTAGCTCTCAAATAGATTCCAGTTATCTTGACAGGAGGTCAGAGACAAATTTAAAGAGTCTATATGCATTTGCTAAGCTCTGAGCGCTTGTTTCTACCTTGTACAGGTTGTCAAAATCTATCAAGAAGTTAAGGCTTGCATATTGCAACTGTTTTGTATGTTTTTCTTTCAGAACTGTAAAAAAAATTTAGTGAAAGAGTTTTTTTAAGCACAGGACTAATTGGGAGGATTTGAAAAACCACATACCTACCAGCCTTTCATAAGTGGGTACACCTCTGCATAAGCCTTCCTGGTATATGGCATGGGTACTCTGATTCCCAGATGATGGGGTAACTCTTGTTCAAATTAATCTTGGAGGTAACTAGGGCAATGTTTGGTGAAAGCCCTGTAAAATAGGTCACCTACTACAAGTGTAAGAAGAGAAGTTCGTCAAAGGGTAGCCAGGAGCAAGAAAGTATCACAATTCTGAGAGAAGAGGATTTAGTGATTGTTACACAAGGAAACTGTGTCCAAAGACCCTTTCAGAGGGCTTAAGAAAGGAGTCTTTGTTGGTGGGAGTGATTGGATCTGCCTCTGTTGCCTTCTTTTACACATCCCTGTATCCTGTGACACACCAAGCACGCCGTTTAGAGAGGTGAACGTTATGTGATACAGCTTAATGGAAACAAAGACATAAGGTTGGTGTTCTGTTCCCCATTTCTGCCCTACTTGGTGTATTACACTTTAAACATTGCCATGCACCCTCTTCTGGGCTCAGCTAATGCCCAGGCAAAGTCACATGACCTGGAAAGGGTCCTCAGGACCTGCTTCAATCTGTGTCTGTTATTTTTATTAAACTAATCACTCTGTTACCCCATTTTCACTTTTATTACCTGACTTAACTGTTTCTCAGAAGACATCTGACCTCAGGAAGTAGATGTGTTTTAATCTTGTGTGCCGTCTTTTAGTGAAAAATCATTTTGAAAATAGCCTTCAAATTGAATTGTGTCAATGTTTGTTCACCAAAGTTTATTTTTAAAATGGAGCATAATTTTCCTTTTGAAACCAAGTTTAGAAATAGGTACACTTTGAACATAGGTGTTTTATTTGGCAGGGGGCATTATATCATTATGTTCCTGGTTTCCATGCTCATTTTAGGCAATGATTAAGGTCATGATTTAACCCTTTTAGGGGAGACATAGAATTCTACATTACGAGAGTAATGCTTAAGAGCTCATATTTATGTAACCTCTCAGATACTTTAAAATTACTGTTTTGTGCAATTTCCTTCCCAGAGATAGTCCTTTTACCTGGTTGGAACACAGAGCCTACACTTTGATTGTTGTGACTTTGCAATTAAATCTAGTAGTAGATCCATTTCTCAGGTGACAGGGCTTAGGGATACAGAGCTGTAGGATCTGTCCAAAATCAGGTAGCCAACTGTGTCAGAACTAGGTGTTTTTAAAGAGCTGACAACTCCATATATATATCAGGTTATATATATATATCAGGTTACAACTTAGTCTCAACAATGAAAAAAAATAATTAAAATACAAGCGTGGTCAAACAATTTTCCAAAGGAGAACACTTTATAATAAAATGTTCAGCATCAATTCAGTATAGCAGCAGTGTAGTAGCTCTCAACTGGGCACAATTTTGCCCTCAGGGACAATATTTTCAATTGTTACAACTGAGGGTGGGGGAAGGTCCTACTGGCATATCATGGGTAGGTGCCATGGATGCTGATAAACATCCCACCAGGCACAGGATAGCACCCAAAACAAACATCATCTGGGCCAAAAGTCAAAAACGCTACAGATGTTAAAAGCTGTATTGGTTCACTGTGATGGTATATTTGCATTAATAAATAAATAAAATAATGCAAAATTTTTAAAAAGCACAAGATGAAAAGTAGGATCATTCAGAAGAATAAGGCAATTGCTGCTTTACAGTGTTCATTAAAATTTGGGCAGTCACTCAACTGGAATCCAGGATACCTAATTTTAAGACCATTTCAGAAGCAATTAACTGTTTATAATAGTTCAGCAAGGGACACTTCCTGTGGGTTTATTATTTGATGGACGTTCCAGAGTGAGAGTGACATAGGACATACTTGCCCTGTATCAGAAAATTCTGCTCTGATGACAAATGTCCTAGGAATGTGAGTTTTGTTCCTTCCCAATCCTCAGGCAGATGTTTTGTAAGGAAGTCTGGGATCTGCTGCAATACAACTGAGCCATGGAGAGCCACTGCTTCATGTTGGGTTGATCATGAGAATTTTTCTTCCCTCTGAATCATCCCTTCCTTTTACAGATTGGGAACACTTATAAGAGATAAAAGAAGGGCTTAGTCCCAAAGCCCTCTAAATGTTTGGACTTTTAAAGGAAGGTCAAAAAGGCCACCAATTAAAGGCAGTTATGGACTAAATTCAAAATGTTCATATTTTTACTTCATTCCAGTAAAAGTCTCTCTCCAAAATATTCGGTCCCATGAAGGAATGAAGGAATGATAGATATTTTATTTTCTCTCATAAATGTTGGCAATACTTTACTCCTACATGTCTGAGGTTGTTTGCCAAGTACTTTGATATTTGTGAATGTGGCTATAAGGCTTAAAACAAGAGCAATAATAACTCATGCTAATTATTCAGCTTGTGTATTAATGCTTGACAAGAGCAAGAAGAACTTTGTCTTCCTTGATTATGGTTGTAAAACTTAAGAAACCCAACAGGAAGTAGAAGATCTGTGTTCTTCAAAATGAAATTTCCAATTCACAGAGCTTGCATCTAAATCATCAGGATCACTCTGTAGATGAGGTGCTCACCTTTGCTGACTTTCTGGTCTATTCAGAACCTGGTCAATCTGGGTCTGGCTTATCCCTCCTACCAGGACTGTGGTTCTTCCCCTTTTCAGTATTGGCAGTGAGTCTGAAATAGGATGAAAATCATCATCCGGCGCCTGGTTTATGCACTTTCTCAATATACAAGATAAAATTTGAACAATTCAAACATTTCTGTAAGTCAAGATGTTCTTGCTAGGTCCCAACAGAAGTTTTGGTACAAATACGGGCTGGGGCATCATGCTGAATGCCTAGAAGTTCTGATGAAATGTGAGGTCTTGTAATAAACTGAATATTAATGAAATTATCTGGACTTTACCAAGCAATGATTTTGGTTTAAGGATGGGGAGTAAAATAACCAAGTGGCTTATATTTCATTCAATGTCTAGCTCCTTAAGAAGTGGGTCTGGCATAACAAGTCCATACCTTCTCTTCAGTTCATACCTTGGAAGACAGAAATTTCCTTTGAAAAACCAAATGGCAGAGTCTAGAGAAGGAAATGACATGAGGCTGACCATTTGGACAGGCAGCAAAGATCTTAGGAGAAGTTGCCAAAAAACGCTTGGGATAGCAGCTTCCTCTCTGCAAGTCAGGTTTCCCACTAAGCTGTTTACATTAGCCACGTGTTTACCTTCTGCCTACACTCAGCCCAGACTTTTCAGAGGGGTCCAGGCTGAGGACTAACTTTGCTCTGTGAAGGATTTGGATGTCTTGGTCAGATCTAGGCAAGACTCAGACATTAGATTGATACCAGCCTTCCCTCTTGCCTGAGGCCCTGGGATCAATCCCCAGCACTGCAAAAACAAAACAAAACAAAAAAACCCCCAAACCTCTACTTTGTCAGAAAATAAGCCCCATATTGTAAATCCTCCATAACTGATTTTCTTTAAAGGAGGTTACATTCAAGTTGATGGGCAGGCAGTTAATATTCAGCTCAGTTCTACCTTCTAATGAATTTGTGCCAAAATTCAGAATATAACATTACAGCATCTACAAAAGAATAAAATAAAGTTCAGAACGAAAACGAGCAATGTAGGACTCTGCTCCTTAAGTTTCATTCTTCACAGAAATACAGACTGCATAATACTATGACACAAACACCTGCCACTAATTCCATCCACCTGTGACAGTGTTCAGATGACAATATTAACAGATGTGTTTGTTGGAATTTAGCTCCTCCCTCATCTTAAGATGTTGTTAATGGGATGATTTCCACTTTATTTTCTAGAATGAATTCTTCCCCCTTAGTTAATCTTGAAAAAAGTGTTAAGGATAGGTTTTGGAATTTCATCAAAATTCCCAAATGATAATTTTGCTCTCAATTTTCTCCTCCTCAAAGCCATTTAACCCAGCAACTAATGAACAAATATATAGGATGACTTGAGATTGATAATTTCTATCTCTATGGCTTATTCAAAAGTAATAAACAAAATTAGCAGGAAAATAATAGAAAAGTTAAAGAAAAAAAATTAATGGCCAAATTTCTGGTTAATTTTCATAGATCAGAAATTCAGTTCTGAAGGGGAATTCAGTTTTGTCAGTGGAATCTTTTGAGTCCAGTGCTCATTTAATCTCCACAAGGAAGGTAATATCATGAGGTACAAATGAGGCAACAGAAAGCTAGTGCAATCGGGAACCAGGTCATTTTCTCCTGAAAAACTGAACTCTTGGCTTTTCACACTGCTGCGCAAGAGCTGGGTCCATGTGCTGCAAGGTCATGTGTCATCTTGCATCTGGGTATCCCTCTTGGAAGGAATCCTCTGTGCATCTTACCTGCCTCTTAGCAGAAGCAGCTCTGTGCAGAGACAGGACTTCCTGTGAGTAATTTCAGTTTTCCATATGCACTGCAGTCAGCTGGATCCAGGTCCAGGAAGGGACCAGGAGCTCTGCATTCCTATTAACTCCTCAGGTGATGTAAGAGCTGCTGAGCCAGGAAGATGAACCACACCTTAATCAGCAATAACTATTTAAAGAGCAATGAGTTGAAGTTCCAGGATAGAATTTTAGGATAAGAGGCCAAAAGGACTGACCCTTTTCAAAGATTAAATTTGGCTCCCCTAAGGAAATTCCTCCAGTGAATTGTGCAACCATTTGCAAAATGTTGCAGGGACTAAACTAGTACACCATTCTGGTTGCTGTTTATTTCACCAGTGGGCTTGGGGTTCTCTGCCCATACACAGGTCCATGGAAGAACACAGCTGTTTTGTTTGAACAGACTGGTTTCAAAGTTTGAGCTTGCACAAAGGGCTTATCACCAACACCAGCCTTTCTCTGACAGCTGTTTTCTTTCCCAGCCCCAGGGCTCTGGTCGGAGGAAGGGAAAGGCTTGCTGAAGAAAGAAGCAGGGTATCAGCAAGCTGCAATAGATGCCTGAAGATCTGAGAACTCTCTCACACACACCTATGCCCACACCCAGTTCGATCCTTGCACATGATTAATTTTAGAATAATGGGTTGTATAAATCTATCATTTTTGGCCTAAAAGCTGGTGTAGAAGCAGGAACTAAATTACTGCCTATAATAAAATAGGGAATTTCTATAAATTGTTAGGACAGATTTTAAAGTCCTTCAGAAAAGGCTGCTTGTGGGAAGGTGTGTTCTTGATCGAACAAACCTGTATCCCAGCAGCGTGAGGTTGGCCACATGAAATCAGTGCGAGGTATGTGAGTGCCACATCTAGCAGAACTGATAAAAATCAGGGTCGTTGTCAGCTGTATAAATTGAGAGGAAGAGGCGCCTTCAGCGACTTCCTTTGGGGAAGGCTGGTTTTGCGCTGGTGAACTGCTCCCCCTGGTGGATCTGGAAATGCCGTGTTTGCGACTCCGTCCTGTAGGGAACAAACAGGCTCTGGAGAGAACCGGGCAGTTTTGGGTACAGAGACATATCTTTTAGGGGAAGAAAAAAAAAAAAAAAAAAACTTCCGGGCACCAAAAAATATATTGAACACCAGGTTCGGCCCCTGACTAATTCTGACCATGGATCTCCTGCAGATGACAGAGAGTTTGTCTTTTTTACATCGTCCTGTGTGTTCTCATTTATTATGGTTGTTTAGACATCGTGGCTCTGTATTGATTTGAGAGGTGTGAAAAACTCTTAAGTTCTGTAGTTTATTTTATTCCCCTTTAAAAGTAATTCCGGACATTTCTAAGGGAAAAACGACTCACAAAGGGGAGTGCATTTTGTTGTGAAATCATTTGTTTCCCTCACTTCCTGTCTACTTTGGACTCCTCTCTCTCTCTGAAGTGGTCATGTTGACTGTGGGTAATTTATGCTTAGATCCTTGGTTCTACATATCTGCTCCAAGATAAAGACCAGTTTTATGATTTTCGGAGGGCCAAATTTATATCTTCATTATATATTTTAGTGCCAACGTAAATTATTTGTGTTCTTGTTTTCATTAGAGATATTTTCTGTGCACCCTGCCATGCACACAAAGAGGAGACTGTACAGGTCAGGCAGAGATGAAAATCTATGGCAACTCTCTCACTCTTTCGAACATTCTGCAACGAGTCACATTGCAGCCTCAGTCCAAACAGTTTATAAGCTAAATAAGGAGGTATTTTAAATATTTATTTAACAAGACATATTTTAAATAACCTACATATGTAAATAGAGCATTCTTAGCCTGTATATTATTGCCAGGTCGATTCTCATGTTCTGATATATAATTAATTACCGGTTTATTCCTCTGTAAACCTAAGCAGGGAATAATTCAGCGATGCCAGGTCACTGATGTCAGCAAAATTGTAATACCCTCCTGTCAGTGGGATCTGTGAAAGAGAAATTGAGATTGTAAAATCTGTGCTGGTGGGTGCCAAATTGTGTCCAAAAGACAAGTTCCTATCTCCATTTTAGTTGCTTTCTCTCCATGTCTAGACTTTTTCTCTGTGCTACTTTGGTGGGCTTAGAATGCACATTTTCTAAGTTTAAAACAAACTCAGAAACCAGGATAAGTGTGATCTATGTATTTTACAAAGTAGTCACCTAAAGTAGATGTATGCCATGTACATTGTAAATAGCACTGTTATATGTAGAAACAATAAAAGCACAGATACCGATCATTTTGGCATTTCTTGGTCATTGAAAATGTAAATGTTTTATGCATAATCCATGAATATTTTTAATGTTTAAGCAAAATCTATGCACTCATTTTAAATTTTCTGAAAGGAAAACATAGACATACATATTTTCTTTTCCATTAGAAATAGGCTTAGTCTTAAATATTTCAGCGGAAAACTTCTAAGGAAGGTAAGTTCTAAACCTCAAAGTTGTCATGAACATAGACAACTCAGAAAGAAAAAGTAAGCACAAAATTGTGTCTTGTCCTCTTACACTTAATTTCTGATGATGTGAAATAAGGTGATTTTGGGTCAGGCTCTGTAGTTCTACAAATGTGTTTCTTCTACACATAATGCATATAGTTTGCCAAGAGCCCAACTCAAAGTTTTAATTCCTAACACTGTGAATAAGCTCATCAACTGGGTTCTGACCAAGGGCTTATTGATATCAATTACCCTGGTCCATATCCAAATCATTTAGAAAATTTAGTGTGGAAAATCATTTAAAATGATTGTTTCATGCTGTCATGACTACCAACTCTTTAGTTAACTAACATTTTCCTTATCACACGACTTTTCACCACATTTTAAAATGTTCCAAGTCTAACTTGGAACAGATCTTTTGCTATCCTGCATCAGGAAGAAACACTAAAACTTTGAGAAAATTAATAGTGTCAACAACAATAACAGCAAAAGGTAGATAAATGATCACTGGAAGAATTTTTAGATACAGAATCTGTTTATTAATTATATTATTACAGAGTTTAAACTATGTGCCATTTCTCTAGTGAATGTGTCTAGTAAGATGTAAATTGGTCATAACAGCTTTTGAACAGAGCACTGTCATGATGTTAGTGGAAGAGAGAAATTAAAGGTTATAGTTGACTGATATATCTGTCCTATACATTCACTCTCTGACTAGCCTTAGGAGGTGGTGGCTGTGGGGATGATTTCAGTTCACAGAAACAGGGGATCAAGAAATCACATTTAAAGAATTTGAGAGAAATCTTTAGATTTGCTCTAACTAAGACATTTTTTTAAAATGCAATGTTGAATCCTCCTATCATATGGGAAAAATAATTCTCTCCTAAAGATAAATGCTGACAAAAAGAAAATAATTATAATCTTTTCAGTAAATATTATGATGATTGATACCTCTATTTCTATAAATGTTCTTTTGAAAAGTCCTGCTACAGCTGGGGTACATAAACTTCTCTCTATTCCTCCTTCTTTAGGCAGATAAAATGTTGGAAATGTATGGGAGTTCATAACCCACTTGAATCTAATGTATGAAATATGATATGTCAAGAGTTTTGTAATGTTTTGAACAACCAATAAAAAAATAAAAAAATAAAGTTTAAAAAATGCACATAAGAAGACCTGGAAATGGGAAGAAAAGATGGCTCACTGACTAAGAATCCAGAGACACAAGGCCAAACAACAAGGAGAATTTTCTGATTTTTCACTTTGGCTCATATGTCTCAGACTTGGAGCTCAAGGATCCGAACATAATAGTGGGTATAGACAAGAAAGACTCTCTGCTCCAAAGCTGACTCTGTCATTCTAGCCAAAGGCTCAGAAATGAAGCAACCCAGCAAGGGAGAAAAAAAATATGGTTCTACTGCAGCCAAGCATCACAAAACCAAAAAATGATGTCAGATGGGACTGAATGAAGAGCAGGGTCTTTCATTCTTTACCAGTAGTAGAGACCCCCAACTTAGAGGTGCCATTGGAGGCCATGCAAGGAGCAGTTAGACACCCCTATCCTCCTGCAAAGGGAAGTATTAGTGAAGGTCTAGCTGGGAGCTGGAACTCCCATTCTGGCTCAGTAATATTGACCATCTTCTCTCTTTGGTACCAACAGAAGCTGAGTAAAGAATCTAGACTTCTGCCCCACCTGGCAGTGATGGGAAAGCATCCTCCTTCCTCTGTCAAATGGTACAAGAGGAAATCAGCTGAAAATAAGGTAAAAACCAGCTCAGTTTCATAATATAATATCCAAATGTCCAGATTTCTATAGAAACATCATGCCAATAACAGGAGAGAGCTCAAACTCAATGAAACTATATATATATATATATATATATATATATATATATATATATATTTCAACATCTGTAGGTGACAGATTTTAGAATTATCTAACAAGGATTTTGAAGCATACAACACAAAAGTGATACAATGAGCAATCACAAACATCTTGAAACTAATGAAATAGAAAAGAAGTGCACTGAGGTGGGATGCAAGGTGCTCTACCACTGAGTCATATCCCCAGTTCTACCATGTTTTATTTTGTATTTTGAGACAGGGTCTTACTAAGTTGCTGAGGCTGGCCTTGAACTGCGATCCTCCTGCCTCAGCATCCCCATTAGCTGGGATTAGAAACATGTGCCACATAGCCCTATTAAAGTCAAACTTTTGAGAATCAAAGACAAAAACCAAAAATTCAACCCAGATATCTTTCAAAAGGTAAATGGTTAAACAGATTGTGATAGGTTCATATCAATAAAACAACTGTCTATTGATACATGCAACAATCTGGATAAATTTCCAGAGCATTATAGAGGGTACTAAAACTAATTTAAAAATGTTACATAGTACATGATTCCATTGATATAACATTATTAATAGGACAACATTATAGAATGGATGTCAAATTATGGGTTGAAATTGAGTAAGAGGGAGGAAACTGGTGTAGCACTAGGAGAAAAATAAGAAGAATCATTGTGGTGATAGAAAAAAAATATCCTTATTATAATCATCAATTTCAGTATCTGGTTTGTTACTATGGTTCTGCAAGATGTTAGCACTGGGAGAAAATGGATAAAGGGTCATTATTTCTTACAACTACATGTAAATCAACAATAATCTAAAAATTAAATTTTAATTTAGAACAAGCCCTGCAAGGCTTAAAATCTAAAAATTAAATGATTTTGAGTGTCACATGAATCTTATGCAAACTTAGACAAGCATTCAGTCACTCTGAATCTACTCCTTGCCATTTAAAGGGCATCATGATACCTGCCCTGTGTATTTCACCATCTGTTATCAGGATGAAAGGAAAATGAAATAATGATTAGGAGTGTGCTTGGTAACTCCTCAAGCACTGCAGGAAAAAGAAATAAACATTGATAAAACACTGTGTGCTGGCCTCTAAGCCATACTAAATGTGCTTCCTACTTTATATCTACATGGTTGTATTTTATATGAAACTTAAAAACATGGCTCCTGTACCTAAATGTCAGAACACATAATATTTAAGGAGAACTACTAAAGAGAGATCCTTATCTGTCACCATGTTCAGGGTCTATAGGAACTCCTGTCAAAATCCCTGACATTCAACACTCTGAAACTCCAGATAGCATCTCAGTCTTCTGCCTTTAACATGCTAAGCCAAACCTCCCATCTCAGTCCCTTACCTTCCTTTACCTTGCGTTCTGCACTCAGCTTAAGGTGTTGAGCTGCCACCAACATGCAGCCTCCCTTGCTTTGCAGTCTTGCTTTGTATCACTTGCTTTCTGGAGGAGAATCAGGGTATGGGTCTTGCTTCTTTATCTCTGTATGACAGACACCTCCCTGATACTGTGCCTCTAGGACTGGAAAGACACGAGTTTGCAACACACACACACACACACACACACACACACCCCCTATATAACTGTTCATATATATCTAAATGTATCTATATATACAGACAAAAATAAATTAAAATACACATATATTTTATCTTTTTTATTTTATTTTTTTCTGTTTTTAAATTTTCTTTTTTTTATTGGTTGTTCACAACATTACAAAGCTCTTGACATATCATATTTCATACATTAGATTGAAGTGGGTTATGAACTCCCAATTTTACCCCAAATGCAGATTGCAGAATACAACAATTACTAATAGGGCATTATGCAAAATTGTGGATGTGTAACCGACGTGATTCTGCAAAATACACATATATTTTACAAGTAGATAATATTTCATTTATTTTCACCATTTTATAATTGAGGAAATATTAGTAAACTACAGAGTACATACAAATCTGTTAATTTCAAATACTTAGGAAACATTTAAGTATCAAAGAAATAAAAACTCCATTGTATACATTTTTCTTTCTTTCTTTCTATTTTTTTTTTTTTTTTTTTTTTTGGTGTGTGTGGCAGTACTGGACTAGAACCCAGATTGCTGTACCAGTTAGGCATGTGCTTTACTACTGAGTTTTATTCCCAGCCCACTGTTTATTTTTTATTTTATTTTACTTTATTTTTTGGTTTTTGTCATGAAACTCTACTAAATGAACATCCATTTATTGGTTTATTTAATCATTTGTTTAGTCATTACTTTGTTCACTTCATCAGTATTCAACAATAACCTATCACCCATTTATTGCTATGCTAGTTCCCAATAATAAGACTATTAAGAAATATAATCCAGAGAGAGCCACATGGAACCAATAATGATAAGATTGGCAGCCACTATGAAGTCAAACAACAACAAGTGCTGGCGAGGATGTGGAGAAAAGGGTACACTTATACATTGCTGGTGGGACTGCAAATTGGTGCGGCCAATTTGGAAAGCAGTTTGGAGATTCCTGGGAAAGCTGGGAATGGAACCACCATTTGACCCTGCTATTGCCCTTCTCGGACTATTCCCTGAAGACCTTAAAAGAGCATGCTACAGGGATACTGCCACATCGATGTTCATAGCAGCACAATTCACAATAGCTAGACTGTGGAACCAACCCAGATGCCCTTCAATAGATGAATGGATTAAAAAAAATGTGGCATCTATACACAATGGAGTACCATGCAGCAATAAAAAAGGACAAAATCATAGAGTTTGCAGGGAAATGGATGGCACTAGAGCAGATTATGCTTAGTGAAGCTAGCCAATCCCTAAAAAACAAATACCAAATGTCTTCTTTGATATAATGAGAGCAACTATGAACAGAGCAGGGAGGAAGAGCAGGAAGAAAAGATTAACATTAAACAGAGACATGAGATGGGAGGGAAAGGGAGAGAAAAGGGAAATTGCATGGAAATGAAGGGAGACCCTCATTTCTATACAAAATTACATATAAGAGGTTGTGAGGGGAATGGGAAAATAAACAAGGAGAGAAATGAATTACAGTAGATGGGGTAGAGAGAGAAGATGTGAGGGGAGGGGAGGGGGGATAGTAGGGGATAGGAAAGGTAGCAGAATACAACAATTACTAATAGGGCATTATGTAAAATTGTGGATGTGTAACCGACGTGATTCTGCAATCTGCATTTGCGGTAAAATTGGGGGTTCATAACCCACTTCAATCTAATGTATGAAATATGATATGTCAAGAGCTTTGTAATGTTGTGAACAACCAATAAAAAAAAGTTGTACACAATAAATGGAAATTTAAAATAAAGTAAATCCTGTTTATGTAAAAAAAAAAAAAAAGAAATGTTGGTCAAGGCAGCAATACACGAGTGTGTCATGGGAGCCCAGAGAGGGAAGCCACTCAACTTCAGAACCATCAGTTTACCTACACAGGGTGGCACACTCAGATGCCTGCAGGGGTCAGGCATGTGACAAACTCCAGTGAAGGAGAGTAGAAGGAATTGCTCTGATCAAGTCTGTTCAATAAATGTAAAGAAGTAGATCATTCACACATTTATATATTCTATATCTTTCAGGGAGTAGGAACATTATCCCAAGGAATGATGATAATGTGTAAGTTCTACTTTCAACATTTAGCAGACAACTGACCATCTGTCATCATGCCCAGTAAAACCCTCTCAGTACAAAGTCCCCAATGTCTCCTCAACACAAGTAATAGCATCCTGTTTCATTTTCCTTCTTCCTCTCTTGTCCTCCACAGTCCTCTCCATTCAGAGCAAGGCTGAATGTGTCAGTAAGGTTGGGCAATATCTGTACATCCCTTGTCACTCAGTTGAAACTAAAGTATTTACGTTGGTTCAAAACCCAATCTCCTGGCTAAATATTATTATATCTTCAAGATTACTTTTTTAAAATGTCAATGGCTGCCTCTGTGCTGGAAAATTCTCTGGGTTGATAGTGGAATAGGCAACAGGAAATAACCCAGGAGAGAGAAGGAGGCCTTGTGGAAAATGAAGACCTAAGATGTTTTTCCTTAAGATGAGCCTTAGCCATTTTAAACAGGAGACTTTTACACCAGGTTTACAATTTAGAGGAACTAGCCTTGCTGAAGTTTGGAAGATGTGTTAGTCCAAAGTAGAGTTAAGGTGACTGGAAATGTAAATACATATGAGGCTACTTTTGTAACACTAATGAGAAGAATCTGAGCAAAGATAAGCATTCCAAACCAAAGCATGAAAATAAATGATCATTGAGCATCACTGGGTGTGTTTCATCTTATTTAGTAGCTGACATAGCTATACATAAGCTTTTATAATCCACTCCTGCTCTCTTGCAAAATGGAGAATAGAATCTCACTTTTGTCTTTGAGATTGTTCTTTGAGAAAACACATGTAAATTAAAGTGGTCTTCAAAAATGCAAAGGTAATAGATTTCTGGAAACTAGACAGAGATCGCTGCAGCTCATCTTATGTCCCTACAGTTCTAGCTTACTGTCCCCATATGTAATCTGGTGTCTCTTCACTTTTAACCTTACTTCATGGGCCATTCTGAACATTTATTATCTCCTTGTGAAAAAGGGCTATCTATCATCGGTTCTAAATCTCTTCTAATTTCTATGTATGATCCATTGTCCTGTAATCTGTTTATATCTGAAAATAGAACAAAGGTATGATCTCAACACAACCTCTGGTGATTAATTTTATTACTTTTTTTTTCCAACTGAACAGACACATAATAAATAAGAAAAGCTTTAATCTGTGAAAGAACCCTCAAATAGACCCTTCAACCTTTTATAATGCATGCTAACCCAGAATGAAGCAGAGCCCCCTCCTTCACACTTTCAGCCCAATAGTCTTTTGGTTGAAGAAGTAAATCTAATTAAAGTAGCAGGGGATACTGAAGCTGTTTTGTGAGTTAGAGAAGCTGCCCCTGCGTATCTTTCACTACTGATTGGGCTCACAAGATGGAAAATTCTGTAGACTGCTAGGTAAAGTGCTCTCAATGTTGCTGGAACATCTGCTTTTCTTTGTGTAAAATCTCTTCCACAGGGTGATCGAAGATTTTTATTCTAATTGAATTCGTAGTTAATTCCAGATAAAGAAGAGATTCTTTTTTTTTTTTTTTTTTTTTTTTTTTTGCTGATGCTGCTTAAATCAGGGGTCTCAGGCCCACTGCTCCAAGCCCAATTAATTTTCTCAAAATTAATCAAAAGAAGTGGTGAGTGGTTGGTTCAATGAGCCTCTATTTGTTGATATTTTTAGGACAGAAGGGAAATTTTAGATGCATTTGATTCTTGGTTTGGTCTTTCAAATCCTGAATGATCAAGATTGAAGGGCAGCCTCCTGTTTCTGAAATGCAATGTTTCTAACTCAGTAAACAAGGACACAGATGGGTCTTGGTTTGAAGATGGCTTAAACACCCTCCTTATGAATGAGTACCTGGGTTAATTGATCATAATGAATATGTTTATGACCCTAAACCATCTCAAGGAAACTAAAGAGTCTTATGCCTTCCAATATTTATTACAACATTTACTAAGCAAATTAACAAATGGATGAACAAAAGAAAGGCTAAAATATAAAGCATATAGTTCTCCAAGTGTCCTTGACATTTCACCTGCTTGATTCTCTTTTGCTTATGACAATGGCCTTTGGGAAACCACTGTTTCCATGAACTCAGGTTTTAGATGTTATGAAGTAAGGAAAAACTATTAAATTATAATCACTTTCTTTTCCAATCAACCTTGATAAGCGAAAGAACCACTCTATCTTCTCCCTGCTACAAAATTTTATTTGGGACTCTAAAACAGAAACTAAAATTAGAACCTTGAACTACAAGACAGATAAGAAGCAAATTTGTGACCTTCACAGCTAATCAGGTGGTTAAAATCTATCCCTGTTTCCTTCCAGGGTCACTTAATAAAAAAAATTCCCATTTTCCTAGGCTATGGATAAAGATAAAGAGCTCTGCTTTCCTCCCAGAAGTCAAGTAGAGATGTCCATCAAAAACCATGGGCAACAGACCTTCCTGTATGTAATCTTTGCATTTTCAAAAGTGCTGAAATTGATTAATCCTTGCTAAAGTTTGACATTTCTAATCACATTTAGACCCAAAGCAAAAATTTTAACTCTTGGTCCTTGAGGGTTCTACCCTGATCTTCCAGCTGAGTTATTTGTCTGAGGTCTGGACTCCTTTATTTCCAGCATACATTTTTATCTGTCATTGAAATCTTTAAAAATTTCTTGCAACTTTTATAAACACGCTCTCTCTCCAGCTGTCTACTGTTTATCAAGCTATTCAAGGTCAGAATATGACCAATTTTTTATTTATAATACTCAGTAGATACTCAGTAAATTATTTTTAATTATTGAGTTCAAATAGTTATATTAGATTTAATGGGAAAAATGCATTTCTGTTATTTAGCCAATGTTGCAAGCCATCATATCCAATAATGAGAAATGTTGGCTATGTTAGTTCAAACTAAATAAGAAAAGAAAGAGCTATCTCCAACTAAGAGCAGATTGTTTCCAATTTGTCTCTATTATAAATAATAGAGTGGTATGATGGTCCACTCCTATATTTCCAGCAATTTGGGAAACTAAAGGAGGAAGATAATAAGTTCAAGATCTACCTCAGCAACTTAGTGAGATCCTGTCTCAAAAAGTAAAAGTACTTGGGATATGATACAATGGTAGATAGCCTCTGGGTTCAATCCAAAATATTGAAAAATACATAAATAAATACATGAATAAACAAATAAATAAGAAATAAATAGTAATGTAATGAACATTCATAGAAATAAATTTTTATATGTGTCTCTGTTTATACCTAGAATGGCCATTTCATGGAAATGAAAAACTAGTCCAAGGAAGCATACGCACCTCACTTTTGTAAATTCTCATTAATATTGCCTATTATAATTAAGTATATTAATAATTAAGAACAAAGTAGCCTTTCTATTTTTGTTTTAGTTTTATACACACACACACACACACACACACACACACACACACACACTTCACTCATTTTGGGAAGGATTATTGGCCCCAATTCTTCATTTTATCTGTATCCATACTCTGCTTTGTAACTTTATAGTATATTCTTACAAAAAGTGAGTTATATATCTCTATTCTTGACTTTGTTCTTTGTAATGTGTTCTTTGGCCAACTGAAAGTTGGACATGTAATGTACTAGGGAATTGTAATGAGACTTCGTGGCTGATCATATCTTATTGCATTTATACAATCTTCAGAAGAAGCACATGCCTACTGGTCTCAGGAAAATGAGGCACAGGATAAGAACAGATGCCCCAGCCACAGCAAAATGAGGCTGAATGTCATAGTTTATGGGGAAAATTATGAGAAATAAAGAAAGAAAATAGTAAATGTTTATAAAGACTTATTTTTACACACCATTGAAATCTGATGTTATTTGGTACACAGCAGTAGCTGAATGATTCTAGAAACACCTAATATGGGCCTGTTTTGGAAAGTTGAAAAGGTAGCAACATTGTATTCATGAATCTTATATAGTATTGAGGGGGAAAAGTATATATAAAAACATTATGTAAATCTCCAGAGTCAAGTAGTCATTTGATTTGAAGAAAAATAAAACAATAAAAAGTAGAAATTGTCATGAACTTGAATATTTTATACTTATTTTCTGAAATTCACCCATCAATATGCTTTATACATTTTTTCTTTATAGTTTTATGTAAAGAAAATTTACTTATTTGTAATTTTTTCCTGTTACTTATATATATCTTCATTTTACATCTCTACATGTATTGACTATTTAAGTGTTGCAAATAATCCCTTGATTTCATTAGCATTTCTGCTAAAAGTAAATTCTTTAAAATTAAAATAATATTATGTTTATTTCTGTCTGCATATTTTAAAAAAATATATTTTAATTTACATTTAACCATAATTGTCTGTGATTTCTTTTACTGTATAATGAGAAAAAGAGACTTACCTCTATCTCCACCCTGACCAAGGGTGCTTAATTAATCACATGTTTCTCAGTTGATGTGTCAGGTGACATGATACTTTTATTGCTGAATAACACATAACCCGTAATATTCCACTTAACAATACCAAAGGGCATTGAGGCATACTTGATGAAAAAAAACAGATAATATATATGCTATAGTTTGGATATGATTTAGTGTCTCACAAGGGTTCATGTTCTGAAATTTAATCCCGTTGGTGAGATATTTAGGGAGCAGAATCTTAATCTGACTGTGGTGTTTAAAGAAGGAACCTTTGTGAGTTCACTAGGATTAGATAAGGTCATCAGGATGGAGGCCCCACGATTTAATTCTGGTGACTTTATAAGAAAAGGAAGAGAAACCACAAGCAACATACCCTATGGCCTTTATCTCTTGCTATGCAATGCCCTGTATCTCAGAACTCTGCCAAGAAGAAGCCACCCCCAGATACGTCCTTCTTACCTTGGACCTCCAGTACCATGAGCCAAAATAAACTCCTTTTTTTATAAGTTAGCCTGTCCAATGTATTTTGTTATTGTGATGGAAAACAAAGTAATGCAACATATGACATAAGGTAATATCCTAATTTCTATAAAATCAATTTACATATTCAAACATGAAGAAGATGAGAAATAAAAAAATATTCATAATAAACTTAACTGAGTGATTGAAAGAAAAATGAGTAATTTTTATTTCTTCTTTATTGCTTTCTTCCTATGCTTTCTAAATGATTTTTACAAATAATATTTCTATTATCAGGACAAAATTTATAAGTAAATTATTTTAAAAAAGGCAAAAATAAAATGTCAATAACTTCGAAAGTTCTACTAATAAGAATTCCAAATTTATTTATTTATTTGTATTTTAAATAAAACAGCAAATAATTACATAATTTTTATTAATCAAATAAGGTATCATTCAGTTTGCCAAAAAAAATAACTTAACTTCCCTTCCCTTCTTCCTCTAGAAAGTCATTTACCTACTGCCTTGTTACTATTCTTAGGAAAAGGACTATCTTTTTGTTTTAAGTGTAAGTAATTTCTTATACTGCAGGAATAAGGCAGGATTAAAAGCAGCTGCTAGGGTGCAGTGACACCCTTTGCTTAGAGAAATAAATTGAAATGGTCTTTCTATCCCCCCAGCCACACTGAGAGGCTGTCTGTGGATGCAGAGAAAATGTCTGAACTAGGGGAGAAGTGGTGCTCCATAGCTTCTGAGGACCCACAGACAGTGGGTTGAACAGTTCTAGTTGAACAGTTCTAGTTGAACAGTTCTATAAGAGATCCAGACATGGCATAGAGCGGCCAGCTAGTCAGTAGACTAGGTGGCTGCTTTGGGGGAAAGGGGGATGCAGCCTGAAAAAGAAAATGTTTACAAAGTGGTTGCTAAGCTTTGAATGTCTCTTCCAAAACTCATGAATGAATTCATGCCATAATCATCAGGGTAGGTTAGTTATCTAAGAGTGGGTTCTTGATACAAATGATAAATGTGGCCTGATTTTTCTCTCTGTTGTATGTGTGCCTTTGCCTTTTCTCCTTCTGCCATGGGATGAGTTGCTCAAAAATCAAAACAAGGCTTATTTTAAGTGATATTCCAGCGCTGATATGATGAACAGCATTCAATAATATTTTTTTTTGGAATCTCTTGCTATGAATTGAAATACAAGTGGACAAATTCGTACAGATTAAAGATGACTAATGTTTTTAAACAATCTCATTCCAGTGGGATGCAGTAGTACATACCTATAATCCCAGTGACTCAGGAGGCTGAGGCAGGAGAATCACAAATTCAAACTCAGCCTCAGAAACTTAGTGAAGTCCTAAGAACTTAGAAAGAAAGAGCCTATCTTAACATTTTAAAATAAAAGGGCTGGGGATATGGCTCGCTGATTTAGTGACTCTGAGTTCAATCCTAGTGCAAAAAAAAAAAAAACACATTCCTTTAGTTTATTTTCTAAATTCTAATTTATGTTGTAGGGGAAAGCAAAATCCCTTTTATCTTTAAGTCCTCATGACACATTCTGCATGAGATACATTAGAAATTTGTAATTGATTCTCAATTTTTTAGATGGAGAGAGCCCACCCTACACACCTGCAGTCCACTTGGATAACTGGAAGCATCCCTCCCTTCCCTTTGATGTGGTAAGTTCTTTAAACCCCTGAGTGATTTAGAGAACATTCTGTGGGAAAAAATCTCTCCTTGAATCAGAAAACAGAGTTTGTGTTTCTTAACATCCACTGGCTCCCTAGATGTAAGGAGGAGTGACCTCAAGAACAACAAATACAACAACTGGTTTCTAAACAGGAAGGAATCAAGTAAGAACTTACAAAAACTTTCTTCATAAAACCAGATAGTGACTGATCACTGACATTTTCCAAATGAGACATCAGTAGGGGCAAGCTACTGGGAATAGATAATCTAGCACTGCCTGAATTCAGGGTAACATCAAATTAACAGAAATGCAGGGCAGTTAAAAATCCTGGCAGTCATCACTTAATCTCTACAGATATCTGTTCCTTTAAGGGGCTTTGCTTTTGTTATTTTTGACTTGCAAAAAGAAAGTTGGTGTTTTTCTTCTGAAATAATTAAAGGGAAAGGAAGTCTAAAGAGAGACTGAGTGACATCCAATATTCCCTAATACCCTCTTGTTGCTTTAGGTGATTGGTATGCTTAATTAAGGAGGGTCCCGGGTCTATCATCAACCAGGGCCTGACCTGAGGGCGGCAAGGAGTGAGCTGTAACCTGAGTGAGCCCAGGTGTGTGCCTGCAAGTCACACTCTGGGAAACATGTGGCCCCAGTATGCCTGGCCATGCCTTTAACCATTTCAGGTCTTTCTCAAATGTCCACATTCTCTGCTTAGAGGATGTCAGCATGATTTCCCCTAGATTAAGATTTTCAAGTTGTAATTTTTTAAAACCCTGAGGATCACCAAAATTACATATAAGAGGAAATGAGGGGTAAGAGAAGAATAATACAAGTGGAAGAAATGATTTACAGTAGAGGGGGTAGAGAGAGAAATGGGGAGGGGAGGGGAGGGGAGGGGGGATAGTAGAGAATAGGATAGACAGCAGAATACATCAGACACTAGAATGGCAATATGTAAATCAATGGAAGTGTAACTGATGTGATACAGCAATCTGTATACGGGGTAAAAATGGGAGTTCATAACCCACTTGAATCAAACTGTGAAATATGATATATTAAGAACTATGTAATGTTTTGAACGACCAACAATAAAAAAAAGAAAAAAAAAAGATTTTCAAGTTGGAAAAGGAAGTGTATAAGGTCACGGGACCCAGTGAAGGCCAGGGAGTCCAAGAAAGCAAAGGACAGACTGCCTTTCTAGCTTCTGGTTCTGCTCTGTAAGTCACAGGACAGTGCTGCATATCAGTGCTGCTCTCACTCCCCATAAAAATGCGAATTTAAAATTTAAAAAAAATAATTCTCCTTTAGAACATTGCCTTACTCTATTTCCCCATCCCTTCCTCTCTTTCCTCTTTCTATCCCTCTTTCCTTCCATTATTTTTTTTTTCTTGTGGATGGATGAGGGAGGCACCAAATCCCTTTAAATGCACAGCCTTAGGGGGAAAATAAAGTGTTTTCCTTACCCGAAAAATCCTATGGTCAATTATTATAAGATATAATATTCCTAGGAAAATAAATATGAAAAATGAATTCTCTTACCTGATGTTAACAGAAAATGTGCCATTTTTTGAATAAGGAATTATTTGCATTCCTAATATATATAATCTTTTCATTTCAACCTTTCCTATTTGTAATCGTTTATTTAAAACATTCTAAAATTAACACACATCTGTGAAGATTTCCATAAAGTCAACTGACTTCACAATGAAGACTATCCAGCACTTTAAACCCAAGGACTATATTGATTGATTGCCTTCCAGAATTTCATGTGAATAGACTGAGGAGCCACTGAGGTAGAGATGTCCATGAGGCCAAAGCCCACTTGAACTCTAGTGGGTAGCCCTATCTTGGGACACAGAAGCAGAGCTGTTTGATGTTGTGGCCAGATGTTTCAGTTTATCTTTGTTGAGGGGTCTAGCAGAATGAATGTGAGCATTTGGGTCCTAAGACCTGGATTGCAAATTCACTATGTGTAAAATTTAGTGTTAACTCTTGAGATCTTCAATTCATATGCAATGTGATAATAAAAAAGAATACTCAGAAAACTTGTTGACAATAGATAAATTCATTAAAAAAGCAAATGATCTATAGTTTAGCTATTATAAATTGTGTTGCTACAAACATTGATGTGGCTGTGTCTCTGTAGTATGCTGTTTTTTAAGTCCTTTGGGTATAGACCAAGGAGAGGGATAGCTGGGTCAAATGGTGGTTCTATTCCCAGTTTTCCAAGAAATCTCCATACTGCTTTCCATATTGGCCGAATCAATTTTCAGTCCCACCAGCAATGTAGATTGTGCCTTTCCACCCACATCCTTGCCAACACTTATTGTTGTTTGTATGCATAAGAGCTACCATTCTGACTGGAGTGAGATGAAATCTTAAGAGTATTTTTGATTTGCATTTCTCTAATTGCTAGAGATGATGAACATTTTTTCATGCATTTGTTGATTAATTATATATCATCTTCTGAGAAGTGTCTCTTCAGGTCCTTGGCCCATTTATTGATTTGGTTCTTTTTTTTTTTTTTTTTTTTTTTTTGGCGTTTAGCTTTTTGAGTTCTTTACGTACACTAGAGATTAGTGCTCTATCTGATATGTGAGGGGTAAAGATTTGCCCCCAAGATGTAGGTTCTCTATTCACCTCACAGATTGTTTCTTTTGCTGAGAAGAAACTTTTTCCTTTGAGTCCATCCCATTTATTGATTCTTGATTTTAATTCTTGCACCACAAAAAAAGCAAATGATTCATTTTAACACCTCCGAGCAGCACCGTCTCAATGTTCACTCTCTTGTTCTTACCTTCTGTGCATTCCACCATCCTCCTTCACATAATCTTCCTTTTTTTTCTCCTTTTCTTGTTAATTTTTGCTTCTCTCTGCCCCTAAAGAAATATTTTCTATAAGAATAGTTACCCATAGAGTATTCTGACCCTTCTGATCCCTGAACTGATCCATGGGACTGGACTCTCCTTAATTCTTATGATTTTCATCCTTACTGACTTCTCAGAAGATGTGTTTTGACCACCAGGGATGCTTTGGGTATATCATCACCCAAACCCCACCCTTCCCATACATGCATAAATCCTCTGTTATTTCAATACTTGGGACTCCTCCAGGTACTCATGGAGGAATCTGACCTGCAGACAACTGAGTCTGACCTGTAGTTAGGTCATCTGAATTTGGGCTTAGAACCTATAATAAGGGAATCTTTGGAGCATAGACAGCAACTAAGAATGCTGTGCTGTGTTCTTTTCCTTCCCTCCCTGTCCCTCCATCTCTGCTCCCTCCCCTTCCCCCACCCCCTTTGACTTTCTAAACCCAAACAAAAGTGTCAAGATCAGAACTCCAGAAATTCCAAAGCCTCACACAAAATTGCCTGGGTTACATTATTGTACACATAACATTGACCATTTTCATCATCATTAAATTATGTTCTTTTGAATTTATGCAAGAGCTATTTCACATCTTCTCTTTACATTTTTTTATTTGTTTTTTCACCATGTTTTCGTTTGTCCTATAAACCAAGGGGCTAAGGCTTTATTTAAATGCTTACAAGCCTTCCAGTAAACAAACAAAAATCTGGTCCATTATCAAGATTATGCATCTATATATTACAAAAGAGATATTTGAGTGATTTAAATCCTTACTTTCTGAGAATACAAGCTCATCTCTATGTGCTAGTTAGAGTTACTTGGGAAGAAACATGCCATGATCAATAAATCTGTGAAATGATGAGAGAATAAAGTTGGTCCAATTTATAAATATTTTATTTTCAAACTACTAGTCTAGAAAGTTGCTTTTTTTTTGGTAGAATATCTCATGTGACTGGTATTCTAAGGAAAGAAATTTGGGAAATAGTGAATATACAAAGGGTTTTCAGATGTGGCATTATCAATTGAAAATCAAGTATTATATTAGTGTTGATTAAATAATAGAAATGCTTATATGTACAAATAATAACAAACTAAGCATTTTGATTAGTTTTGGAAGTTACTTTCCTTTGTCAAAGTTAATAATAATGGTAAATACAGACATACATCCCACACAATCTTGTGTCCAAGATGCAAACCAAGAAAACTTTGAATTAAGATTTAAAGTTCTTATGAAGTAAAAATTTAATACTTAATTATTTGGGGAGTGCATCTGGTCTCCAGTCTGTCTCCCCGTGTTACTAATATACCAAATCATTCCAGATAATATAGATTCCAAACATCTTTAAAGAGGAAAAATAATTCAGGAAGATTATTTTCCATTTGGATCTTGAAACTTCAGGGTCATAGTTCTGGAACTGAACCATTCCTGATAGGGTAATTCTGATCCAGAACATGCATTCCATTGACATGCATGAAGCATTATTTAATTGAGAACTATGCTGTCATTGCATGGTTGTTTCTGCTGCAAAGATTTTAAAAAATCAATAATACACACATGATAACCTTAGAGTTTTCATCTACAATTTGACTTTATATTTTCATGGCAATGAGCATGTATCAGTACCTCCGCTTGGAAGCAAGATGGAGTTAGGTCAGCTGTCTATCTGCTTTAATACAAAGATAGGAAATAATATGTTGGATTGTAGTGGCAGTGCAACAATCTAAAAGTCTAGAGACCACTGCACAAAAAACTTTCCCAGTCAGATCAGAGAAACTAAAAACAAATGCTTGAAAGAAACTATCAAAGGAAAAGAAGGACAAAGAAAAAGGAAAGAAGGGAAGTCATGAGACAGGATGGAGGAAGGTGGAAGAAGGAAAGGCAGAGAAGGAGGGAGGGAAGGAGGGAGGGAAAAGGAAGGTAAAGAAGGCTGGCACCTGAATTAAATCCATTCTATGGATTTATTAGAGGAGATCTAAAATAGTAGGAATGCTGTTATTTAGTATCTTTTTCTGTTTTGAGATTTCCAGAGAATGGCATGGAGAAGATTTGGTGGCAAGCTTAATTTTTACCATTTATAAAGCTCTTATGTGCTGGTAATCATCTAAATTTTCTAAGTTTCAATTTATTTTCTAAATCCCAAAGATATTAACGTTACCTAATTAATATTACCTAATTATCCTAATTATCAGATTTATAGTGAAGGTAAATGCCATAGTATTTATGCTTATAATTCATAAAGTTTAAACTATCTTAATGAAGAACACTCAAGAATAACCTCATAATTCCCTTAATACATCCTCTCTTGGAAAGGTAAAGATGTTTTTAAATTTTTTTTATTCTATTTTTTTTATATATAACCGTGGAATGCATTACGCTTCATATTACACATATAGATCACGATTCTTCATATCCCTGGTTGTATACCTAGTATATTCACACCATTCGTGTCTTTATACGTGTACTTTGGATAATGATGTCCATCTCATTTCACCATCATTGCTAACCCCATCCCCCTCCTTTCCCCTTCTAACTCTTTCCCCTACCTAGATTTTGAAATAAAAATTTCTTCTCATCAAAAGAAACATTCAGTGAGATGAAGAGAGGGCCTACATCTTGGGAGCAAATTTTTACCCCTCACACATCAGATAAAGCACTAATCTCTAGTGTACATAAAGAACTCAAAAAGCTAAACACCAAAAAAAAAAAAAAGAACCAAATCAATAAATGGGCCAAGGACCTGAAAAGACACTTCTCAGAAGATGATATACAATTAATCAACAAATACATGAAAAAATGTTCATTATCTCTATCAATTAGAGAAATGCAAATCACAACCACTCTAAGATTTCATCTCACTCTAGTCAGAATGGCAGCTATTATGAAAACAAACAACAATAAGTGTTGGTGAGCATGTGGGGGAAAAGGTACACTCATACACTGCTGGTGGGACTGCAAATTGGTGCAGCCAAAATGGAAAGCAGTATGGAGATTTCTCGTAAAACTGGGAATGAAACCACCATTTGACCTGTCCCTCTCCTTGGTCTATACCCAAAGGACTTAAAAACAGCATACTACAGGGACACAGCCATATCAATGTTTATAGCAGCATAATTCACAATAGCTAAATTGTGGAACCAACCTAGATGTCCTTCAGTAGATGAATGAATAAATAAAAGTTATATATATATATATATATATATATATATATATATATATATATATATATATATATACACAGAATGGAATATTACTCAGCAATAAAATAGAATAAAATCATGGCGTTTTCAGGTAAATGGATGGAGTTGGAGAATATAATGCTAAGTGAAGTTGGCCAATTTAAAAAACCAAATGCCGAATGTTTTCTCTGATATAAAGAGGCTGACTCATAGTGGGGTAGGGAGGGGGAGCATGGGAGGAAAAGGTAATGATTTTTAACCATTTTTGTTAATATTCTAGGAGCCCTGTCCTCAAAATCATTAAAACATGCTATCCCTATTTTTTTCATTCAGCAACTGCAAATTGATGTTATGTAAGAATTTCATGTGTGCCCCAATTCTTTTTTACCATTTTGCAACTCAATCTATTATAAACAAACCTTTATATTTGGCTCTTCTTTTCCTTCTTTTCGCTTTTCACTTTCCATCAAACTTACTACTATTTTAATGCATTAATAACACAATTTTACTTTGTCTACAATCATAATAAAACCCATATTTTTCTAAATAAAATTATTTATTTTTTTCAACTTTTGGAAACTTAAGTATTTTCTTAATTTTCTGTTTCAATGGAGCTTTACTTCTCAAAGGCTCTTTTCAGAGTCATCATTGATTCCATCTTAATTTTTCAGATATAAATAATTTTTTAATCCATAGAGTATTGTCAGTATAATTTATACAAAATTGCAAGTTACCAAGTATAGTTTCTATTCAATTCAGAAAAGAAAACTCATTTATGTAATCAAACCACCTACAAGACTATGATTTAAAGTAATTTTAAAAGTTGTTTTTTTTTTTTAATTTTTGCAGAAACTTCCGTTTTCTGCAAGTGTGAGATCTGGGAATAAAGACTGAATATATGTCACATTCCTTTGCTTCTCCTGTTACTAACATTATATTTCATTCCAGAACAGCAATAATAGTTCTTTCATTTCTCCTCCTACTCCTTCTCCATGTCTTCTTTCTCTTTCTTGTTATATATCTTTCGATGATTTATTTTTCTACCCTGAAAACTTTTAAGACCTTCCATCTTCTGGTCTTATAATTTAAAATTAACATGTCTAGGTGCTAAGAGCCACAGCCAAGTAATATGATGCATGGCATTTTGTTGAAAGGTGACGCCAGCTAGCCATTGAGAAGATATGATTATGTTAAGATTTACATTCAAATGGATATTGGACTCCTGCTGTCCACCTTGGCCTGCTACGGGACTCCTGGAGAGTTCCCATTGGTTGGGGAAGTGCAGTAGGAGGGATTTCCGGAGAAGGAACTTCCTCTTGGGATCCGGGAGAACTCTGCTTGCATCCATCGGCAATCTTCCCGGGAGCGTCCGGGGCATTGGCGGCAGTTTTAAAAAATAAAGTTTGTTCCTGCTTGAGTGGCTCGTGATTTTGTGCCTAGCCAGACTGTGGCATCTAGGTGTAATCTTATTTTCATTTCCTTGTTTGGCACTGATGGAGCAATTCATTTTGAAATTGCATTTCTTTCTGTAGTGTGGTAAATCTCGCCTTCTCTTCCTTTGATAATTTCTACCCATTCATTTGATCTCCTCTCCTTTCTGATATTACTGTTAATTAGACATTGAACTCTCAGAGGTAATCCTCCTGTTTCTTATCTTTTCTGTTACATTTTGTTTTACTTTTGATTTATGCTTTACCTTCTGAGAAACACACTGCCATTATTTTCTTCATTCTCTCTCTCTCTCTCTCTCTCTCTCTCTCTCTCTCTCTCTCTCTCCTGCCATCATGTATTAACTTCCTAGAAACTTTTTTGGCTCTCCAATAGCTCATGGTTTTAAGCAGACTGGTTTTTAATCAACATAATATTGTCTAATATTTCTCTAGGTACAATAATTAGATATTTTCTGTTTTATCTGCTTCCCCAAACCTGTTCATGTTTTGTTTCTGTATGTTTATAGAATTTTTAAATAATTATTTGGTTTTGCCTTTCTTTAATGCAAAAATAAATAGTCCTCAATTTTCTGGAGATGCTTTCTAGATCTATAGTTATTCTTGAGTGAGGAAGGAATAAGCTTGGCTTGAAGCTGTGAGCACACACAGGTGAGGGTTGTTGATTGATGGGCTTTAATTTAGGAGTATAGGCAAAGACTCCTAAGTGCTACAAGAATAATTTCGTATGTAATCCTAAACCTTCCCCATCTCCCAAATATCCCTAATCAGTTCATTTCCTTAATCTGGGATAAACACCAGAATTCCAGAATGTCTCCCTGCTGAGGTAGAAGAGGACATTGTTGATCTTCACTTACTCCCTGTTTTTCTGTCTCACTTCTTCTGCACAGTCTACTATCATGGCCTTTCTGGAGTCGCCAACTAGCCTAGAAGCTCCCAAACATTGGTTCCCTCCACACTACTCCTGGGCTCTGTCATAAGATGACACTTTTCTATATACTTTCTGCTTTCAGAAATGTGGCAAAATCTCTGCTTCTCTGATGCTTCCAGCCTTGTAGACTTGTTCCTATCTTTATTCCTTACTGTTCTTTTTGAGTGTTTGGTTAGTACAGGAGGAACATGCACATGGGAAATTATCTATCCTGGTTTAGAATTCAACTTTGATTTTATAAACTTTCAGGTATCATTTTGATTATGTCTCAGTTATCCTCTTTCTAATAACAATTTACATAAACAAATGGATATCAAATTGTACTTCTTTAGAAGTTTACTTCTGTTAGCCTTGCTTCATGGGACCTCCCTCTCTCTTTGGCAAAGAGACCTCTGCTATTGTATATTTTTTTAAATAATTAGCAACTAAGAGAAATATTTTTTCAACTTTTTTCCTCTTCTGATATTATACAAACATGTCTCTTAACCCTTTTCCTCATTTCTGCCAAAATGTATTTTAATTATGATTTCTGAGCCTATTTCACTGAAGTCTATTCCATAAATTGTTTGAAAAACTTGACTTTGCAATTGAGAAAGGAGAGTGGGATATGCCTGTTAATGTCTCAAGGCAGCTTTCATTCTGTCATTAGAGTATATTTTCTAGTCAGCACAGGGTGAACAGAACTTGGTGCAGGAGTTCCAGGACAGTTTCCTGGGTTACATCTTATTAATTCTTTATTTTATTTTATTTTATTTTATTTATTTATTTACATGTATAGTTTTAGTTGTAGATGGGCCCAATACAGTTATTTTATTTATCTTTATTTGGTGCTGAGGATTGAACCCAGTGCCTCGCACATGCTAGGCAAGAACTCTACCACTGAGCTACAACCCCAGCCCTCTAGTAATTTATTTTTAACATAAATGCAGCAAGTGTCTCTTAACTGGGCTTTCAGCTGTTCCCTCAGTATCTGGTTCAGCCCATATTTACATTCTCTTATATTCAAATAACTTTCTCTTTCCTTTTCTTTCTTCTTTCTTTCATTGCCTGCCCTACTCCTTCAATACAATATTTTGTATTCACAATGCCTTGTATTCACCTGAAAAGGAACCTAGACTGAGAAATCATAGGTATCTTTCTGTCAGGAAGAAAAGTTCAGGCTTTCTGAATAGGGTGACCTACCACAAAGTCACACTAGATTATTATTTCTGCCCTCTTTATTTTATCCTCTGCTCTCCTTCACCTCCCTCTTTTTGCCTTTCCCCCTTCTCTCCTCCTTCCTCCCTGTGTTACTCAGCTTTTCATTACTGTGACAAAATATCTCAGAAAAACAGCTTAAACAAAGAAAGATTTATTTTGGATGATGGTTTCAGAGGTTCTAGTCCATGCATAGCTGGTTTCATTGCTTTGGGCCTGAGGTAAGTCAGGATATATTGGTAGAAGAAAGTGACAGAGAAAAGCTGCTCAGTTCATGATGACCAAGAAGCAGAGAGAGGGAGAAAGGGGCGAAGGGAAAGATGTAGTCCCCAAGAGTATACCACCAAGACCTACTCCCTTGAAATAGGTCCTAACTTCTACAGTTTCTCCCTCCTACAAATAGTCTGTTCAAAGTATATACTACTTAGTCTAGTAGAACCAAATCCGAGGCTTTTGTATACTTGAATTATAGGGGAAAACTGTTTAGGGTTCTCAGTCTAGGTGTGGCAAATATATAGTTGGTCATTAATGAGAACTTCTGAGAGAAAGTGAAGAATTCAGTTCAAATCATATTGAAAATGGGAATAAAATACACTCACAGCAGATATGCTTTACTTGCTCATGGGCCCTACCAAGAAGTACTTCTTTTGTTAGTAAGCTGAAAAAAAAAATACAACCCAATGCCTTCTTGTATAAGAGGACTGAGGAGCTGAACCCATAAGGGAAAATGTATTTAGACAGAAAACTGAGATGAGGTCTGGGTGTTTTTCCAAGGCCCTGGTATTCATTATTCTTTCTGCAAAGACTCTACAGTCCAGACATTAGTATTTTATTATTTTATTTCCATATACTTGAGAATTTTTTTGAGTGCTATTAAGGCTACCCAGAGAAAATGTGGGTCACACTGACTATTTAGACTACACTTGCCAAGCCATATTTTTGAAACCTTGCTTCTATTTTTGCAAGCTAAAATTTTGCAGGTGGTAAGGTGGTAGATGCAAATATCAAAATGTGAATATGAGCCAATTAACCAACAACCACATTTTATGAGGTTGCAACCACCTAATTGTTTTGTGTCTGCAGCTAATTATTTCTGGGAGATATTTCTGCATATGGAAAAGAAGTCTGTTATTATAATTGAGTGTACTGCAAAACAAAAGTTCTGCTGTAAGTACATCAAGGGCAAGGATCACATCTTCTCTATGTTTTATAAACTTCCACAAATCACTTTGGGCCCATGGATTCTAAATGAATATGATCTGCTAATGGCGACATGATTCTAAAGTTTGGAAAACAAATTGAATCGCTGGCTGAAGTGAATAATATCCAAGATACAAAATATCAACAAAATTCTGGGTAGTTGGTATTGCTGTTAACTCATTTATGAAAGAAAGAATTTTTGAGCTGGAAACATGTAACCCGAAAACTTCATCTTAAAGTTTCAAAATTATGGTTCCAATAAATTATATGTCCTATCTAAAGACCTGTGATGCTGTCAGGCTTAACTATCAAGGAGCAACAGGTCTAAACCAGTGCTTCTCATAACAAGTCTTGCACTTCCCTAATTTCTACTTTAAGGTGTGAGAGGCAATTCATGTCAATAGAAAGCATGTCCATTAGACTGAGCATACCAGGCCTAAGGGAGCTCTGACAAATTAATTTCATGGCAGGAGGCTAAACTCGTTCTTATAAATTGGTCTGTCCAGACAAAGTAGTGGGCAAAGTCTGAAGTTTTATGCAGATAGATTTTATTTTTGTTATTATTGCAGCTGCTCATTGATATTTTAATGCAAGTTTTTATTGAGTTATGCCCTGAGGCTTTTTAAATTGAGGGTTCAATTATTTCTAAAATCTAATAATTAAGTAAATTAATGAGCCTAGTCAAAACTTTGGCAACCTGATTATCAGGATTAGACACAAGAAAAATTAACAGGAGGTAACCATGTTGGTTTTTATGGGAAGACTTTAAAAAATATTTTAGGTTATACTTTATAGATATATGTGAAACATCTGACTCTGAGATGCACAAAAAGCCAGTGTACAAATGTTTGATACAGTCCAACACAGATGGCCGGGCGTGGGGTGGGGTGGGGGATGGTGTGCAGGGCAGACCTTTGATCCAAATTGCCCTCATTGCCAAAGCAATTTTGAGTTTCTCCAAGTACAGCCTTCTGGAATAGAGACTAGAAAGGTGTTCTTATCCCTTTCCTTAAAAGATATTTAACAAGTCATGGTATTATGCCAGTCCTGAGGACTGTAAGCATCATGGCCACAGGTTCAGTCTGAGAGAGGAGGATACTTATTCTTGGTCCTAACCAAGAACTTTGAGGTTTAAACTCAGCTTTAAGCTGGGCTTTCCACTTTGGTCTTAGCTCCAGATTTTGACTTTAGTGATTTGCAGTCCTTCTATCTTCTCAGAAGACTTTGGCTTTATGTCCATGTTAGTTTTTTGTTACTCTGAAAAATTACTGGAGGATTAAATTATAAAAAAAATAAAGAAAATGTTAATTTTGGCTCATAATTCCAGAGATTCTAGTCCATAATCTATGGCCTTATTGCTTTGGACAACATATGATGGGACCACGGGGTAGAACAAAAATCATTCAACTCATGAGCAGGATGAGAAAGAGAAAGAGAAAGCCATCGGAGCCCCACAGTCCCCTTTGAAGGCATGTTCCCATGATCTAATATCCTGTACGAGGCCCAACTTTTATGTATCCAGCATCTTCCAAATCTACCATCGTATGAAAAGTAACTACCACATGAGTCTTTGGGGGACATTTAAGGTCCAAACTACAGCAATGCTTTCTTGGAATCCTAACTGTCTAGTCTTCCAAATGTAGCTAATCTCATGTTCCTCTGAGCTATTTTCCATCCACTTAACTGGATTCTCTGTACATCTATGTTGACTGAACCATCCTTGGAGAAATGATCAGACTCCTGTATACCCTTGTATAGTGTAGTATCTTGACATTATGGGTACTTATCTGAAGAATTTGGGTTTTAAATATATAGAGAAACACTAAAGGAGTATTATTATACTCTCTCCCTATTTTTCCTCATCCCATGTTCTTATAGCATCACTATCACAGTGCAAGGACACAGGGACTGAGATTCAAAGGCTTCAGGTGAATTGCTTGAGATTTCCCAGCACAAAAGGGTGGGCCTGGAACGTGGATGTCAATCTGCAGGCCAGGTTCAGGTTGTTTCCACTAGATCCCCTCCCTCCCTCTCCTCCAAACTCCAGGTTATGATTCATTACATACAAAGACAGTTAAAACTACAATAGGACTTTTTTATGAAATGTAGTCTGGTGTCGTCCAGGTGTGTTCCTTATTTGCACAGGATGTAATTATTAAAACCAGTGTTCCAGGACTTTCTAAAGTTTTAAAGGTCTTACAGTCTCTACTTAATTCTGTGTTGAACAAAGAATGTTTTGTCCTGGAGATTCCAATTGAATAAAGCCAATGGTATGAAACAAATTTCCATAAGCAACCAAATAATGAAATTGGAAACAAAGTGAAGACTTTACAGGTGGAGTGAGAAAATCTAAGAAATGCATTCAAACATCCAACAAATTACAGAGGAGATTGGAATACTGCATGAACCTTTCTCTGCAGCTCGACCAGCCTGCAGCCTTTCTCTGAATTATGTGTCTCTTGATTCTTCTTCATGTGCTTCAGTGGTTGTGTTGGAGGGACTAAAGGGTATGCTGTGCTGTGACAGTGGATAAAGTGAATGTCAAGTGTCCAGCCCCCATATTCCAACCAGAAGAGAAAGTGTAGCAAAATAAGAAGTCAGGGGACATATCCTACTCCCTGTGTAATTTGGGTCCTATTATCTATGTAATATTCTCTGAGGCCCAACTGCCTCAACTATCAAAACAGGAATAACATGACTCATCAGTTTTGATGTCAAATGAAATAAAATATAAATGTCTTAAAAGAAAAGATGTTCAATGAACAGCTAATATTTTCTATACTGCTGGCCACGGGTGGTGGTGGGGAACTTCTTTCCAAATTAATATGCTCTGGAGAGTAGAAACTGACATTGAAATTTTTTCTTATAGGATATAAAATGATAAGGCTGCATTACTAGCTTCTAGTACCACCTCTTCTTACCTAGTAGGAAAATTGTGGCTCTTTCCTCTTTCCATGTCATGGCTGCCTCTTCTAATGTCCTGTGGCCTACAGGGAAGAAGAATCACTCTAGTGGCATTTCTTTTTCCCCATAGGGCTATAGTGTGTTGCATAATAAAGGTTTGATGAATGGAGTTGTTTTATTTGAATCCAAGCAGTGCCATGTGTTTGCATGATAATTGGCTGATGTACACTTGACTTGTAAAAGTAGTTTTCATTCTTTTGTATCAGCCATTACTCAATGTTAATGGTAAGGCATGTTGTGATTGGAGGGTAATTCCTGCTAAGAAATCCATGAGTATAAATTTTCTGTCTCCACTGACCAGAGTTATGCTCAACTCATAACACTAAGCTTTGGTCAAGCATTTATAGAATGAACCTAGCAGATTTGACTTGTGGTTACATAATTTAGAAGTGAAGTGAGAAAAACAGGTTGATTCTGCATTGTTTTTCAGATAGAGCTATCTGGATAAGAAATCCCCATTGTGTTCATACAGATTACAACAAAAGTAGTTTGTTCTTCCTGCAAATAATATTCACTTAAGTAATTTTCAGCTAAACATGTCATCTTCCTAAATTTAGAGAATCCTACAGATTTTCTTTATCTTTAGCTGCAAAAAGGAAAAATAGATTAGAGTTTACCCTGGTCATTTTTTTGTAAACAGAACATTAAAAATGATTATAACACTAAGAAAAAGGTTAAGAAGTGAATTCCATTAAAATATTTTTAAAAAGGTCTTTTTTTCTGAAAAGCCAAGTCAGAGAGTAGATGATATAGAAAAACAAAACAAAAAAATTAAAAAAAATATTTATAGCACTTTTCAAGGATGATAAGTCAAACTATCTAGAGGGAATGTTGCAATGAGATTGTACAGTGGGAGAGAGAGAATAAGCTCAGCTCCTCAGAATGGGAGTTTATAGCCAAGGAAAAAGTGGGGTTCAATAGGTGGAAAATTATTAATAGAAACACCAGAGGAAATGGGGGATCTGAGTTGATAGAATATTTGCTATAGGCAGGAAATGTGAGCAGATGTTGAGAGTGTGGGATAAGGAATTTAATCAAATATTAAGAACAGTGGATTTTCAGTAAATTGACCTAGCAGGATTTGTGCTAAAACTGAACTAAATGAACAAAAGACAGGCCCCAAGGTGAGGGACCTAATCACAAAGCAGCCTCAGAGAAGCCTGACTCAAGTTTGGTCAAAGGAAGACTTTGAAATGGCAAAAAATCATTTATGGACTATGTGAAGATTTCTAAAAAACTCTAAAAGAGAGAGATGGATTGACTTAATTTAATAATAGACAAGGTGACTTGAACAATCACTTCATAAAAGAGGATATCCAAATGATTGGTAAATATGAAAGGATGGACAAAAACCTTCAGTTAATGGGGAAATACAAGTTAAAGCCAAAATATGATATTATCACACAACTTCTATCATAGCTAAACCAGCCAGTCAACCAACCAGGCAAAAATTATCTGACAATGTCAATGCTGGTAAGAATTTAGGATAACTAGAATTTGCTTACTCTGACAGTGAGAGTAGAAACTGGGACAACCATTTTAGGAAACTCAGTACTAACTAGCATGACTGAATATATGCATGTATATCCATGACCCTACAATTCTAATTCTAAAACTTCACTCAACAGAAATACATCAATATATTCTCCAAAGACCATGATCCCACCCACCAGCATTGTCCTTAATTCCTCCTCTATATAAAAAAAACTCAAATGACTATCAATAGCAGGATAAGAATAAATGTGATACATTTATTCAGCAATTATAAGAAATAAGAAAAAAAAACTGCTAAATAGAACAATCTGGAAGAATCTCCAGACATGATGTTGAGTAGAAAAAGCCAGTTACCTGGGCAAACATACCACGAATACATTTCTAGAAAGTTTAATAACAGGCTGCCGCCGCCGCCTCCCGCGGAGCACCATAGAGCAGACGCTTCACCGCGCGATTGAGCTGCCGAATTATATGAAACAGCTGATAAGATGAGTGACAATTTAAAATCCAAGTGATCCGAGAACACGCACTGAGCTCTGACCCGCTGAATTCAAACTCCCGGTCACCTGCTTCCCGCAAACAAACAGCTATGACTCGGCATTAATTCGTCCGGCTGAAACAACTGGTCAGCCCTTCTCATCATACGAAGGTAAATGCCTACCGAGCCTTCATAAGTAGTGGCCACAGGTTTGAAACGGGGCTTGGGAGAGAAGGACCCACCCGTTGAATTGGTCGCCCGGCAAAGGGAAACGACGTCATCAGACTGCTTCAGAGGAGAAAACTTCTTTGAAACAGGGGTGTGATCCCACAGCCTTCCCTCTCCACACATCGGGAAAACTCAAGGGCCCCTCCCAGCTCTCCCGTAAGGGCCCCTCCCAGCTCTCCCGTGAGTGCTACAGCCAGCCCGAGGGAATCAGAGGTGGTGCAGGTCCCGCGGAGCTAAACTACCGCTCCCACCAGGGCTGACTTCTGAGGTCTCTTGCACCAGCTACGGGGAAGTGGATACTGGAGGGCAAGTAAAAACCGCTGAGGATTCTCAGCCCCAAACGCTACAAGCTTAGGGTCTGAGGGAATGGCAAACTGGAAGAGTGTGCCCAGTCGTTCATGAAAACAGGGCTCCCGGGAGCAGCAGACTTGGCGTGTAGCCAGTATTGTGGTGAGAGGGGCCTGGCTAGAGAAAAAGTGGGAAGTGAATAGACACATGAGGAGGCCCTAGACACCCAGGATTGGAGACTCGCCCAGTCTTGGAGGAGCTGCTGCACAGTGATTGGTTCCCGCGTATGGACAGGAGAAACTTGACCTGGTGGGCATAGCGCCATCTACTGGAAGAGAAGCTAATCAAACTCTAAGACTGCATTTATTAGGGTTTTTTTTTTTTCTTTCTTTTTTTTTCTGATTTGGGTTTTTCTTTCATTTTCATTTTTTTTCTTTCTTGTTGTTAATTTTTTTTTACAAAATATTTTTTTTATTTTTTTTTCCTATTAATTTCAATTTAAATTTTTTTAACTATTATTATTATTTTATTTTTTATTTTTTTTATTTTTTTTAATTGTTCTCTTTTTTAGTTCCTATTCTTTTTCTTCTTTAGTTTTTTCATTTTTCTTATCCCCCCTTTTTCCTTGAATTCTACCTGCCTACTCTCATTCTCTTTAGAGACTTCTTCCCTTCCCTTCAAATACCTTTCCTCCCAAGCATCAAATTAATTTATAGGAGTAAACTGTAACTCAGCAGTCAAACAGAACAAGAAGCAACATGAGCAGCTTCAAAAAACAAGGAAGAAAAGGAGTACAAACAATGCAGGACAGCCTAAATATTCAGGAGGACCTAGAGTCATCAGAAAAATGGTCATATAAGGAACTCAAGGAACACCTAAGACAGATGGAATGGAACCTTAAAGAGGATACAAGACAGCAAATTCAAGCAGCGAAAGAACACATTGAGAATGCATTCCATAAACAGATAAAAGAAGAAGTTAAGCATCTTTATCAGGAGATAGAGATTATAAAAAATAATCAAACAATAATTCTAGAAATGAAGGAAATGATAAACCAAATTAAAATCTCAATTGAGAGTATCACTAACAGAGTGGAGCAAGTAGAAACCAGAACGTCAGATAATGAAGACAAAATATACCATCTTGAAAAGAGTCTAGCCAACTCAGAAAGGCTGGTAAAAAATCACGAGAAAAACATCCAAGAGTTATGCGATAACATGAAGAAACCAAACATACGAGTCATTGGGATAGAACAAGGTACAGAGATTCAAACCAAGGAAATGAGAAAACTGCTGAATGAAATAATTACAGAAAACTTTCCAGAAATAAAAAAGGAAACAGATATACAAATTGAAGATGCATACAGGACACCGAGCACACAAAATCACAGTAGACCAACGCCAAGACACATTGTTATGAAGATATCCAATATACAGAACAAAGAGAAAATATTAAAAGCTACAAGAGAAAGGAGACAGATTACATTTAGGGGTAAACCAATACGGTTAACCACGGATTTTTCATCACAGACACTGAAAGCAAGAAGGTCATGGAACAATGTATTTCAAACACTGAAAGACAATGGATGCCAACCAAGAATTCTGTATCCAGCAAAATTAAGCTTCAGGTATGACAACGAAATAAAAATCTTTCATGATAAACAAAAATTAAAAGAATTTGCAGCCAGAAAACCAGCATTGCAAAGCATTTTGAGCAAAACACTACAAGAAGAAGAAATGAAAAACAACAACCAAAACCATCAGTGGGAAGTGCCTCAGTAAAGACAGAGGGCGAGGGGAAAAACAATCATGGAGAAACAAACTAAATTTTTTTTTTAAAAAAAGAATAAACAATCAAACATGGATGGAAGTTCAAACCACATATCAATAGTAACTCTGAATGTTAATGGCTTAAACTCTCCAATAAAGTGACATAGGCTGGTATCATGGATTAAAAAAAACAAATCCAACAATATGCTGCCTCCAGGAGACACATCTGATTGGAAAAGACATACACAGGCTGAAGGTGAAAGGATGGGAAAAAATATACCACGCACACGGTCCTCGCAAGCAAGCAGGGGTGGCCATTCTCATATCGAATAAAATCGACTTCAAGACTAAGTTAATCAAAAGGGATAAAGAAGGTCATTATATACTGTTAAAAGGAACCATTCACCAACAAGACATAACAATTATCAATATTTACGCACCAAATAATGGTGCTGCGACATTCATAAAACAAATTCTCCTCAAATTCAAGAATCAAATAGACCACAACACAATAATTATGGGAGACTTCAACACACCTCTCTCACCATTGGACAGATCCTCCAAACAAAAGTTAAATAAAGAAACTATAGAACTCAATACCACAATCAATAACCTAGACTTAACTGACTTATATAGAATATATCAACCATCATCAAATCGATATACTTTCTTCTCAGTAGCACATGGATCTTTCTCAAAAATAGACCATATATTATGCCATAGGGCAACCCTCAGTAAATATAAAGGGGTGGGGATAATACCATGCATTTTATCTGATCATAATGGAATTAAACTGGAAATCAATGATAAACGAAGGAAGGAAAAACCCTACATCACATGGAAAATGAACAATATGTTACTGAATGATCAATGGGTTACAGAAGACATAAAGGAGGAAATCAAAAAATTCTTAGAGATAAATGAAAATACTGACACAACATATCGGAATCTATGGGACACAATGAAAGCAGTTTTAAGAGGAAAGTTCATCGCCTGGGGGTCATTCCTCAAAAAAAGAAGAAACCAACAAATAAATGAGCTCACACTTCATCTCAAAGCCCTAGAAAAGGAATAACAAAACAACAGCAAATGTAGCAGAAGGCAAGAAATAATTAAAATCAGAGCGGAAATCAATGAAATTGAAACAAAAGAAACTATTGAAAAAATTAACAAAACTAAAAGTTGGTTCTTCGAAAAAATAAATAAGATTGACAGACCTTTAGCCATGCTAATGAAGAGAATAAGAGAGAGAACTCAAATTACTAACATACGGGATGAAAAAGGCAATATCACAACAGATGCTACAGAAATACAGAAGACAATTAGAAATTATTTTGAAAACCTATATTCCAATAAAATAGAAGATAGTGAAGACATCGATAAATTTCTTAAGTCATATGATTTTCCTAAACTGAGTCAGGAGGATACACACAATCTGAACAGACCAATATCAATGGATGAAATTGAAGAAGCCATCAACAGACTACCAACCAAGAAAAGCCCAGGACCGGATGGGTATACAGCGGAGTTTTACAAAACCTTTAAAGAAGAATTAATACCAATACTTTTCAAGTTATTTCAGGAAATAGAAAAAGAGGGAGAACTTCCAAATTCATTCTATGAGGCCAACATCACCCTGATCCCGAAACCAGACAAAGACACCTCAAAGAAAGAGAACTACAGACCAATATCTCTAATGAACCTAGATGCAAAAATCCTCAATAAAATTCTGGCGAATCGAATACAAAAACACATCAAAAAAATAGTGCACCATGATCAAGTAGGATTCATCCCTGGGATGCAAGGATGGTTCAACATACGGAAATCAATAAATGTTATTCACCACATCAATAGACTTAAAGATAAGAACCATATGATCATCTCGATAGATGCAGAGAAAGCATTCGATAAAGTACAGCATGCCTTTATGTTCAAAACATTAGAAAAACTAGGGATAACAGGATCTTACCTTGACATTGTAAAAGCTATCTATGCCAAGCCTCAGGCTAGCATCATTCTGAATGGACAAAAGTTGAAGGCATTCCCTCTAAAATCCGGAACAAGACAGGGATGCCCTCTATCTCCACTTCTATTCAATATAGTTCTCGAAACACTGGCCAGAGCAATTAGACAGACGAAAGAAATTAAAGGCATAAAAATAGGAAAAGAAGAACTTAAATTATCACTATTTGCAGATGACATGATTCTATACCTAGAAGACCCAAAAGGGTCTACAAAGAAACTACTAGAACTAATAAATGAATTCAGCAAAGTGGCAGGATATAAAATCAACACGCATAAATCAAAGGCATTTCTGTATATCAGCGACAAAACTTCTGAAATGGAAATGAGGAAAAACACTCCATTCACAATATCCTCAAAAAAAAAAAAATAAAATACTTGGGAATCAACCTAACAAAAGAGGTGAAAGATCTATACAATGAAAACTACAGAACCCTAAAGAGAGAAGTAGAAGAAGATCTTAGAAGATGGAAAAATATACCCTGTTCATGGATAGGCAGAACTAACATCATCAAAATGGCGATATTACCAAAAGTTCTCTATAGATTTAATGCAATGCCAATCAAAATCCCAATGGCATTTCTTGTAGAAATAGATAAAGCAATCATGAAATTCATATGGAAAAATAAAAGACCCAGAATAGCAAAAGCAATTCTAAGCAGAAAGTGTGAATCAGGCGGTATAGCGATACCAGATTTCAAACTATATTACAGAGCAATAGTGACAAAAACAGCATGGTACTGGTACCAAAACAGGCGGGTGGATCAATGGTATAAAATAGAGGACACAGAGACTAATCCACAAAGCTACAACTATCTTATATTTGATAAAGGGGCTATAAGCATGCAATGGAGGAAGGATAGCATCCTCAACAAATGGTGTTGGGAAAACTGGAAATCCATATGCAACAAAATGAAACTGAATCCCTTTCTCTCGCCATGCACAAAAGTTAACTCAAAATGGATCACGGAGCTTGATATCAAACCAGAGACAAGGCATCTGATAGAAGAAAAAGTTGGCTACGACCTACATACTGTGGGGTCGGGCTCCAAATTCCTCAATAGGACACCCATAGCACAAGAATTAATATCTAGAATCAACAAATGGGACTTGCTCGAACTAAAAAGTTTTTTCTCAGCAAAAGGAACAATAAGAGAGGTAAATAGGGAGCCTACATCCTGGGAACAAATCTTTACTCCTCACACTTCAGATAGAGCCCTAATATCCAGAGTATATAAAGAACTCAAAAAATTAGACAATAAGATAACAAATAACCCAATCAACAAATGGGCCAAGGACCTAAACAGACACTTCTCAGAGGAGGACATACAATCAATCAACAAGTACATGAAAAAATGCTCACCATTGCTAGCAGTCAGAGAAATGCAAATCAAAACCACCCTAAGATACCATCTCACTCCAGTAAGATTGGCAGCCACTATGAAGTCAAACAACAACAAGTGCTGGCGAGGATGTGGAGAAAAGGGTACACTTGTACATTGCTGGTGGGACTGCAAATTGGTGCGGCCAATTTGGAAAGCAGTTTGGAGATTCCTGGGAAAGCTGGGAATGGAACCACCATTTGACCCTGCTATTGCCCTTCTCGGACTATTCCCTGAAGACCTTAAAAGAGCATGCTACAGGGACACTGCCACATTGATGTTCATAGCAGCACAATTCACAATAGCTAGACTGTGGAACCAACCCAGATGCCCTTCAATAGATGAATGGATAAAAAAATGTGGCATCTATACACAATGGAGTACTATGCAGCAATAAAAAATGACAAAATCATAGAATTTTCAGGGAAATGGATGGCACTAGAGCAGATTATGCTTAGTGAAGCTAGCCAATCCCTAAAAAACAAATACCAAATGTCTTCTTTGATATAATGAGAGCAACTATAAACAGAGCAGGGAGGAAGAGTAGGAAGAAAAGATTAACATTAAACAGAGACTTGAGATGGGAGGGAAAGGGAGAGAAAAGGGAAATTGCATGGAAATGAAGGGAGACCCTCATTGCTAAACAAAATTACATATAAGAGGTGTGAGGGGAATGGGAAAATAAACAAAGAGAGAAATGAATTATAGTAGATGGGGTAGAGAGAGAAGTTGGGAGGGGAGGGAGGGGAGGGGGGATAGTAGGGGATAGGAAAGGTAGCAGAATACAAAAATTACTATTAGGGCACTATGTAAAATTGTGGATGTGTAACTGACGTGATTCTGATATCTGCATTTGGGGTAAAATTGGGGGTTCATAACCCACTTCAAACTAATGTATGAAATATAATATGTCAAGAGCTTTGTAATGTTGTGAACAACCAATAAAAAAAAAATAAAAAAAGAAAGTTTAATAACAGAGAAAAATACAAGCACAGTTTGTCAGAAAAAAAATGTTACTTTTGAGGAGTTAATGACTAGGTTGATTAAAAAGGGAGACTTCTAGAATGTTTGCCATGTCCTAGATCTGTGCTTTCCAAAATCCAGTGTATATTATGTCTCTTTGGAAATCTGTTGAAGTGTAGATTCAGATTCAGCAGGTCTGATAGGACCCAAAAGCATGTGTTTCTATGAAGCTCCTATATAATGCTAAGACTGCTGATTGTAAATCGGGCAGAGCAACAAAGTTTGATATCTTCATCTGAATGGTGTACATATGTTTGTGTGTATACATTTTTATCTGCAAAATTCTATCCAACTATATAGCTATGGTTTGTGTACTTTCTCTGTGTGTGCCATACTTCAATTAAAAACAAATGCCTCTTGGAGTGTAAACCTGAAAGCAAAAATTTTAGCTGTATTTCTGCAAGTGACAAAGATAGAAATAAGTTCATTCATTTTGGATTGAAAGCAACACAAATTCTCTTTGAAAATTCTAAATCAGTAAGATATTTATTGCAGTCACATGAACACTCTTAGAGAACAGGAATGAAAACTTTAGTACCATACTTGCTTGTACTATCACATTACCAGAGGGTTGGTACCAGGACATCAAAAGACTTTTCTATGCACCATTATTGAAATAAATGACCTTAAACATTTTCAGTCCTTTTTCCCTAGCCACACTTCAAATTACAAAGAAAGAGTGCCCAACTGACCTAACAGTAAACTCACCTGACCATCCCCTAAAGGAAGCAGGGAGCCTGATTAACCTAGTTTCATCATACTCCATGTAAAGTGAATAAAGTGCTTCCAACATGTAGGCTCTCTATTTTCATCATCGCTAGCAATTAGAGAAATGCAAGTCAAACTACTCTAAGATTTCATCTCACTCCAGTCAGAATGGCAGCTATTATGAATACAAACAACAATAAGTGTTGGCGAGGATGTGGGGGAAAAGACACACTCATACACTGCTGGTGGGACTGCAAATGGTGCATCCAATATGGAAAGCAGTATGGAGATTTCTTAGAAAACTGGGAATGGAACCACCATTTGGTACAGCTATCCCTCTCCTCGGTCTATACTCAAAGGACTTAAAAACAGCATACTACAGGGACACAGCCACATCAATGTTTATAGCAGCACAATTCAAAATAGTTAAACTGTGGAACCAACCTAGAGGCCCTTCAATAGATTAATGGATAAAAATATATGGCATATATACACAATGGACTAACTCAGCAATAAAAGAAAATAAAATCATGGCATTTGCAGGTAAATGGATGGAGTTAGAGAAGATAATGCTAAGTGAAGTTAGCCAATCTCCAAAAACCAAATGCTGAATGTTTTCTCTGATATAAGGAAGCTGATTCATAGTGAGGTAGGGAGGGGGAGCATGGGAAGAGTAGATGAAGTGTAGATAGGGCAGAGGGGTGGGAGGGAAAGGAGGGGTTAGAAATGGTGATGAAATGTGATGGACATTATTATCCAAAATACATGTGTGAAGACAGGAATTGGTGTAAATATAGTTTGCATACAACCAGAGATATGAAAAATCATGCTCTATATGTGTAATAAGAATCGTAATGCATTCCACTGTCATATATAAATTAAAAAGATAAAAACATTTACAGTAAAACAAACTAGGTTTTACTTTAGTAAATGAGGATGGGCCTCTGTTCCTTCTTGCTAATACCAGATTTTTTCAAGAATATTTACCAATTTTATCAAATTAATTAAACAAATAATTTCAGTTATCCTAGGAAAAAATAAAATAAAATGAATAAAGTGTTTTCCAGAAGGCAAATGGTATATGTTTTCCAAACTTGGTGGATTGGTGCTTGTATGCAAAGACAAGAGTGCAGAGGAGTTATCAAATGAAGAATTTACTAAGACTTTTTTCTAACTCTGCAGCCATTCCTCGTTTTTCTTTTTTTCTCATTGGAGACAAGAAGATAGTTGTTTCAGTAACTTTTCCAACCCACTCACCTCATTGAGCTCAATTCTCTGTATTCTCGCATGTGTGGTGATAAGGTGGGGGTAGCCATAAGGGCAGCATTTGTACAGGGTGGAGAAATGAATGGGATTGATACAGTTTCTCTTGACTCACTCTGTGGTGGTATAATACTTGTGAGTGAAATTTTGGAAAGAGCTGGAAAGAAAATAATAACAATAAAATAAATGCTTTCCATACCAAAGATAATAGGAATTCTTAGTAATTTCTATTATCATATGGCTAGGAGGGGCATTTTCTCTATTGGACTCTCCCAGTGGTGTGGTATATCCCCAGGCTAAGGGGCATAAACACACCATGACTCTGTTGTGAAGTGACTGTTCAAGTCCTTGGCCCATTTATTAAATTAGACCAGCCTGTCTCTTTATCATTGACTTGATGCATCTGTGAAAGGAAAATAATATATGAAAAGTGCTCAATAGTCTCAATAAATACCCATAAAGAGTGAGTAGTTGTACGGTAGTCATTTTGTGGTGACCTTAATCTACTTATTGGTTATATAACTAGTTCTAGACCCACTTTTATGGTGAGGAGTGTTAGGTCCTGTGGTTTGACTTAATCAGCAAAGATGCATGGGGGCATTCGGGGCTCATAGTGGGCTACTTTCCCTTCAAATATAAATCAAGATGATATAAAAATAAAATTAAAATTATTTTGTGTATTTAAATATTTTCAAAACATTTAAAATATCCATAAAAATAGAAAACCAAGATGAAAATAAAAATTCATGACTACAAAGATATAAATAAACTTTTTTTTGCATTGAAATTCTTATTTCACATATACAGCACAATTTTTTCATATCTCTGGTTGTATATAAAAGTATGTTGACACCAATTTGTGTGTTCATACACGTACTTTGGATAATAAAGCTGAAATTTCAAATTTGTTTTATAAAATTTAATTATATACTGTTAATTATTTCTTAAACATAAAATAACAATTCTGCTAGTCAATTTCCACTTTGTTGCCATTGAAAGTTGGGGAAGCAACCTTTTGTGTAGAATTCTAAGATGCCTCCCAAATCCTTACCTGTGTGGTATAGATACATGCCCATTATAATCAACTTCTTCTTGATTATAAGTAGAACCAGTGAAGGTGATGAATATTATTCCAGTGATTATACCACTTAATAAAGCAAAAGAGATTTTGCAGATGTAATTAGGCTTCCTAATCAGTTGACTTTGAATTTCTCAAAATGGAAATGATTCTAGGTGGGCCTGATCTAATTAGTGGAGACTTCAATAGATAAGAAACACCAGCAGAGACACTCCACTGATGCCTGAAAGAAATATGTCCCTGAGACTCTTACAGCAGCAATGAACTGAATTCTGTCAAGGATCTGAATGACCTCAGAAGAATCCCTTAGCTCTAGATGAGAACCTCGCCCTGGCTAACAGCTACATTTCAGCTTTGTTCAGTCCTGAGCACAGAAGCCAGCCAAGCCCTGGCCAAGTTTTTATCTACAGAACTGAGATACTAAATGGGCATTGTTTTAAGTCACAGGAGTTATAGTAGTTTTTTTACAGCAGCAATGGAAAACTAATACTATTTTTATGAATATTGTGACTAGACCTGCATATTTAAAATTTAAGCATAATTATTATTTCATGCCTATAAAATGTTGGTGGCCAACCTTCTTTGCATATCGTTGATAATATTACATTGAAGTCATATGAGAACTATGAGTTCAGTGCTAGACATGGGGGTATGGTAAATAAGTGGTAGTAGCTCTCAAATTTGAGACAAGACCTTATTTTTAGCATAGGCAAAGCAAATTATACATTTTAAATGACATAATTATCAGGAAACCTCAGTTTTTGTCAGTCAAACACTCTGGTAATAACTGCTGAAGTCTGCAAACATCATTTTGTAGAAGCTTTTACATCATAACCCTCATTCAGAAAGTGATAGAAGAAGAAAATATGAGGGTGTCAGCTGTCATCCTAAGAGTATCCACACTATTCTCACATGATCTATGGAGGCTATAGAAGAAAATACAAAAGACTGTTCTGGACAATGGAAAGCAAATATAATATCTTGTCCCTCTTACAAATTTCACAGAACTGGAACATTCTCCTCGTTAAATAATGTAAAGGAGATAGAAGTCTCTTTTGGGGGGAGGAAAGTAGTGATTCCTAAAATATGCACACTTCAGAATTTTCAAGTGAGGAGTGAAAAAATAATTACAGGAATAGAAAAAGTGTCAATTTTTGCACTTCACAGGGGCTCAAACTTTGTCATGGGAAAGAGGCAGAGAAAAGATGATTCCAACCTAGGGCATTTTGAGACAATTGAGATCACGTTGGTTTTTGTTGTAGAAAGTTGTTTTTGAACACAGGTGTGAAATAAAATAATACACCTAATAACACACCTCATGTCACCCACCTGATTTTTTATTATTTTATAAGGATTATTGGTTTCTGAAAATGCTGATCTCCATATTTCATGAAGATGAGGAGGGTTTTTTTTTTTTTTGCCCATAAGTATTATTTGTAATACCATGGACTTGGAGACAGAAGAGAATTTGAATTTTTTATTCATCTTAATTCTCATGGAATTTCTTAGCTTTTTGGATTTCAAACATTAGGGAATGCTTTCAGTTATTTTTCCTATTTGGGCATGAATATAGAAGAGTGGAGTGAAGGGAGTAAAGCATGAGATTTTTTTTTTGTTGTGTAAGCTGTGTTTCTTATTACTTAATTTCAAAAATTTACAAATTTAAAAATGATTCAGAAATCCATAAACCCCTCCTGAACTCTCCTTCTCCTACTATTGGTAATCATACAACTTATTTAAAAAATGAGCTCCTGCTCTGTTCCCATCACTCTAGGGATAATGAGAAAAAAAATGTTATTTAAATGCTATGGTAGTGCCACTTATTTCCCCCCAAGTGGGATCTTGTTGCCTTAATTTATGCAGGAAAAAAGCACTTGTTATTAATAAACAAAATATGAATTTATCCATTGTTTATTCCTGATTATAAACTGTGTATGAGAGATCAATTTCTCTCTCTCTCTCTCTCTCTCTCTCTCTCTCTCTCTCTCTCTATATATATATATATATATATATATATATATATATATATATATATATTGGGAATACACATGGGGATGGTTGATATATAGTATTAATATAATATATGGGGAATATTGACTGTGAATAACCATGACCATGAATATTATGTATTTTCAGTGAGCACAGCAACAACTATCTTGGAGTTCATGAGAAGGGTGAATATCCAACCCCAACACACTCTGTTTTGTTCATTGCTCTAAGCTTTAAGACAAAAATCTCTTTGTTTTCCTCCTTTAATATACAATGCCAAGCTCACTGGGGATGAGAGGGTAGGACCCTACAAAACTCACTTTGTCTCAGCTGGAGCTATAACTCACAAAAAACACACACAACAAACTTTTTATGCTTAATTTTCTCTTGGTACTTCAGAAGACACCTGCCTGGGGGTTTTGCTGCCAATGGGCTGCAGAAGGCTTTTGTCATCATTGAAATCCAGTAGCCCTCATCTGATGTCCAATTGAACATCAGTGATTCCAGAATAGCTCACATTGTGCCAGTCAGCTTACCACACAGCTTCTTTCAGGACTTGAAAGAGTCCTAACTACCCCCATCCTGCCTCCTACCCCCACTGCCTTTTATGATAAAGGAAAAAGAATGGCCCCTGTAGGTTAGACAATCCTACATCAAGGTGAATTCTTGATAACCAGCTCTGTTCTTCCTGATGCCTTGTAAACATGCTAATTAAAAGGAGAGTGTTTCTGAAGATCAAGGGAGAAAATATTCTGAGCCAGCCTTTGTAGACACAAGTATTCCCAGACACCTCCTGGATTTTTTGCTCACTTGCTTCTGAGAGTTCACTGCAATGAGAACTTCAAGGCATGAAACCTCTCAATATCTACTAAAAAAAATGTCCACATATCAAGAGCAGACACCACATAGAGCTATCTCTGTCCCTGAAAATTTCACCTGCACCACTTTAGTCCAGTACTAACCACAAGACTCAATATTCTCACACTGTACTCACAATGCAATTTTCATAGAGAATCTTGTTAGCAGTTCATCTCTTTTCCACATTATTAAAGTTTTTTTTTTTCAAAGTGTACACAATACAAATACATATTTGTTGGCAGCTGAACTGGCTCACTTACTGCTTGCACATGCACGTGGGTGATAGCCAACTTCCCATGTTTACACCAATAGAGTCTTTGTTCCTAGTCCTGGCTAATTCCCTGCGTCCCTAACAGCTATGGACTTCAGCAGAGCAGATTTTTCTGAGTTTTGGAAGTAGCAAAAAAAAAAAAAAAAAATTCCATATAAGTCAAATGTTTAGAAAAATCCTTGACTTGTATTTCTTAAAAAATATGATATATCCAAGTAAAATTAGAAGACTAATGTAAACCAGAAAAGATACAGATATTAAAATCAAAGAGTTCCTTTGGTCTTGAGCTCTGCCCTGAGTTACTATTGGGCCAGGAAAAAGGAAACAAGAGCAAAGAATTTAGTCATTCCCAACCTGAATGTGCCTCAGAATTCCTCAGAGTACATTCAAAATGAAATTTCTGGGCTCCTCCCCAGAACTGCACAAGCAAAAAAATATTTATGAGGGAGCCAAACATGCAATGCTTTTTAAAAATTTCCAGGTGTGTTTGATGCTTGGCAAGATCTGGACGTTACTAAAAACTTAAAGACTTTTTCTTATTTTTTATAAGGAATATGATATTAATTCCTTAAGAGCCACAGAACGTTCTGGAAGTTAGATCTCCTTTACAAATACACCCATCTCATGTTGTACTTTGTAGCCCAAAGTGTTATTTATAGGGAAAGATATAGTCACCATTATGTTCAGAATGGTAAATTTCATAAAGTGTTTTCAGATCCTTTAAATAAAGTTGACTAAATCAACATATGAATGAGAAAAATAACATGGCAGAGGTAACAGCATCAAGTTTTAAAAAGCTGTGTGACTGTACTTTTTTTTTATTTTGACTAAACATTGTCTGCAGGATAATCCAAATATATTTTAGATTTGAAATAATTACCCCCATTTGCGAGTTTGCTATTCTTGAAAAAACATTCTAGAGGATCAGTTATCTGGAGAACAAATTGTATAATTATCACAACTGTACACACTATTACACCTGTCAACAATGAACATGGTAGGAAAAATCATCATTTAGAATGGCAGGGCTATTCCAGAGTAATTTCCCCACCCAGAGTTCTCTCCCAAGCAACTGTGCCTATCTTTGTGGTTCTTTGTCCTTCTGTGGTTCTTTCTCCACTACAGTTCTAAGGGGTGGATTTGGAAATGTTTGGCTTGGAAATTTTAGGCAGTGATGATTGACTTTCACTAGGAAAGAAGGTACAACCTACTTAAAATGTTCCAATTCCCCTCCACCATCCATTTTTGACAGGTTAATTGAATTACTGTTTTCCATTGTTTTGTTGACTATTTTGTAAATTTAAATGACATTCTTAAAGGCCTATTTCATGTTTGATTATCTCTTAGGTCATCTCTGTTCTCTTCTGGATAAGATGGGGATATTGAAGGCCCTAATTTTCTTTCCTATGTTTCTCCTCAACCACTTCACCCCCTGCCCTTTCATTTGTCAACACAGTTACTTCTAGCCTATATTTACATCTCTCAAGTTTTGTCTATAGATTGATTATAAAATTTTCAAAATGAATATATGTTATGGCTGTATAGATATTGTCCATTGTAGACCCAATAGGGTGCTATGGTTACATTTTCTCTTCTACTAATGCAGTATTCTCATGTCCAAGCAAAAGAATGGCCCTAAATTTTAGTTAGATACATTCTCTTTGCTGAAACTCCTTCTGTATAATGTGATCACAATCATGCTATTTTATGATGTACTTCAGAATTGTCTCAAAATATCCTTTCCATGGTTTAGTTTGTTATTTTTAAGTATCTAATTGCCTTTTTATTTTTTGAAAGAGGCCTCTTTGCCTTCTCATTTTTAGCTTCCATTTTGCCTTCTTTCTCTGTATCGCTTAAAATTCATTCTGTTGTGTGTTTTTTTTCCAGAAATCCATTGATTTCACATTTTATTTTTGGCTTGTTGCTTTAGTGTGCAAATATGATCCAGCAAATTATATACAGAAAATTCTTTTGGGATATTTCCACCATTGTCCTTATTTTATGTCCACCTCTTTTTTTTTTCAATATTTACCTTTATTTTCCTGAAGCATGTGATATTATAACATCAAGGATGAATAAAGTATACATGTTTTAAATCTTTAAAAATCTGAGTAATTATCAATTTGAGCATTTGAATTAATTGGATAGTTTTTAATAAAAATAAAATAAACTGCATTTCTTCCTAGAAACAGAATAATTTTGTGTATAGCTATGGATGAAATTAACAGATGTATTAAAAGTAATATTTCTCTGAAAACATCAGTGTCTAAACTTATTCATAAATAAATGATTGTAACAAGAAAAGAACAATTATTATACTCTTACTAAGGATATGGGATTAAAAGGAAACATAAATTATTTTATAGGCCCAGAATAATATTACTATCATAAGTTTACTAATCACTGAAATAGAAAAATGTAGTTACATAGTAATTTGAATAATAATGTGAAATATTGACAAAATACTATAAAGTAAAATTCATCTAGATACTGAGAGAATAAACTACTCTAAGTGAGGTTTACCTCCAATGGATCAAAATGGGAAATCTTATTCATAAAATGCACAACTATCCAAATGTCCAAGAAGAAAATTACATATGAATATCTAAGTGGATATAAGAAAGCATTTGATTTGATTCACTGAAATTTATTCCAACAAAAATGGAAATGAATGATAAAAGGAAAATATTATTATATAAAGAAATAATGTTATAAAGAAAAGACAGTATTATACATACATGTGATGTTTGATATAATCATCTAAAAATATCCAGTAAAGTATATCAAGAATACAGTTAAGAAATAAATAAAATAAATGAAAGAGCAAATTGAAGTTTAACTCCTCCACATAGTGACCACAGTTAATAATACTGTACTTTATATTTCGAAATTGCCAGAATGGATATTAAATGTTCTCACCACAAAAAGTCATAAATTGGTGAGGTGATGATATTAACATTTTTGAATCTTTCTATAAGGTGTATGTAGATCAAAACATCACAGTGTATTCCATAGATATACAAAATTATTTCGTCAGTTAAAAGTAAATAAACTATTTTAAAAGGGCAAATTAACAAGTAGAAACTACATAATACACAAATATTTTAGGGAAATTATAAATTAATGTCCTGCTCAGGAGGCATTTTGTGATGTCTACTAAATTTGTAAAAACATGAACCATTTGAAAAAAAAATAACTGCTTGTAGGAATTCAGCCTATTGATGTATATGCAATGTATGCACATTGTTTGGCTTGTTTAACCATGTTCACATCTTTGTTTATATTGTTAATGTTATTAGAGCTATATTACACAGGCTATTAAAATTTATTTTTATACTTTTCTAATTTTTAAAAAAACTTTAATAAAGCCTTTTTGTTTTGTTTTGTTTTGGTTTGGTTTGGTTTAAAAATACAAGAGAACATCAGAATACTCTGAGAATGATTTGAAAAATAATTTTTAACCTTTCCTGAAATTGTCAAATTCTTGAACTTCCTACATGAAAGCAGGCAATCATCAAGAGAAGGCTGTAATAATCAACAACCATTAATACAGTGATTAATACACTCAAAAGGTAAAAATTTACACTATTAGAACCATGTTTCGGGCTGGGGATGTGGCTCAAGCGGTAGCGCGCTAGCCTGGCATGCGTGCGGCCCGGGTTCGATCCTCAGCACCACATACCAACAAAGATGTTGTGTCCGCCGAGAACTAAAAAATAAATATTAAAAATTCTCTCTCTCTCTCTCTCTCTCTCTCTCCCTCCTCTCTCACTCTCTCTTAAAAAAAAAAAAAAAAAAAAAAGAACCATGTTTCTTAAACTGTGTACTATCTACTTTGACCCTGTCTATATTAATAAGGATTCTGATGGAAAAAGGGTTCCACATTAGACTAAGTTTGGGCACATGCATTATGATAGTTTACTTATTAAGAAAACACTTTTTCCCCTTCATAAACAGTTTGAGAAAATACAGTCTTAGTGATATTAAAATAAACTATACCAAGTGTTCCTAAAAAAAATGTCTTCAAGCTATAAAGTAATTGTTATTGTTGTAGTTTTCATTATGTTATTTAGTTGTTGTTGGGACCAAAGCTTAACAGAAGCCCATGATAGCATGATAGTTGATTCAATTTCTTTCTTTCTTCTTTCTTTCTTCCTTCCTTCCTTCCTTTCTTTCTTTCTTTCTTTCTTTCTTTCTTTCTTTCTTTCTTTCTTTCTTTCTTTCTTTTTGTTTGCAAAAGCTGAGAGGTAGTGAGAAAAGGTGCTTTTGACATTAACACTTCTCAAGTCTGGGTTAGGTGTTCCTCTGTACATTTTTTTCCACAAATTAGAAGAGCTTCTAGTTGTAAAGGGCAGAAAATAAGAAAGAGTTGCTTAGAGCCAGAGGTGCTGATACAAGGAAAACAATAGGTGTTTTGTGCAGTTACTTTTTCCACAGCTCAGAAATGCAGTTTGTCAGGAGGACAAAAAAAAAAAAAAAAAGAATTAAAAAAAAAGATTTCTTTTGTAAACAGATTTAAATATGTGCCATCTATCTAACTTGCGTAATGAACAAATAGGGAAAATGGCATATCCTTCATAGCCAAGCTTCTCACGTTTCTGTCTCAGGATTTGGTGTGGGGTGGGAGTGGGGATGGGAGGCAGCATGGAGCACTTTCGAGGGGACAGCTGCGAGTGAAAGGTACACATCTGACTTTCATAGCCTCAACCTGTGCTGCTCTGCCGTTGACACCATCACCTCTCTTCCTCGTTCTTCTCTGTCCCCCTCCCGACCCCCAGTTTTATTTTATTTTTTTTTTTCATAGTCTCTGAAAATGCAACGGAGAATAAAAATGTGGTAAGACCTGCCGCCAGCACCTATGCCCTCCAGTCCTAAGCTGACAAAAATGTCAAGAAACTGACAGTAAAATATGCGAAGAAAAAGCTCTGCAAACAAGAGCAAAGCCCAGACTATGTGGCGCTTTTGCCACACCATGTCATGGTTTTCAAACAGAAATAGCAGTCCTGGGATTTATTATCTTAAGCATCACTTGTTAAATTTTACACTACACAAATGATAGAAAATAAATACCAAGGGGACACTATTGAAGATGGAGTGAGGGAGACAGATAAGGATATAGACAGGTGGACCCGACTGAATGCTAATGGAGGGATCTTTTCCATCTCTGGCTTATCATAGGGCCAGGGGGATGATGCAGAGAGGCAGAGCACCAGGCATGCCACCCACCAACTCTGTCTACATGAATCTAGTCATGTGGTTGAAGAGTTTGAAATATACATTATTTTTTTGGCCAACCTGGTGTCAGATAACCTCATCAATTTACTTGAAAGCTTACAGTATCTGTTCAACATGGCTCTCAGTGGTGCCTGGGACCTGTTCTACCTGCAGTGAGAACAATGGAGACTTGGAATATTGATGATCATTATTCTCTGAGTTCCTGATGGCTGTGTTTTACATTTCATCTTACTTTATTTTTACAGTCTGTTCTATAACATAATTGTATTCTTTTCTCTCCCTTTCAGAGACAAGGAAGTTAAGATGTAGGAAAAACTAACTTTCTCAAAATTACAGTGTTTTGTAACAAAGTTGGCTTTCAAAATCTACTATTATTTGACCCCAGGCAACTTTCTTGATGATAAGTTCCCCCAAGTGAAAAAAAAAATCAGTTGATTTAGTTCTTTAATAATTGTATTTATAAACTATCATTTTACATAGCAACTACAACCTGGGGCCCATTATAAGCAAGAACGGCAAATATCCTGTATTTATTTTAAATTGCATCTCAGCCTTATCTTTTCTTGAACAACTTAAGATACTCAAGTTTGTGCTTTATTTCCTTATCTTTTAAGAGATTGAGAAACCAAGGCATATAGGAATGAAATGTCCTGTTTTTGGTTACACTAATAACCACAGCACGCTTGTGCAAACAGGAAGAAACAGTCCTATGAAATGACACCATCCAAGCAGAATTAGGTTACTCCCCTAAGACATCAGATACCATGGGTATATTTATAATTGATGGCTTATAAATTCCGTCGAGATTCTCTCCTTAGTTCTATCCACAACTCAGTTGCACATAAAATTCTCAATTCCTGATCTTAAAAAAATAGAGAAAAAAAAAGCAAATAAAAAGAAAGGGGAAAAAATAAAAGAGAGAGCAAGTGGAGAAGCACACAGGATTCAACTGCCCTTGAAATCTACACACAGGTAATTAATCTGCAAGTAGGATAGAGGGAGGTCCCTGATTTTATGTGGCTTAGTCAGTGGTGTCCAGCAGGTGACTGGCAAAATCCGGAGTAGAACTAGGCTGTGTGGTTCCCTGCCCTCTGACCAAGAGACATCATTCCCTCTCCTGATGGGCATGGGAGCAAATATACATCTCCGTTCTGATCAAGCTGTAAAGAGAGCCATAAAACTACTATTGAAATCCAAATGTCATATCAGTGGAAGTGTCTAAATCCCATAATGGCTCTAGTGATAACCCCTTAATGTTCAGAGAGATCCCCGAGAGAAGGACAGACACAGGCTGCTCCTGTGAGCTTGGTACAATGCCAGAGTATTCCAGTGTCCACAAGTATTCACTTCTTACAGCTCTTCATAAATTTTATTATCACTTTAAACTTAGATTGTGAGGAAGAAAGAATAACTGCTTTAATGCAATTTACATATGAATAGAAAATATGTGCAGGTATTGCAAACGAACTTCTAGTTAAAATATGAGCTGCAGAACAAAGGCGGCCTGATTAGGAGTCTTTGGGTTAGGTGACTACACACTCATTTACTTAGCTCTAGTTCAAAGTGTTCTCATGAGGCTGTGACCACTTCCTTGAAAACTTTCTGAAACATTATTTTCAGTAGTACTACTTTTTTCTTCATTCACATGATTTTAGTCTGCATTTGGTGCATATAGAAGATATAAAATTACTTGAAGTGAGATATATAAATATTAATGGCTTTTATTCAAGGGGTAAGGCCCTTCCATCTAGTTTGGGTCATCAGTGGGTAGTAAATGGAAGCAATGCTAGTAAGGAAATGTCATGAATGTTCATATATTCGTGCTATTTCACTAAACAGTCTATTTTGAAAACAAAAGCAAGAGGGATTTCCTATGTATTTTACCTTAGAGGAAATCCATACATTTTCGTTCTACCTACCCATCTGATCTCCTGGGTATTGGTAGAATTATGAAAATTAATTTATAGTGAGAGGCATTCTATAATCTCACTTTCCATATTTTCCATACTCTAAATACAAATGGAGGAAAACTGATTTGTAATTAGTGCAATTAGTATAATGGCTGCTTACAGAGGTCTTACCTATTCTCAATTTACTTATCTCAACATCCTTGTGGCCAAAATATTCTATATCTGATTTGATCATGAAACTGATAATAGATTAACCACTGTTAATGTCTTTCATCCTTATTTTTGCTTCCAGAATTCAGTCATCAGAAGATCTATGTTTCTCACTTCAAATGCTGGATGTTGGAGTTGGTAAGTTTTTGGCAATGAAGACATCTTTCAGAAGTCTATTACTTCTACAATGTAATAGACTTTCTGTAATGTTCATGTAGCTAGAGAAGCATTCTGCTTCTTTTGACACGTAACTAGTATATAACATAGTCCTAACTCAGTTTCACTAATCCTTTAAGTTTTAAAACATTTCTCTTTTCTCCTAATAATCAATTACTTATGGTCTTTTGTAGTATATGGTATGATTTAATTGAAAATTAAAAACTGTATGCATTGAATTTTGAATCTTAAGCATGCATCCACATAGACCTATAGAGAGCCTGAATGACAGTGAGAAGAACAAGAGAGAAGGAAAAAAAAATAATCTATTACTTCTAATCACTTTAACTTCAGTGATATTAGCCATTCAGAGAACTCATGATTTTAATTTATTTTGTAGAAGCATTTAAAATAGAAATTAAAAATATAGTTTTGACTTTAAATAGAATGACTTTCTGGTTCTCATCCTTGCTTATAAGAGTCTGTAAACAAGTCAGGATGGCGCCTGGCATTTTGCCAGGGGGAGTGGTTTGTGAGGTGGTGCCAGGGAGCCATTAAGTGTGGAGATTCCTTATTGGTTGACTGCTGTATCTATTTTATGTTAATTAAGATAAGCTGTGTGGAATGTATATATACCACTCGTGTCCTACAATAAATGGCTCCCACTCCTGCTGTATCAATGTACACAAGTTGTTCGTCACCCCCCGGTTAGTTTGCTGCAGCCGGACTGTGGCACTTGCTAGCCTCGTGACCTTGTGGAAGGTTAATCACAGCTCTTCAAGCTGTGATTCCCTTTGGTTAAATGGAGAGATATAAATTACTAATTCCGAGGTTTGTGTGAGTTTGTAAAGTGTTTAGCACCACACCTCCAAATAGGGTCTCTTCATGTGTCATCTACCAGTATTCTTATTAGCAGTAGTAATATTAATAATATCCACTACTTGCTTGCTTATGTACTTTCATGCTCTCTCTGAAACACTAAAAACCAACTGTTCAGACATTACCCAGTCCAGCCTGGTCCTCAAAAATCTTCAATGCAGCACTTCATAGAGGGTGCCCTGTGTTTTGTCTCTTCCCCAATTCTCATCTTCCTTAGCATGAATTTTTTAATTATCCTTGTATATATTTATTTTTGCTTAATTTAATCAGGGACAATTTCTCCTGTTTGTAACCAAAGAGGAACAGCTGATGAGAAAACCCAGATAATATCTTTATTTCTGAAATTACCATAGTCTTCCTATAAAGTTGATTCTTCCTATAAAGTTGATGCTATCTAAAAGAGTTAATAATAGCTTTCAAGGCATAGCTTGCATCCTCTAGATAAAGGTAACTCAGCGTGTTCGCATGATGGTGCCTTCTGGTCAATTCAGTCCAATAACCAGTCAAGTTAGTAGAGCAAACTCAACTAAATTGGTTGTTCAGCTGCCTTTACCACTCAGGTCAGTCTGAAAGTACAACCCCAGGGAAGTTTTCACTCAAAAATATCTAGAGCCTTGCCCTGGTACTGAGTATGAGTGGACCACATAAAAAAATCATAGAGCAGGTGCCTAAAAGTGACTTTTTGTATTTTTAAAAAGTTATAACCATAAAGAACCAAGAGTTTAAAATAACAGGATACTTAAATACCTACATTGCCAAATCATTATTATTTAAGGATACATATGGTTCTGGTAGTATGGCTGTTTTGGTCAACTTTTTTCATCACTGTGACCAAAAGACCTGACAAGAACAATTAGAGAAAAACACAATTTTTTTTTTTTTTTTTTGGCTCATGGTTTCAGAGTTTTCGTCCATGGTCAGCAGACTACATAGCTCTGGGCCCAAGATGAGACAGAACATCATGGCAGAAATGTGTGGCAGAGGAAGATAGCTCACAATGTTGCAACCAGGAAGCAAAGAGTGCTCTGCTCATCAGGGACAAAATATATACCCCAGAAGCATACCCCCACTATCCTACTTCTTCTAGTCACAGTCTGCCTAGGATTACTGCCCACTTAATACATATCAGTAGATTAACCTGCTGATTAAGTTAAAGCTCTCATAATTTAATTATTTTACCTCTGAACCCTTTTGCATTGTCCCACCCATGGGTTTTGGGGACACCTCAAATCTAAACCAAAATAGGCTGAATGGGACATTGAAGGTGCTGTATTTGGATTTGATAGTCTGGATCAGATTTTCCATTCTGTCATGTGGTTTCGGAGTCACTTCCAGTGAGGTAGGTGATATTCTCTGAGCAGGTTTTCTCATCCATGAATGATAGCACTTGACCTATGCACCTTAGAGAATACAATGAATATCTACAGAAGCTGGATTTCAATTAGAGTTTACTAGAGAAGTGAACAGAATCAGACATGAATATAAATACTTACTGAGAAACACATGAAAACTATGCTAAAGCAACACTGTCCATCAATTTTACTACTATTTTCTAGTAAGATTGTGTTTCCATTTTCAAGATTAATTTTTACTAGTTTGTCTTCCTTGTGAGACATTCTCCTTTCCCCTTTATATACTCCCATTCTCCTCCAGTTTTCAGATCTGTGGACCTTGCCCCATACCACATTGACCAAGTATAAGTCATCACTTTTGCAAATTCAAAATCTTACTTCAACCTGTGCCCACTTCTACTTTGCTATTTCCTCTTAGAAAATGAGGACACCACTTTTCATATGCAAAAGATCTAATCCTTGGCCTGTACTGGGGAGGTCCTATCTTGCCTTAAAGTGTCTGTTGCTCATTTGGGCCTTTCCTGATGACCACATTGTGTCTCTGTCTCCATGATTGTGCTTCCTCCATTTTCATTTCAGGCTCATTTTCTCTGTAGGCTCATTTTCTCTAGCCCAGAAATGCTGGTGTTCCTCAGGCTCAGTCCTACTTATGCCCCTTCCTTTCTCTATGTTCTTGCTCTGAATATCTTAGTTTTACTGTGGTTTCAAAGATCATCTATATTCTAACAACTTTCAGGGTAGTAATCACACCTGAGCCTCAGTTCTATAACATGATTGTCTTCTAGATATCCAAAATGTCCTAACTGTAAAAATAAATAAATAAATAAATAAATAAATAAATAAACAAACATCCCATCTATTTCTCTCTTTATTTTCTCTACCTCTGTAAATGCATCACTTTTCACTGCTTCTAAAAAATTTCTTATCTCAATTTTTCTTCATCTACACTGCTACCATTGAATCTAAGCCACTGGTATCTTATATTTTCATTACTACAAAAGCTACATTTTTTTTTTCTGGCTCAAATATCAGCCTCTTATGGAAAGAGTCTTCTCCTGCATGTTGCATAAAAGCTGAACTGTTAGCCTACCATGGTCTATAAAACTTTGGTTAATCTGCCAGGATCTTTGTCTTTCATTGCCTCTGCAGTCGCTCTTTGCTTTTCCATTACATTCAAGTAGCACTGACTTCACCTCTATGAAGCACCAAGGTCTTTTCCATTTCAGAGTCTTTGTGTTGCTCCCTGGGTCTGTAGCATGCTTTCCTTTAATATTTGCCTGGACAAGCCCTTATTTCCATCATATCTTAGCCCTTAGGATATAATTCTGCTATCTTTCATAGTACTGCAACCCCTATTTTCTTCATTGAACTTATGGATAGTCATAATTATCTATTTATTTCTATATTTATTTAGTATACAACTCCCCAAATATAGTGTAAGCAACAAACTCATGTTTCACACACATTTTATTCTCCAATGTATACTTAATTAAGGCAATCCCTAGCATATAACTATCAATCAAGATATGCTGAATGGATTGTATTAATTTTTTACAATGCTCAGCTTCTGAGGCAGGCTTCTCTTTTTTCTTTATGCCAGAAGTGTTGAATTTATTTGCGTTCATATTTTAGACATTTTAAATACACAATACAAGGACTTTCTTTCACTTATTTTTTTTAGATACACATTACATTAGTATGTATTTGGACACATATACATACATGGAGTACAATTTATTCTAATTAGGATTCCATTCTTGTTGTTCTACATGTTTTACTGGTCATATATTTATATATGAACATAGCAAAGTTATACTGATTCATTCTACTGTCTTTTCTATTCCCAATCCCCTCCCTTCCTTTCATTCCCCTTGATCTATTTCTACTGAAGATAAGATTTACCAAGTATATTAAAGGTATTTGATTATCTGCATAGATCCATTTAAATGTACAAATTTATTCTACAGCATAACTTTCAGTGCTTTAGACTGTGTAAAAACGTGTTAGTTGACTCTTTGAAGAAAATGAATTATCCAAGCTGATCAGATCCTATATTTCATCAACTGGCAGAATTGTACCTGTCAGAAAATTGAAATGTGAATACTCTTTAGAAGGTCTTTTATATTTTTAGCCTGCTCCCTAATTTATCATTCCTAGAATGGATGTCCTATCTCTACTGATGAAAGAGAACTTGCATGGACTGTAAACTCAATGAGCCATTAAATAGGTGACAATAATCTTGATAGAAGTTTGGAATATTTAATTAGCACAAAAAATACTCTTGGCTAGTGTGCTCAATTACTTCCATGGATACTCCCCAAAATATCAACCAACTATTTTGCATGTCCATGAAATGTCTTCAAAGACATTTCAGATGGAAAAAGGAGATAATATTTCATCTTTTAATTGAGGACTTGACATGCTTTTGTGTGTCCAGCAATAAAGTTTCAAAGTGAATTCAGTGGAGATCCTTGAGATATTTTTAAAGGTGACATTTCTATCCTTAAGGCTAACATTACATGAAATTAAGAGGAAAGCAATGAAAACCTCTGGAGTGGAGAAAAGAAATAATATTGTCTATTGTATCCAGTGCCATCATTCTTGTTCTTTTGTACCGTATTTACATTGGCCAAAGACCTATAAAATAAGGAGAAGAAACAAGAAAATCATCATCTTGCAAATCATACTCCTAATGAAAGAACCAACACGTTAGAGTACTATTTAACAGGAAAAACATGTTATGATTTTAAGTGGAAGAGCTTCCAAACTGGTCCCAGCATTTATTTCCAGGTTTAATAATTACAAATGATTACAAAACAATAATTATGAAATATTTGGTTTTCCAAATGTTAAGGCACTATTCCCAAATTCTCACATAATTGTCTGAGTTTTTTGGAAGTAAAGAGGCTTTATTGCCGGCCAGCGGTCAAGAGCGCAGAGATCAAGCAACTCTACAACACATGACCCTGATTTAGGGTAGGAACAAACTTTTAAGGCTTAAAACCACAAAAAGGGGGAGGGCAGGAGAAGCAATTATAAACACAAGATAAGTTTTATAAAAGTGGAAAATTACCAGGTTGTATAAAAAATGTTAAATTCTCAGAAATTACATTTTCAGAAAAGCAGAAATTACATTCTCAGAAAACCAATTCTTGCATTTGTTCCATAGTAGAAGGATATTATTGTCAGGGTGCAAGTAGGTGGGGGTGGAGAAGTTAGCCTTCATGTTAGTGGGCTCATGTATAAGGGGGCCAATTTCACACAGAGTGAGGTGTCTGAATAAAATGGGGTAAATCTGGGCTGAGTTTCAAATCAGCCCCTAATACAAACTGTGTCCATGTTTAACGTTTGGTTAGATGTTTTACAAAACTTCACTGCCTGTTATTTCTTCACTAAACAGTCTAATATCAGGAACCTGGCCCATGTGTGTGAGATGGAAGAGAAGAAATATGCATACCCTGGGTTGTGCAGGCTGAGGAACAGCTCTGTTGCTCCTTGTTCTGACTGTTCCATCAGTGCCTCCCTGCAGTGATCCTAGTCACTGGGGCAAACTCCGGGCAGAGGCTGATATAACTGTCATAGATGCATGTCCAAGTTCTGTATCCTAAAATGATAATGATATCAGTACAACTCCAGCCCCTGGTGACACAGGCCTGTAATACCAGAGGTTTTGGTGGATGAGGCAGAAGGATGGTGAATTGAAAGCCAGCTGTGGCAATTTAGCGAGGCCCTGAGCAACTTGGTGAGACCGTGTCTTTAAATAAAATTTTTTAAATGCTGGGAATGTAGCTTAGTGGTTAAGCAATCCTGGGCTCATACCCTGGTTCCAATAAGTAAGTAAGTAAGTAAATAAATAAATAAATCAGTCCCCACAATAAAAAAAGAGTTGTTTTTGTCTCAGGCATTCAGTATTTCAGCACTGTTCGTTTGGCTTTTCTCAATCACCTAGAGATGATGTATTGTTTCTTTTAAAATATGCCAGTAAACTGAGAATTTATTATGTCTTTGCTTGGTTATTCATTTATTGATCAATTTAAAATTACTGATGTTAAAAGAGAGAGGTTATATATAATACATTAAGGGATAAGAGAAGGAAAAACTTCCTACAATTTTTTTTTTTTGAGAAAAATTGCAAACTGGGCAGTGAACATCTTTTTAGCCAAAAAAAAAAAAAAAATAGAATGAAACATAATTAACTGATTCTTTCACAATTGAAGCATACTGATTATCAGTGTCCTCTTCAATTTTATTTTAAATTTTTATAACTACTCTAATTCATGAAGGAAACCTGTACAGCCACACAAACAGTTGAAGTCATTTTCCTCCCCACCCTCCCTTCCTTCTTTCCTTCCTTCCTTCCTTCCTTCCTTCCTTCCTTCCTTCCTTCCTTCCTTCCTTCCTTCCTTCCTTCCTTCCTTCCTTCTCTTTCTCTTTTGATTTACTTTGGACCACTTTTTTATAACTGAGTGAAAACGTAAGTGGCTATTCTGAAATCCTGTTTAAAACAAAATTGCTTGCTCATTTTGCAAATCACTGCTACATCAGACTCCTAGAACTCAGAAATAAACAAAACTGATGCATGAGGTATGTTTTAGCCAGCTTTTTTGGCTGCTGTGACTTAAAGATCGGATGAGAACAATTGTAGAGAGGAAAAGTTTATTTGTGGGCTCAAGGTTTCAAAGGTCTTAATCCATAGAAGGCTGTCTTTATTCCTTGAAGTGAGGTGAGGCTGAACATCATGACAGAAGAGTGTGTGGCAGAAAGAAGCAGCTCATATGGTGATCAGGAAGCAGGTACAAAATATTTATGCCCAAAAGCCATGCTTCAATGTCCCACTTCTTCTAGCCTCACCCTACCACTTGAGTTACCATTCAGTTAATCCCTATGGGGGATTAATTCCCTGATTGGGTTAAGACTCTCACAGCCCAAATATTTCTCCCCTGTATCTTCTTGTATTATCTCTCAAGTGAGCTTTTGGGAACAACTCACATCCAAACCTAATAAGGTGTCACTAAGGTTCCCAGAATCACTTTTCTATGACAACATTTTAAATAGATGACTGATTTTGTGGAATGATTTTATTCCAATTTTGGGACTTAGGTACACACAATTAAATTATCCCATGAATCATGATATATTTGAATTATGGGTCAGTGCATAGCCTATATTTATAATAATATAGGAAACATTAATAAATCCATCACCAAAATAAAGAAAGAAAAAAATCTAAGATCTTGCAAATAACACCATCCTATTCAATATTCAGCAGAGTTGCTAAACTTTTCATTGTTTTCAATAATTTGTCTTTAGGATTTTGCTGTGTGTGATTTTTGTATCATTTGCAATAATAAGTATTTCATCTGTTTGAAACAATTTTTGTATCATTTGCAATAATAAGTATTTCATCTGTTTGAAACAGTTTTCCAATTGTGTGTGTGTGTGTGTGTGTGCGCGCACGTGCACATGTTTTCTCATATCATGGGCTATGTCCTTCAAAATTATGTTGAGTAAAATTAAAACTTGTGAGCGTTCTTACTTACATTTTTTTCCTAGTTTAAGGAAATCAAGTATTCCTATTAAAAGGATATACATTTTAGTATTTTGTCTTAAAATAACTGTGAAATTGAGAAAGATTCTTTAATCAGAAATGGTATCAAATTTTACCAAATCCTTTATTTATTTAAATCACAGTTTCTTTCTTTCTCCCTCTCTTTCTCTCTCTTTCTTTCTTTCTTTCTTGTATGAGGGATACTGGACCACTGAGCCACATTTCAGCCCTATTTTGTATTTTATTCAGAGACAGGGTCTCACTGAGTTGTTTAGTGCCTTGCAATTGTTGAAGGCTGGCTTTGAACTCTCAGTTCTCCTGAATCATCCTCCCATGCTGCTGGGATTACAGGTATGCGCCACCACGCCAGCAGTCTTTTTTCTTTTAATGTGTTACCATGTAGTGGACTGTATTAATGGGTTTTCTAATGTTAGATAATTCTTGCATATAAAGTGTGAATCTAGGTAGTTATGATATATTATCTTTTAATTCAAAGTTTGATTTAATTTGAAATTTATACATTTAGGATTTTGATATCTTTATTCAATAAGGGAAACCATTTTTTTATTTTCTGTAACATTTTTGAGTTTTGGTCATAAATTTGTGCTGGAGTAAAAGTGAATTAATGCGTAATCCACTCATTTTTTTTTTTCCCTGAGTAGTCAAGATGTTTTTTTAAACGTTGGGATAAACTCTTCATTGAAAGTTTTGTAGACCTTGCCTGTAAATTTGTAAGGTCTGGAGTTTTCTTACGAGAAAATCTTAAACTATTATTCCATTTTCTAAAAGCTGCAGGATTATTTAAGCTTTTTTATCCCTTCATGAATTATTTACTAGCCACATTTTGTCTCAGTTTTCAAAGTTGTTAGCAGATGGATGATAATGTTTGCTTATCTGTTTTTGTAACAGATTTATTGAGATGTAGTTCACATATCATGCAACTTGCCCATTTAAAGTGTACAATTCTGTGGTTTTTATTATGTTCACAGACTTTTCCAACTATCATCATAATCTAAATTTAGAGCATTTCCATCACCACCTTATATTAAAACCTGTCAATCCCTTCTTTTGAATCCTCAAACAATAAGCAACCTAATATACTGTTTGTCTTCATAAATTTATCAATTGTGGTTATTTCATATAAGTGGTTTTATATAATATTCGGACTTTTTTTACTGACTTCTTCACTTACATATTTTTTCCAGTTTCATGTTTTTGAACATACATCCATACGTCACTTATTTTAACAGCTGAATGATTCTTCACCGCTTGGATATACTATGTTCATAAGTTTATAGACATATGGGTTGTTTCTACATTTTGGCCAATACAAGTAAAGCCACTATTTGTATTTGCGTATTGGATTTTGTGGGGTCATATATTTTGATTTCTCTTGGGTATGTATCTAACAGTGAAACTGATGGGACACCTAGTAAGTTTAACTTGTGAGAACTCTTTTCAAAAATGGGTGGAACTTTTTACATAACTAACAGTAGTGAGTGAGAGTTTCTTTTTCTCCATATTCTCATCAATTCTTGATGTTTCCTAACTTTTAACTTATTTCCTTTGTGTGGGTATAATCTAAAGTGAAATTTCAATATAGTTTTAATTTATAATTCCCAATAATGCTGAAAAATTTTTGTGTTGATTGTCATTTATGTATCTGTGAATTTCATCATTTGTTTTATATCTTTATTATTAGTTGTAGAAATTACTTATATAGTCTAAATTCATCTCTTTATTCCACATATGATTTACTAATATTTTTCAAAGTTTTGGATTACATTGTTTTTTTCTTGATGATGTTCTCTGAAGCATAAACTTTTAATTTGATGAAATACAATTTACATACTTTTTATTTTTCTCTGTTTTTGGTATCATATTTGAGAAATAATTGAGAAACATAAGCTTATGAAAATGTATTCCAATTCTTTCTTCTAAGAATGTAATTCTTTCAGCTCTTACAATTTAGTCTTAGCTCTCTGAGTTAATATTTCTTTACTGTGTGAGGTAGAGGTCCAAATTCATCTTTTGCATGTTGTTATAAGTTGTCACTGTACCATTTATTAACAAGACTCTCCATTTACTATTGAATTGTCTTTGCAACTTTGTCAAAACTGAATTGGACTTTAAATATGAAGCTTATTTTGAGATTCTCAATTGTATTCCACTGTTCTGCATGTACCTTTTTATGCCACGATGAAAGTTATAATTCTAATTCCACTTTCTTTACAGTAATTTTTGATATCAGAAAGTATGAGTTCTCTAACTTGGTTCTCTATAAACATTGTTTTGGCTATTGGGTCCCATAGGTCTCCATATGAATGGGTTTTCTAATAGAATTCTATTAGAAATTTTATCAAATATAGACAAACTCAGGAAAAGCATTTAACGAAATTAAAGTTTCTATTTTATCTCACTTTAATATTTTCAGCATGTCTCACTTTTTATATTTCTTCAAAAAATCTAAAGTATGATATGGAATGAAGATACAAGTCACAGATTGGGAGGAAATATATGCAAATATATCTAATAAAGAACTGGGGTTAAAAAACAATACTTATGCCTCCTTCTCAAAAAGACCAAAATGTTAGCACTCATGCATGTTTCCTGGGCTTCATATTATTCCTGTACCTCTCAATAGGGTCATGTTCTTAAGACATTTTTTTGAGGGGTATTATGAACTCAGCCTAGTTTTTCTTTGACTCCAGCTATAATTTTATTAATATTTCTTTCTAGACACCTTATAACTTTTATTTCATATATTCAATATAATTTGAATTTGTCTTTATTATTATTCAGGTATTTCATTCTAAATTCTTTTAAATAATTTTTTATTTATATATGACAGCAGAATGCATTACAATTCCTTTTCTTTTATATATGACAGCAGAATGCACTACATTCACATATAGAGCACAATTTTTCATATCTCTGGTTGTATACAAAGTATATTCACACCAATTTGTGTCTTTATACATGTACTTTGTATAATAATGATCATCACATTCCACCATCATTTCTAACCCCATGCCCCCTCCCTTCCCTTCCAACCCCTCTGCCCTACCTAGAGTCCATCTATTCCTCCCATGCTCCCTCTCCTATCCCACTATGAATCAGACTCCCTATATCAAAGAAAACATTCAGCATTTGGTTTTTTGAAATTGGCTAACTTCACTTAGCATGGTATTCTTTAACTCCATCCATTTACTGAAGGGCATCTAGGTTGGTTCCACAGTTCAACTATTGTGAATTGTGCTGCTATAAACATGGATGTGGCTGTGTCCCTGTAGTATGCTGTTTTTAAGTCCTTTGTGTATAGACCAAAGAGAGGGATAGATGGATAAACTGGTGGTTCCATTCCCAAATTTCCAAGAAATCTCCATACTGCTTTCCATATTGGCTGCACCAATTTGCAGTCTCACCATCAGTGTATGAGTGTACCTTTTTCCCCACATCCTCACCAATATTTATTGATGTTTGTCTTAATAATTGCTGCCATTCTGACTAGAGTGAGATGAAATCTTAGAGTGGTTTTGATTTGCATTTCTCTAATTGCTAGAGATGATGAACATTTTTTCATATATTTGTTGATTGATTGTATATCCTCTTCTGAAAAGTGTCTGTTCATGTCCTTGGCCCCTTTATGGATTGGGTTATTTGTTTTTTGGGGGTGCTTAGCTTTTTGAGTTCTTTATATACCCTAGAGATCCGTACTCCATCTGATGTAAGAGGGGTAAAGATTTGCTCCCAAGATGTAGTCTCTCTATTCACCTCACAGATTGTGTCTTTTGCTGAGAAGAAACTTTTTAGTTTCTTCTTCTGCCCTATCTAGAGTTTGTCTATTTCTCCCATGCTCCCCCTCCCTACCCCACTATAAATCAGCCTCCTTATATCAGAGAATTACTCAGCAATAAAAGATAAAAAACTCATGGCATTTGCAGGCGAATGGATGGAGTTAGAGAAGATAATGCTAAGTGAAGTTAGTCAGTCCCCCCAAAAAACAATGCCAAATGTTTTTTCTGATATAAGGAGGCTTTTTCATTCTAAATTATTTTAATATGAGTCTTTTGTGGCAAAAATTATGAATAAGTAGATTTTACCATGCCCTCAAATGTGAAGGAGTGGTAAATATGGCATTTTAGATTTGAGATTATATTCCTTTAATAGTTTGAAAATACTACTCATTGATTTCTTACATTGTTTTGTCATTTAAAAATATGATACATAAATTTGTTTTCGATCATTTAAATCTACTTTACTTTGTATGTCATTTTTCTTCTGTGTAATTTTAGATTTTTTTCTTTGCCACTGATATTCCTACATTGCAAGCATGCCAGTATAAGTACTTTCTAATGTAAATTGTTTTTCTTTAAAAATATTATAGGAAATTCAATATTAATTTTTTTAAATTTTTCCTTCTGTTGGACACTCCGTGTTCTGGAAGTTAGCTCTTATAGTTCTATCAGACATATCTTTTAGCTTTTATTTTTATATTTTAACTGTTTTCCCTTTACTTTATTCTTTTTCTTGTGGATTGTACAATCTGGTTTCCCAGCTTATAAATTCATTCTTTGACTATGTCCATTCTTGTCTTCATTACATCTGTTGAATTATTTATTCCAGCCATTATCTTTTTCATTACTTATGTTTCTGCTTGATTGTTTGAGTGCTATTTGTTTTAATTTCACACTGATAATATTTTCTTATGCTAATTAGACTACTTTGAATTTTTTGTGCCGGTTATTTCTACTTTTAATGGAATACATTATCCAGTTGATGTTCATTTGAAAAAGCCTGGATTCTCCAACATCTTGTTATTTTAGTATATGAGCTTATTTTCCTCTACAAGTATCATTTACTCTCTCAGATAATATGTAAAGTGGGAAATCAGGTCCAATTATGAGTCAGACCCAAAAAGACCACTGGAAGAGGTAGAAGGCAGAGACACAGAGTGAAGAGTCTGCTGCTTCATGGACAAACATGCCACTCTTATTTCTAGGAAAGAAATACATGTAAAAGAAAACATATTTTATATTATATTATAGCAGCCATGAATGTATTTGATGGAGATTTTGAGAAAAACCTGCCCCTTGAAGTTAATTTACAACCCTCAGACTAATTTTTTTTTTGTAGCTATGCACAGACTGTATTGATAGTCTCTTGAAGACTCCTAGACTAGGGCCCCCATCAATGTGAGAGCAGGGACTTTTATCCAAAGTTAACTACGGAAGAACAATGTAAGAATTCCAAAAGTTACTTTCCTATTTTGAGATGTCATAGTTTTGTCACAATGCTTCCTACCTGGGGCCAAACCCACCACATCAGACATATCACTACAAAGCCATTCCCTGCTACCTATTTATTTTTCTCTCTTTGTAAATATTTTTCCTCCAAAACTTTTATTGGATTGATTCTGGAATTGGAGCCCAGGTGATTATCTACTCTTTTATCTATAAACAGAAATTTCATATGTTTTAAAAAGACAACTTTGCTTTAAATTTTGAAAAGAACAATTAGCATGTGACTTTTTTTCCAACACATATAATTTTTATATGTGTTGAAGCGATCATCACCTTCATGTGTTATCATATATATGAAATTTTCTGAGAGAGTAGATCCTAACTGTTCACATACACACACATATAATGGGGATGATATGCATTAATAACCTTGATTGTGGCAATCATTTCACAATGTACATGAATAACAAACATCATGGTATACATGGTAAAAACCACAGTTTTTATTTGCCTATTATATCTCAGTAGAATTGGAAAAAGTAAATGATTTCCCAAAAATGTCTTCACATTTTATCAGTGGGTTGGCCACCATGATAATTCTATAAAATAGACTAAATGTACCAATATTCCAATTGGGCAGGTGAGGAAACTGAGGTTCAAAGAAGTTAAAAGATTTCCCAAGATGCTTTATTTAGTTATGATGCCTAATGTCTCTTTCCGGAGAATTTTTCTTCTCAGTGAAGAAGCCTTCTCATTACTTCAAAATATGTACATTTTCTGCTTCCTTAAAATTAGGAGCTTTTGATTTGAAATAACAAAGAAAAGTAGATACTTTATCAAGAATTTTGGATATGTGCATTGATGTAAAATACATCCAATAATTATAGTATTATTTCATTTTATTAAAATAAGTTCTGATATGAAGATTTAAGTAGTCCTTTATTTCAGAAAATTTTCTTGAATCATAGTTTTAAAATATTTCTTCTATTGTACTTATTTTTCTTCCTGTACTCTGATAATATGTACATTAGATTTACTTCACCTATTCTATTTTGCTATCATATGTTCAAATTGTTTTTCCATTTGTCTTTATATTTTCTTCTTCAAATATTTTTCTCCTTTTTATGATGTACACTTTTAAAGGTATTATCTATTGTTTTCAATTGTTCTTGATTTTTGTTATTTAATTCTTCATTTTTGTTACTATCTATTCCTCTTTGGTTTCAAATCTTTGTCTTATATCACTTCATCTTTCAGTTTATCTAATTCTGATTTTCATTGTTCTTTTATAGCATCCTATATTTTCTATGCTATTTTTAACCTATTTAAAGTACAATGTTCTTCTGCTTTGTGGGTATGTGTCCTAGAATGTTTTTATGGCCTTTACGGACATGGACACTTCTCTATTCCTTAAGGACTTTAATATACAGCAAATGTATATGAGATTTGAGAGGCATTCTATGATCTTGCTTAATTTTTAGAAAAATTAGTTTCCCTATAATTTTTTTTTTTTAAAGATAGAGTGAGAGAGAGGGGGACAGAGAGGGACAGAGAGAGAGAGAGAATTTTTAATATTTATTTATTTTTTCTTAGTTCTCGGCGAACACAACATCTTTGTTGGTATGTGGTGCTGAGGATCGAACCCGGGCCGCACGCACGCCAGGCGAGCGCGCTACCACTTGAGCCACATCCCCAGCCCCCCCTATAATTTTTGATCAGTAGGTCTAGGCATGCCAGACTCATCCAACTTCATAGCTCTACAGCACTCTTTTTCATAGTTTTCACAAAGTATTAAGAATGTGTTCCTCTTTCAGAAATCTCTTTCAGAAAATTTCCTCCCCTGCCCTTTAGCCCACTTTTTCTACGCATTTTATTTTAAGCTTTGTCTCTACTGTCCCCGCCTCCTTCAATTAAGATGATATTCCAGATGATTTCCTTGGCAGGAAAATCAGTTTGTTAGTGTCAAGAGTTCATAGCTCCATACTATAGACATTCCAGTAGCAACCAGAACACCTAACTACTAGTTGTTGGCCTCAGTGCCACCGTAACAGGAGGCAAGGTATCCTTGGAGAATGAATGATTGTGAAGCTTGACGTGACAGGTACAAAATAACCTAGAACATTTTGCTATGTATAAAAGTGAAAAAAATAAATAATATTTTTAAAAGAGAAAAATATGGACAAATCATTGACACTGAAGCAAGCCTTATTTGGTTTGCCCTGGTCAAACGTGGGACACTTAGAATATCTAAAATAAGGAAGTGTAGGAATGATAAATCCTGGAGTTCACATAGATGAAAAATTGACAATTCAGATGGGAGGGCTCTGCTTTCAACAGATGACAATTGGTAAATAAATAGAGTTGGAGTTAGAACATCAGTATTTTTGCAGTTATCTTAGAAAAGATTAAATGAGACAAGACCAAGTCATCAGCTGATTCTATATCCAAGATGAAATTTTGATAACAATCAAAATATTTGCATAGGCTTAAAATGTCTACCCATGGTTTATTTAATACTTGCAAAGAAAAAATGTCAAATTCTGGAGTGGAAAAATCAGATACTCTTTGGACTGATCATCAAAATTAATATTACCAGGGGCTAGGGATATAGCTCAGTTGGTAGAGTGCTTGCACAAGGCCCTGTGTTCAATCCCCAGCACCACGCACTATATATATATATATATACATATGTACACACACACACACATACATTACCAATGAGGACCAAATGGTTATTATGTGCCTCAGGATCTCTCAGGTAACCACATTATCTCTTATATGATACTCTGTCTAAAATGTATAACCTGACTATAATCATAAAGAAACATCAACAAAAAAAAAAAAACTCAAATGAAGTATCTTTTCCAATAAAAAATGGCATAGATGTGTTTTTCAAATAGTATCCAAAGGACCATAAGATTTCAAAAATTTCAGATTAAAGGAAAATGAGAAGCTTTAGCAAACAGATTCAACACCTCACCCTTGCCTGGGTCCTAAACTTAAGGGAAAGAAATGCTATAAAATGTGTTTATGGGGGCAGTTGAAAAACAATAGCACATGGATGAGTGATTTAATTAAAAGGAATTTGCCAATGCAAACTTTACTGAAACTGATAACTATATTCTATTATGTAATATAATATGCCACTTCTTAAGAAATACACACCCCAAAATTCAGAGGCATTTGGCCATATAGTGTGGAACTAACCTTGAAATGATGCTGTAAACAAACTATGTTTGGTGAATGTATATGTAACAGAGACGTAACTGTATGCACAAAAACAGAGAAAGAAGACAGTAAAAAATCAAATATGATAAACACAGCATGAAATGTAATTCTAATTCTTCTGTGCATTTCAAATTATTTCTCAATAAAAAGTTTAAAATTAAACAAACAGAAAAACAATTCATAGTTCAGAGCTTATCCAATTAGATCCCACTCTGGCAAGCTTGAATTGGAGGCTGGAACACTTGGGGACCCTTTTTCCTTTGACTCAGATGGCTCATCATTGCTCTTCAATGTAATTTGGGACTTTTCCTATTCTTATATTTCAGATGCCAAAGTCATTTGATTCCATTGGTGGTTTGTTTCTATTTATTTTTAACCTATGTGTAATAATATAAGAAATTAATTATTACAATCTTAACAACAAATTTTTTTTATTTTCAGGTAGTGATATGGCTTCTAACTTTTACTCTGAGAAACAGAATAATTGTATTGAGAAATTTTTTTTTCAGTTAAAAATAATTTATTAAAAAAATCCCTGTGATTTACATTTCAACATTGCACTGTTTTTGAATTTTTGTTTTGAGTTTTTATTACTGTAGAACAAATTTTCAAAATATACTCCCTAGATTAATGTATACTTTTTAAAAATTTCATACATATTTCTGGACAACTGATAATACAGAAAGATTATATATATGTATATATATATGTATATGTATATATTATATATGAGGAAAAAATTCACATCTCAGTGGAAATAGCTTAACACCAAAAAGAGTTGCATTAGAAGAGGTGTTAACTGTTTCTACTAAGCAGATATTTGGTGGTTATATGGCTGTCACTATTCTATATTTGTATCACTATTTAGACAGGTCAGGGACTAATGTTGGATAAAGAGATTATAAATTTTATTCATGTCATACTTAGTGATCCTGAGAGTTGGAATTCTCAGTTTGAGAAAAAGAAGAAATAAGAGATGATCTAGATGCCACATTTTTTTTATCCATTCATCTATTGAAGGGCATCTGGGTTGGTTCCACAGTCTAGCTATTGTGAATTGTGCTGCTATGAACATCGATGTGGCAGTATCCCTGTAGCATGCTCTTTTAAGGTCTTCAGGGAATAGTCCGAGAAGGGCAATAGCAGGGTCAAATGGTGGTTCCATTCCCAGCTTTCCCAGGAATCTCCAAACTGCTTTCCAAATTGGCCTCACCAATTTGCAGTCCCACCAGCAATGTACAAGTGTACCATTTTCTCCACATCCTCGCCAGCACTTGTTGTTTGACTTCATAGTGGCTGCCAATCATACTGGAGTGAGATGGTATCTTAGGGTGGTTTTGATTTGCATTTCTCTGACTGCTAGAGATGGTGAGCATTTTTTCATGTACTTGTTGATTGATTGTATATCCTCCTCTGAGAAGTGCCTGTTCAGGTCCTTGGCCCATTTGTTGATTGGGTTATTTGTTATCTTATTGTCTATTTTTTTGAGTTCTTTGTATACTCTGGATATTAGGGCTCTATCTGAAGTGTGAGGAGTAAAAATTTGTTCCCAGGACAATGGAGTCCTATGCAGCAATAAAAAATGACAAAATCATAGAATTTGCAGGGAAATGGATGGCACTAGAGCAGATTATGCTTAGTGAAGCTAGCCAATCCCTAAAAAACAAATACCAAATGTCTTCTTTGATATAATGAGAGCAACTATGAACAGAGCAGGGAGGAAGAGCAGGAAGAAAAGATTAACATTAAACAGAGACATGAGATGGGAGGGAAAGGGAGAGAAAAGGGAAATTGCATGGAAATGAAGGGAGAGCCTCATTGCTATATAAAATTACATATAAGAGGTTGTGAGGGGAATGGGAAAATAAACAAGGAGAGAAATGAATTACAGTAGATGGGGTAGAGAGAGAAGATGGGAGGGGAGGGGAGGGGGGATAGTAGGGGATAGGAAAGGTAGCAGAATACAACAATTACTAATAGGGAATTATGTAAAATTGTGGATGTGTAACCGACGTGATTCTGCAATCTGCATTTGGGGTAAAATTGGGGGTTCATAACCCACTTCAATCTAATGTATGAAATATGATATGTCAAGAGCTTTGTAATGTTGTGAACAACCAATAAAAAAATAAAATAAAATAAAATAAAAAAAAAGAGATGGTCTAAAAGTGCTATATTGTCTTTAATTTGAATAATAATTATTATGTATTTAGTCTTAAAAACAAAATAGATTCTTAGTTTTGTCTTCTGAAAAGAATTCCTATCCTAGGAAGGATGACCAATCCAGAAACAATGAGCATGACTAGCTTCCGGACTGCAGTCTGTCAGTACTTTCATCTCTTAAAAGGAAGAAGTTCTCCTTGGAGAAACGACTGATTCCATAATGGTGGTCAGGATACATACAAACTGATCCAGAACATTTTATCATATCAGATAAAAAGGGACCACTGAAGATTTAGAATCAGTTCCAAATGATAGGAACCAGTTTGAAATATTTCTTCTGCAAAAGGTGGGGAAATAAGAGAATCAGCAAAAATAACTACAATTGATATAGACATATCAACTATGTTTGAAGCTTTGAGTTCATAATGATACTACAGAAAGCCATCATCACAGAATGCTAGAGAACAGACTCATCATGTGATGATTAATTAGTGAATGAAGCATCTGTCATCTATCTTATCTTTTCTACAAAAACTATACTACCAAGGTAATCCAATACTAGATTAGAGGAAATAGTTATTGATGGAAGTATTCTTGTTAATATATGAAACATTTTTTTTAAAAAGCCCAGAATGTCACCATTTTGCAGCTCATTATGAAATTATTATTTTAGTCATTAAATATTTATGGCTACTAACCCTACAAAGGAAGACACAGTCTTATGTGTCTTAAGGGGAAGAATAAAAAGTCTCTTAGGAAATAGTTTTGACAATTTGTCTAAAAAGAAGAAAGAAAGAAAGAAAGAAAGAAAGGAAGAAAGAAAGAAAGAAAGAAAGAAAGAAAGAAAGAAAGAAAGAACCTGAACATGCTCAAAACTCTACTTCCAACAAACAATATTCAAGATACCAGAATTAAGAAGGAAGTTAAACATAACTAGATTTACATAATTAGAAAAATCCAGATTTTGGAAAATATGGAGTGATTTCTTCCTCAAATTTTGCGGGAAAAAATGGCAAAAAGAAAGATCAAGGGTAAATGTCAACCTACTACAATGCATTCTTGGGGTCTTTATATTTTTAAAACACACATGGTTAAAAAATTGTCTGACATTTGTGAAAGAATTATAAATTTGAACATTGCATGAACATTTGATGATATTAATGTATTTTTAAAAATACTTCAAATGTGATAATCATGTCATAGTTATGTCAAAATAATCATGTCAAAATAATCTTTACCTGTTAAATAAAGATACATGTTGAAATATTTATGATAGAAATAATAAAATATCTAGGATTTGTTTCAATATTCAGTGGGAGATGCAAATTGGATGAGGATAAGAATGCATCAGAATAAGGTATTGGATGATGATTTGTAAACTAAGTGACAAGTATAAGATGGGTATTATACCATTATATCCACTTTGGTGTTTGAAAAAATAATAGCATAAACATAACTTTTAGAAATATGGAAGATAAATACCAGAGGAAAGAACTTCAAAAGGTTAGAGTAGATGCTCCTAGAAAGTGGAGTAGAGGTTATTAAATGTAGTTAAAAATTACTATTTTAGGGCTGGGGATGTGGCTCAAGTGGTAACACACTCACCTGGCATGCATGGAGCAGTGGGTTTGATCCTCAGCACCACATAAAAATAAAATAAAGATGCTGTGTCCACCGAAAACTAAAAAAAAAATAAGTATTAAAAAATCTCTCTCTCTCTCTCTCTCTCTAAAAAAAATTACTATTTTATTAGGCATTGAGTGGTTTCCCATTCATAAAATTATGTGCATATATTGTCAGATGTAGAAATAAATATAATAAAAAATAAATGAAAAAAATAATTGACCTACCAACTCTATTTCTAATATTTTATCTTTTTTAATTTTATTGGTCTCTTTATCAAAATAAAATCTATTTTGATGTAATTACACAAGCACAGAACATATCTTATTCAATTAGGATTCCAGTTTTGTAGATAAACACAATAGTGAGATTCACTGTGGTGTGTTTACATATTGACATAGGAAAGTTATGGCAGAGTAATTCCACTGTCTCTCCTTTTCCTATGCCCCTTCTCTTCATTTCTTCTTTGTCTGATCCACTGGACAATTACTTTCCCCTCCTCCCCTTATTGTGGTTTAGCTTGTAAATATCAGAGAAAAAGTTCAAACTTTGTTTTTTGTGTTTGCCTTCTTTCACTTTGCATGATAGTCTTCAGATCCATCCATTTACTGGCAAATATCATAAAATATTTTTTTTTCTTTTTGGCTGAGTAATACTCTATTGTGTATATACTGAATCATTTTTATCCACTCATCAACTGACGGACACTTTGGTTGGCTCTGTAGCTTAGTTATTGTGAATTGAGCTGCTATGAACATTGAAGGGCTGTGTCACTGTAGTATGCTGATTTTAAATCCTTTGAGAATATAGTGAGGAATTGGATAAATGGGTTAAATGATGGTTCCATTCTTAGTTTTTGGAGGAAACTCCATCCTGCTTTCCTGAGTGGTTGTGCCAATTTGCAGTTCCACAAGCAATGTATGGGAAACATTTTTCCTCACATCCTCTTCAACATTTATTCTTAGTTGTATTCTTGATAATTGGCATTCTGACCAGAGTAAGATGAAATCTCAAGATTAAAAGATGCAAATATTTTAATTTGCATTTCTATTTGTTATAGATTTTATATATTTGTTGAACCTTTGCATTTCTTCCTCTGTGATGTGCCTGTTCAGTTCCTTTGTCTGTTTATTGATTGGGTTATTTGGTTTTTTTGGCATTAAGATTTTTTAGTTCTTTGTATATCCTGGAGATTAATGCTCTATCTGAGGTACTGGTGGTAAAAATTTTCTTGGTTGTTTTCTTTGCTGTGAAGAAGCTGTTTAGTTTGATGCCATCCCATTTATGATTCTTCATTTTACTTCTTGTGTTTTAGGAGTCTTCTTAAGGAAGTCAGTTCCTAAGCTTACGTGATGAAGAGTAGGCCTATATTTTCTTCTAGTAGGTTCAGGCATTCTGGTCTAATGCCTAAGACCTCAATCCACTTGAGTGAGTTGTGTGCAAAGTGAGAGATAAGGGTTAAATTTCATTTTACTACATATGGGTTTCGAGTTTTCCCAGCACCATTTGTTGAAGAGGCTATCTTTTATCCAATGTATGTTTTTGGCACCTTTGTCTAATATGAGTTAACTGTATTTATTTGGGTTTGTCTCTGTGTCTTCTATGCTGTACTCTGGGTCTTTATGTCTGTTTTGGTATCCAAACCATACTGTTTTCGTTACTATGACTTTGTAGTATAATTTAAGTCTGGTATTATGATGCTTTCTGCTTCACTTTTCTCACTAAGGATAGCTTGGGCCATTCTGGGCATCTTGTTTTTCCAAATTTCATATTTAATGCAATTCCTATTAAAATTACAATGTTGTTCTTCATAGAAATAGAAAAGGCAGTCATGAAATTCATTTGTTACTTGTATTATTGATTATTGTCATTCTGACTGGAGAGAGATGAAATCTCTGTGTGGTTTTAATTTGTTTATCTTGTAAAAGACCTTATACAATTAGTATACTTAAACTAGAAATCAAAAGAAAAAGATTTTCTTGAAAGCATGTCTACAAGAAAGAATAATTGGTGATAAATCAAATGTTCTTGATTAGAGGATTCATCCAATGATATTCCATATTGTTCAAAGGATGAAATTGAACTATGTGTGTTGATGTGGAAAAAAGACCAGTATATACTGCTAAATGCAAAAAGCAAAGTCTTTGAACCATACGTAATGGACAGCAACTTATAATGTTCTCTTTTGTTACATTTCTAGTGCTAAACATTTTTTCAAGATGTTGCAAATTTTAATTTTTAATATATTTTCCTTTAATTTGAGACTTTGTCAACAGTAACTATTCTTTTCAGTGGTTTAAAACATGATATCCACTCTTTAATGTGCAAAGACTGTATAAACACTTAAAGTGTTCTTTGATACTTTATAAAGATTTTATGAAAATAAAAATATAAATGGTTTTAGTAGATACACTGACAAGAATTGAGAAACATGTCAGCAATAGCTATTTATTAAGAGAGGAATTATTAAAATCATTTAATGTGCAAACTGATTTTCTCAATTTTTATGAGAACCATATATTTCTTTGATAACCAGAAAGCAGAGAAGATGTAGAAATGGAAAAACACAAGATAGATCTTAAAAACAAGACTAACTTGTATCACCATCTGGTGCCAAAATATTTTCCAGCATGTCCATGTTCATTGAACCAATAATTCTCTCTCAAATAAAATGTGTAACTTTGTATGAAGTGACTTCTGGTCACTGGAAGGAGCATCCTTTTGCACAATTGAGTGCAGTCCCACTCCCTGCTCATGGTATTATTTACGCAACAAGTACAAAGTAGTTTGTTCCTGATTAAAAAGAAAAAGGAAATTCCAGCCAGCAATTTCTCAGAATGACTTTTATTTTGATGGATATTTTTTAATGAACCTAATTTATGTGAAGGTTGTTCTGCTAAAAGAAAAGTTCACAAAAATATCATGCATGATTGATCTCGAGACTGTGCCTCGATCCAAAGACAACACACAACAGCAGTCAAATATACATTTTATGGGCTTTTGTCTGTTTTGCAATAGCACCGGAAAACATTCTTTAATTAAAATTTAAAACCGTAACTGATTAATTTTCTGAGTAAACAATCCCTGTAAACATGGAATGTCAGCATTTTAAGGCTGTGCAAGTATAAATTTTACATTCCGAGCACAGGCATTCCAAGAAGACTTCCGGATCAAGCAGAAAGTGACAATGTGCCTTGGGGGAGAAGTTTTGGCATCTCACAAGTTCTGTAACCTAGCTCCTGTCCCCTGACCTGAGGTGAGTCAGGGCTAGGTATGATGTCCAATGCTCCATGACACTGTTGGCATGGGCCTGGATTTTACTAACTCCATACCTCTGTGCTAGCTGCATAATGCCAGATAATTCCACAAAGCCCACTCACTAGCTTAATAGGCGGGTGTCTCATTGGTACAATGAGGAGGAAGTTTCCATGTTGACATGGCTGTGCAGAATTTAGACTGAGTACTCCCATTTGATTTTTGTTGTTAAACATCATCCCCAATTTTTACATGAGCTAGGAAGCAATCTCAGTTCTCCTCAGCAGCTTTATGATGTGTGTGCTTTTTTTTTTTTCCCCTTTAAAAACAGAGGGGAGGCTTTCACATGTTACTTAAAATACTTCTGAATGGCTTTTCAAGGAAACATGGAAATACATTGCCAGGAAAATGGGGGAGTATGTTCAAAGTAAAGAATCTAAAAATCTCTGCTTAGACATTTGTTTAAAACCTTGAAATAAAAATGCTCATGGATCAAGTTATTTTTATTAGACATTTATAGTTTTGCCAGTTATAAATTACAGTGATCTTTGTTCCTCTGCAGTCTAGAAAAAGAACCAGAATTGATGTCCTCTGAACTTGGCGAGGTGGCTTTCATAGTTTGAGTTTGTTTCCAATATGGTTCAGTTATTTTGGATTCACTTCAAACCCTTAGCTTCTTTACCCAGACCAATTCTACGTGACAGAAATCCACTCTGGGGTCACTGAGGGGGATAAATCCATTCAAAATAAATACTTTCAGACTTCTGGATCCTGTTTAATTTCCAGAGAATTTATTTCACTTGTAATTATGCATGGAATTTTTTAAAAGAATAGTTTCTATACAATTAAATATGTCGTTATTACTACCACTTGAAGAAGAAATGTAAAGAAACTTTGTCTAATTTAACAGAACCTTTTTTCCTTTACCCTTGCCTCCCAAGGAGGTGGTGTACTGCATAGCACTTCATTTGAAACTGAGCATGTGACTGTGTGAGATGTATTCCTCGATTCTATCATCTGGATCATTTGAGAAGTGTTCACCAAGTGTCTCATTCCTGTGTTAAATTGTATAGAAATAAAGATTTTTGCATCTTATTCATGGAGGAAATGCAGAACACAAAAAAGTGCACCTATAAAATCTGCCTAGAAATAGTGAGAAAAGCATGTTTAGGTAGCACCTACTACAAACAGATCTATCTATGTCATCTCATGATGAAGATATAAAATTTCCATTCCTCTATGTCCATGAAAGATAGGAAAAATTGAGATTTGTATGAGGTCAGAATACTTGGCAAAAAACACAAAGACAGGATGATATAGAGTAAGAGCTTGAGATTTAAACTGCAGTGCATCTGATTAAGCCCAAGTATATCTCTTAGCATGTTGCTTTGAGGTAAAATGGAATTGGTCAGGCAAAGGGTGATGTGGGTTTCCATCAAAATTCTAGGGAAGAGTCATACATAGACCTTTCAAGTAAGAGATAGAAAAAACAATACTCTCCAAATTTGGAATGAGAGGTAAAGTCAGGGGTAATTTTGTTGGGTTTGGGAGTGTGTGCAGGGGAAAATTGAAATGCAGGCAAATAATGACTAGCCTTTTCCATTGGTCAACACAATCCCTGTGTATGATATGATTCATGAGCCATTTTTCCTTCTTTTAAACACTTTCTAAGACTTAGACCTTTCTGTCCAGAGGCCATTCTTTGTGAATGAAGATGCTGAAGGGAATCAGAACTTCATTGTTCTATTCAAGGACCTTCACAACCACAGCCTGAGCCTGTAAGTCTGTCTGTTTTGATGGAGAAGATGGATTGACTTCTGGAAAAGCCACCAGGAACAGGAGATTCAATCCTCTAGGTTAGCTGTGCCATTCCTTGATATAAATAAAAGCAAACATACAAATGCCTACTTGCTTTTCACAAAACGGTTTTGTGGTATTAAATAAGTGTAGTACCCCACTGATCAATGTTTCTTAGTCATCCATTTGAGTAACCACTACACAACATCGCCAAAGTGCAACTTTGACATACTCCAGTCTAGAACATTGTGAGCTACCTAATGAGAACAGACTACTCAAACTCAACCTGTTCCTGGGAATGTTGGCAGCTCTCCTTTGACAAGGTACTTGGGAATATTGATGTAGGGCACGGTGAGCAGCTGCCTTCAGAACACATCTAAACCTTGTTCCCTATTGTCATTTGAAAGGCATCTCAATCAGAAGACAGTGGAGATCATTATTATTACTTTTCTGATGAGGAAATGGGCTATGGGGAGATAATATAATCCTAAAATAAAACAGTTGGAACTACAGTCATTTATTTATAAATACATTCAGTATTGTCAGAATATTCATGTGAAGTTTTGACTGGGAAATGTGGTCATATTCTGTCACTGGTGAACTTTATCCGTTAAGCTCTTTTTCAGAGAAGTAGTATAGTATGTAGTGAGACAGACTGGGATTTTTATTCTGACTTTACCATCTTTGGGGCATATATCCTTAGATAAATTACATAACCTTTCTAAATCACAGCTTTCTCATCTATAAAATAAAATTTAAAAAAAATAGTAACTCCTTTATAGAATTGTGAGTATTAAATGAAATAAGGCATATAAAGTGTTTTGACACAGTGATTGGCATATTCATGGTTTAATAAATATTAACTAGGGCTAGTACTAATGGGCATAAGGATTCTTTAATTGCAAGTTCCTGATGTTATTTGATTCTTCTTTGTAAACTTGATTCTCTTGGAGTGTACACAATGCTGTACCCACAATTGACTCCCTCATAAATGCTTGTGAAATTACTTAATATGTTCTCTATTAAATTTTCAAACCATAGATAGGCATCCAGCAGTGATAGCTGGGATTTAACTCTCTTCTCACTTTGTTCCTACAAATCTTTCCCTATCCCCTGTCACCCCCGAGTCACAAGCACACACATGGCATCGTATTTCTTTATGTTGAGCTGGAAGGGGTGTTCATGTCGATAAGAAACCTTCCTCCCACCCCACTTTGTCTGCCCTGCACTTAGGAACCAAGGTTGAGTTCAAACAGGGGTCAGGGAGATAAAAGCCTGAGGCTTAACCACCAATTCACCAGTCTGGTGCCTAAAACTTCCGTCATTTATTTATTGCCATTAAAAAGAATAGGCTGGGTCCAGTGTCATGGAGGCTGTAGGCAGAAGCTTCTGCGGTTTATTATCTCCCCTTCAGTGGGTAGACAGAGAAGGCCGATGATACTTCCCTGGGACATGCTGCCTGCCTGTGTCCTGCAGTTTCAGTGGAAATGGAAGTTTCCTTGCACTTCATGTGATCTTTGTTTTTCATCAAGAGGCGAAATGCAGACATTTTGAAATAATTGTCAAAGACAAGAGCACATGCAGACAAAGCGAGGAGAAGCTAGCAAGCCCTGGGAGAAAAAAGGACAAACCCCCAAGGGCTGAAGCTTCCAGACTAAAAGAGATTTACTGCGGCCAATGCAGAGGCTATTTGTTAGGAAAAGATAAACAGGAGGCCTTTTAAAGCCAGTATTCACATAGAAGGTGCTAGAAGCATTTCTGAGCAAAAGCGGGGCGCAGTCACAGTGCCAGATGGTTGCCATCGAGTTAGGTCTGCTGGGCACAAGCCTTGCATCACATGTTCACTCCTGTGCTTGGGTCCTTTGAAATGTTAGTGCAAAGGAACACCAGCCAGGCGCACAAAAAGACAATTGCACAACAGATTTGAGCTAAAAAGCCAATCCTGGTGGATCCAAAGAAAACCTGGAAGGTACCAGTCCGGGAAGCCTGGATGTGAAAAGTCTTCAGAATCCCCCATGGACCACTGAGCTCACAGGAGTCTGAGTGGTGCCGTTTCTGCCTTCCTACAGCTCCCCCGAGAAGCCCCCTCCCTCTCAAAGCAAGCAGATCATAAACGTCAGATGTGCGCTTGTCGCTGTAATGATCTCATGGCTATGAATAAAAATGTCCAGGGAACAGATTTGTGAATCGAATTGCCTTGCTGTGCCGTGGACCCAAGTGGGCAAGGGCTGCTGCTCACATTATCTGGGGCATGTGTGTGTGCGCTGCTCCTATTAAACTTCTAGCGATTGAGAGCCCACAGGGTTAAGCCTAGAAGGCTAGAATGATATTTTCATCGCCTTTGATGACACACTAAAATAAAGAACGTCTCATTTTGCAGCAGAACATTGAGTCTGTGAAGCCAATGTACATGTGGTTACTATTTACAGAATTTGGCATTTTCTATGAATAGTATAAAGCAGGCATTGGATCGGCTGTCATGTTTTGACAGGGTTGTCCTTTTTTTCCAGAATGCCACTCGCCCCACTCCCCACCCTCCACCCCCCTCTTTTTTGAGAGCAACCCTACCATTTTTTTAAATGGACTAAGAAAAATGATGAATAATGAATTAAAAGCTGGAGTGGGTCAGGAGTTTAAGGCACAGGAAGCAATCACCCTGAAGAGACAGAATGGGGCCCCCTAAGGGGAGCTCAAGTCCCTGTTTTAACTTGGTTGGGTTGTCTCCAAGCAAGGCCTTGCCCAATCCCAGAGTCAGGAACAAGGTCAGGGACCAGGTCAGTGAACAGTGTGAAGGGGGAGTTTAAAGCTGTTTTATTTACATTGAGCTAATTAGTCTCAGAGTGAAATACCCAGCTCTTCTCTCTGTTCAATATATTTGATTTCTTCCAAGCATTTTGGGCCTGTGTTGTCATATTCTCTCAACTCTGCACCTTTCATACATCTACAACCTTGACAGGGATGAAGTTGACAATGAGAAATAATTTTAGCTGCTCATGTGACATACATCCATCAGTTTCAGCCTGAGGGTATAAATCTGGGTTCTGAGGTTTCAACTTCTTGGTGAAAGATGAAGTTTACCTTTTTTAACCTGTAAGCCATTATCTCTCTCTCTCTCTCTCTCTCTCTCTCTCTCTCTCTCTCTCTCTCTCTCTCACACACACACACACACACACACACACACACACCACACACACACAAACAACACCCTATTTGAACCTGTTCAGAACTTAGAGTTCTGGGTATTTTCCCTGAGTTCTGCATGTATTAATTAAAATTTCACTTCAAACACTGGATTTGACTCTCTGGTGACCACTTTTCTTTGGTTTAACATGTTTCACTTTTTCTTTTGTTTTCAAGAGACCAAAAGACAGGGCAGCCCTATTAGAAACACCTTTCTTAGTCCTTCAGGTTTACATTAGAATGGACTCATTGAGAATTCTTTTTTCTGTGTCAGTAGAAGCAACTGGTCTGATATTGGAAAAATAGCTTTTGCACATATTTTGAACAAGAATGGTTTTCTGATTAAAACAGCATTCGTTTACATGTTTAAATGAACAGCACCATCACACTAAAACTGAAACCAATTGTCAAGATGTGTATGTATGACTTGGAAAGACCACAGTATAAATCCATTTATGGAATGTTTAGATCATAAAAAGAATATCAAACAGGTCATACCCTTTATTATCATTTTGTTTTGATTTATGTTTGCTTAGGCTGTAGAATTAAAATCTTCTACTTTTTATCTTTGACTTGTGTAGAGGTCACTATGAGCACTCATCCATTAGATGAAAATTAATACATTTATTTATTTATTGCATAAAATGTATTTAGTAGAACGTGATAAACATTATGCTGTTAATTTCCAGGGATATGAAGATAATAAGAAAAAATGTTTTGTCCTCAAAGTGTTCATTATTTAAGAGATTAGGTAATGAATGTATGGTCATCAATGAAATACATTTCACATATATAATACTTGTGTATTATATATGCACTTTTTTTTCAGAAAAGCTCTATGTTCTGGAGCTATTATCATTATCCATCACCTATTGAAAAACCTTTCTTAGGCATTTCTTGGAAATTTACATTTTTGTTATTGAAATAATTAGTAAAGATAATTTGCAAATTGCAAAGAAAATTTCAGGAGACTGTCATAGATACTAGCTGTTTCAGTCCATTTTTTGTAGTTATAACAAAATACCTGAGCTAGGTAACTTGTAAAGGAAGGCAGTTATTTGGCTCACTATTCTGATGGCTCAAGGGTCCAAACAGCATTGTGCCAGTGTCCTGACGAGGGTGTCTGGCTGTGTCAAAACCTGGTGGAGAAATGGAAGGGGAACCAGCCTTCTACAACTGGGGCAGATGTGTAAACAAAGGAGCAAGAAACTGAGGAGGAGCCAGTCTTGCTATTTATATAAGAACTTTCTTTCAGCAAACTTTCTGCAAAAGTGAGGATGAATTCCAGCAAAAGAAGCATTAATCTATCCGTGAGGATGGAGCCCCCACAACCTAATTACTCCCCAACTAGGCTCAACTTCTTAAGGGTCCTTCCACCTCAACATTGCCACCCTGGGGAACACACTTATAACACATGAAATACACTCAAACCATGTCCAAACCATAGCATTATCTTATTCAAATTACCCAATCATATAATACTTTTCACTTCAAAATTCATAAAATAATGCATAACAGAAGTTCTTCATTTAGGGTCTTAACAAGTACAGCAGTTCAAAATAAGCAGTTCATCCATTCAATGGCAAGTACATTTTTGTTGTTAACAAATATTAATAAACATGTATATCGAATCCCTCTCTTGTGTCCTGTAAATAGTGGTGAACAAAATAGTTCTTTTCCTTGCACATATAGAACATTCAGGCTGTACAAACAAACACATAATTAAATATTGAACAAAATGCTATTAAGGAAAAGAATCGTGTTCTATGGGAAAGAAGATCAATTAAATGCATGACTTAGAATGGAGAGCAAGGGATAGTTCCTAAGAAATTTGCATATAATCTAAAAATTGAATATTAAGTTATGTAATGGGTGCAAGGAAGAGTGTTCTCAAAAGAGAAATGATATATGCTGAAGTACAAAAGTGAAAAAGGGCAAATGTATTTAAGAAATTGAAGAATGAGGGACCAGGGCGTATTTCAGAGCTAAGGTTCTTGCTTCACATGTGCAAAGTCCAGGGTTTGATACCTAGTACCACAAAAAACAAAACAAAACAGAAGAAGAAATAAAATAAACTAACAATTTCAGAGTTCTGGAAATATAATTAAAAAAGGAGAAAACAGTACACACAGCTTATCATGGAGGACCTTGAGGGCCAAGTTTATTAACAGTAGTGGCTAGATTATGCTTCCAACACAGGAACAAATCAATCTCAAAATATCAGTGGCATAGCAAAATAAAAATTTATGCAAGCTTACAAACCTAACAATCTGGCAAGGCGGGAGTGGTGGTGGATGGAAAACCAGAGCCTTACCCTATCATGGAGGCTGGGGTGGGGAGAGATACATACAATAATATGTTATCTCCTCCAGATCTTGTAGATAGATCCTTATAAATCTATCTCCATCATTCCTTCTCAGCTCTCTATCTCTCAACAGACTAAAATAACCATTGAACACACATGCTAAACCTTCCTAAGGTACAAAAAGGTATGTGAATTAGTGTGTACTTTAATATTTTAGGGTGAAGTCTCTATATTAGTTTTCATTGCCTTGCCCAGTGCCATAGTACATGCATGTAATTTCACAGGCTCAGGAGGCTGAGGCAGGAGGATTGCAAGTTCAAAGTCAGCTTCAGCAAAAGCTAGTCACTAAGCAACTCAATGAGACCCTGTCTCTAAATAAAATACAATATAGGGCTGGGCATGTAGCTCAGTGGTTGAGTGCCCCTGAGTTCAATCCCCAATACACCCTATCCTCTCAAAAAATGTTTTCATTGTCTTGATCTTCAATAGGCACTTATAACTCAAAAATAATTTCTTTGAAGCAATCTGGTTCACAGGGCCCCACCAAGATGCAAATGGGTTTTAATCTGTGGCTTAATTCTGTTCCCAGTACTAATAAATCATCTGACAAGGTTCTATTCTCTCTCTAATCAGAGTGTAAAGGAAGAGACTATATCCTAAATGCTATTAAGCAAGGTCATAATTTTGCTATGAGCTAAATGCTTATATCCTCTAAAATGCATATGCTGAAAGTCTAATCCCTAGGTTATATTTTTTTTTAGAAAGTGAGGCCTTTTGGGAGGTGATTAGGACATGAAAGTGAGGCCTTTGTGATGGGGATTTGTGCCCTTACACAAGAGACCTGAGGGAGCTCAGATGTCCCTTCTAATACAAGATGACACATCATAGGGTATCCTTGAGAAAGCAGAAAGTGAGCTGTACCAGACTCTGAATCCCTGGCAACCTTGATCTTGGGCTTTGATTCCTCAGAAGTGTGAGAAATAAACTTTTGTTGTCTACACGCTACTTGACCTATGGTATTTTGTTATAGCAGCTGGAGGGGACATAATGTAATTTGAACTTTTATGGGATTATTCTACAATCAGGGTGAGAATGGGATCTAGGGGCCCAGTCAGGCTCTGAGTACACCCATGAACTAGGTGTCTTTTTTAACCCCTCCCCTTTCACATTAATTAGTCATATGTCTGTTCCCATCCTTCTTTTCTAAAAAACTAAAACATGGAGCTCACTTCGCTTGAGAATCCAGTGAAGAAAAGAGTAATTCTTATTAAGTTTGAGTTCACAAAAACAAAACAAAAGAAAAAGTAGATAAACTCTTCTAAACTCAAGAGTCATAAAACACTTCAAGTGAATTTAGAGCTCCATAAAATCCAAATGCTTAGGACAAAAAAAGAAAATTTAATAAAATTTTAAAACATATAAGTAGATGGGCATTGTGGTACATGTTTGTAATCCCAGCTATTCAGGAGATTAGGAGGATAGCTAGTTCAAGATCAGCCTGGGCAACTTAAGGAGGTCCTGTCTAAAGAGAGAGAGAGAGAGAGAGAGAGAGAGAGAGAGAGAGAGAGAGAGAGGAGAGAGAGAAAGAGAGAGAGAGAGAAAGAAAAAAAGAGACAATAAGACAAAAACATAAATAGACAAAATGTGTGAAATCATGAAATATAGTTTTAAAATAAAAAGAAATAAAATATAGTTTTAAAATAAAAAGAATCATAACAGCTTATAGAATTGATACAGATAAATAGCAAATTAGATATATAAATGCATTATTGACTTCATTAGAAAATATATATCAAGGATTCAGCAGAAAAATAGAGATGGGGAATACAAAGATTAGCTCAAGGGATATGAAAAAGATAACAGAAAAGCCAAAAGGGTAGAGGAGGGAAGTAATATTTTCAAAAGATAATAATTTTCCATTTTACAAAGGACTGGCTCTTTATATTTAAGAACCATGATACTGGAACATAAAAAATTAGAAACAGTGCTACATTGAACATGTAGATAATTTCAGGACCTTAAAGAGCAAAAACTTTAACACAACAATTGAGCAAATGCAAATTAACTATAAACTCATGGCCATTTATTAAACAGACCTTAAATATCTCACAAAAGTAATAGAGGACAGGAAATAAAATGTTCATATTTCACTTTTAATTTGTTCAGCAACAAATAGCCATTGAACCTATATCTTCATGATGTGCACAGCTAGAAAATGGAAAAAAAATTAAAATGTTCGAAAGATGTGCTATTTAATTATGTGAATGGATGAGGAAACAATTAAAGAAATCCTAAGATGATCTATTTTCAGGACCATATACAGTTTCCTCTAAATAACAACCTTTCTAAATAATTGACTTTGCATTTCCAGGTTTTATACATCAGGGTTTTTAATCTGCACCTGCCTATGGTACACGTAAAGGTGTGTGTGAAAAAGTGTGTATTATTTTAATATTTGAGAGTAAACATTCTACTTTTATTTGTGTTATTATAGGAAAGCATTTTTCATGATATTAATTAAATACTAAAATTATATGCCATCTCCTCCTGCCCTTGTTCCATTTTTTACGTAGATGCATCTCTATCCCTCTTTCTCAGCTCTCTACCTCTCCACAAACTAAAACTATGCCCCAATTTTTTACCATATTTAAAAACAGCCCCACTTATCTTGTATACCTCTCTGTCTCTATCCATCTCCTTTTCTTTCTCTTCCCTGAGAAGCTGCTCAAAAAATGACCCGTCAGGTCAGCCATGGGTGCTCACATTATCAATTTCTCTTTTATTTAAGTTTCTAGTGAACACAGTTCTTTTCTTTTTCCTCCTACCACGATGCCACTAAAATTACCTCAGAAAGCTTATTCATCTCTTCTTCCTTTTCAAAGCCCAGTACTCTCACCTAAATCTCTTGCTAGATCATGGTTGAACTCTCTATTCTATTTGAAATCCTTACCCAGGGCTTAGAGTTATCACATTACCCTGGCTTTCCTCCAAACCCACTGGCCATTCCCTTCTAGCCAGTACTGTTGTCTTGTCTTCATCTTGTCCTCCCCCTTCTCACCCCATCTCTGTGTTATATGTTGGTTACAAGCTTCTGTATAGTTTACATTTTAGATAATTCATGTGCAGCATAAATTATCAGCATGACAGTATAAGCTAAATTAGCCAAGTTGATGGCTGGGAAATGTTTGGTCCAAATCTTTGTGAACATCTTTTCCAGCTTAGAAAGACCTGGGGACATCTAGTTCCTTGTAAAACCTCATAGTCTAGAAAAAAAGGGATTCAGTAGATATAAAAAGGCAGCCAAGTGAAACTAGAGAAACATTATAAACCTCTTGCATTATAAATCTCTTCTCCAAGGCTGAGATTATAAATTACAAGGCATTTGATTTTCTTTGCCAAGTGGAAGGGTGAATATGTGTGTCACCTGTTGAGATGAGTAACACTTAGGGATAACAAATACTTATAGTGATAGCTCCCAACTTTAAAAACATTACCCAACTGTAATATTGTCTTTTTTTTAAACCATTTTGCAGTACCTGAAATCAGTTGAATTATATAGTCTAACATCTAGCCCTTCTTTTAGAAAACAGTTTTTGTAACTTTACCCGACTAGATTCTATTTAAACTAGAGAGATATTAAAATTTAGGTCCACTGAATCTCAGGGTTAAGCCTCTATGGTGTGGTCTCCATTCAAGTAGTCTTGTTATAGCTGGACAAGAGTCAGCCAGTCAGCCAGCATGTATGCATATGCCAAATGGATGAACATATAACAATGAGGATAAGAAATACCACAAGAAAGCATCTGATTATTTTTTATTATTTGTTCTTTTTAGTTATATATGACAGTAGAGTATATTTTGACATATTTATATAAACATGGAGTACATCTTATTCTAATTAGGATATCAGTTTTGTGGCTGTCCATGATGTGGAGAGTAGGAATACACTGTGGTGGTATTCATATATGTACATAGCAAAGTTAAGTCAGATTCATTCCACTGTCTTTCCTACTCCTGTCCCCTTCCCTACCCTTCGTTTCCCTTTGTCTAATCTACTGAAGTTTTATTCTTACCGGCCTCTGCTCCTTGTTGTGTGTTAGCATCCACATATCAGAGAGAACATTCAACCTTTGGTTTATTGGGATTGGCTTATTGAGCTTAGCATAATAGTCTCCAGATTCATCCATTTTCTGGCAAGTATAATAAAGTCATTCTTTTTATGTCTGAGTAATGTTCCATTGTGTTCCACATATTTTTTATTCATTTATCTGCTGAAGGGTTGGCTCCATAACTTACTATTGTGAATTGTGCTGTTACAAACATTGATATCTCTGTGTATGCTCACTCTAGTATGCTAATTTTAAGTCCTTTGCATACATATGGAGAAGTTGGATAACTATATCAAACGGTGGTTCCATTCTAAGTTTTCTGAGGAATCTCCATACTGCTTTTCAGAGTGGTTTCACCAATTTGCAGTCTCAACAGCCATATATGAGTGAACCTTTTACCCCACGTTTATTGTTGCTTGTATTCTTGATTGTTGCCATTCTGAGTAAGATGGAATCTCAGTGTAGTTTTAATTTGCATTTTTCTAATTTCTAGAGATGTTGAACATTTTTTTTCATATATTTGTTGACCATTTGTTTTTTCTTCTGTGAAGTGCTTATTCTGTTTCATTGCCCACTTATTGATTTATTTGTGTTTTTAAAGTTCTTTATGTATCCCAGATAATAATGCTCTTAGTTGTAGGTGGCAAAGATTTTCTCCCATTCAGTGGGCCCTCTCTTCATGTTCTTGATTGTTTCCTTTGCTGTGAAGAAGCTTTTTTAGTTTTATTCCATCCCATTTATTGATTCTTGATTTTACTCATTGCACTTTAGGAGTCTTGTTGAGGAAGTCAGTTTATAAAGTGACATGATGGAGATTTGCGCCTATTCTTTTAGTAGCTATAGGGTTTCTGGTCTAATAACCTAGGTCTTTGATCCACTTGGAGTTGAATTTTGTGCAGGATGAGAGATAGGGGTTAAATTTTATTCTGCTACATATGGAGATTTTTTAAGTCAATGATTTTGGAGGAAGCTACTTCTGGATGTTTATGCAAAATAATTTTTCCCTTTTTTCTTACTCTTAGTATCTATGTTGGAGGCAGCAATATTATCAGGAAAAAATTACATTTCTAGGGAGGTGAGATGACTAATGATGATAATGATCACATGGAGCAAATGTCTGGTTATTTCTGGAAAGCATTTTCTTTCCTGATATAGGTGTCAGCTCTTTATCTTACTTCCAACTCTTTTCTGTGTTCTGGATTATAGTCATGATGGCTGCAATGCAGCTGCCTTCTTGTACATGATGACAAGGGAAACCAGGAAACATTTCCCTTCCATTAGGTCCAGATGGCTAGCTCTGACTTTATTGTTATATCAGAGGAAAATATATTTTAATTTTTTTCTACCCTGTGCTTGCTTATATGTATATGTATGTATGTATGTATGTGTGTATGTGTGTATATATATATATATATATATATATATATATATATATATATTCCTCTTTCTTTTGTTTTTATATAAAGTTGAACACAAATCCTAACTAATGCAGTTTTGAATTATATGAAGCAGAGAAGCAGAGTTGAAAAAAAAAAAAAAAAACAAAGACTCAAGGGTCCATGAACCTGAACTGCTTTCCAGTTTGGCCACTTGCCAGCTTGAGAATTGGGACACAACTTTAAGGTTTCTGTAACTCAGTTTCTTCATCTCAACTTGGGACTTAACAATCTATTGCTCATCTCCTAAGTCTGTGTAGGGATGAACTAAGTTAATGAACAGCTTCTGTAGACAGAGTTTAAAATTGCAAGACAAATTTTCATAGAAGAAAGTTTGGAAGTGCTTTCCAAAATATCATATATCCAGAAGAATCCATTTAAAGGTGGAGTCAGGCTATTTCTGACCCAGTCCATTTGTTTTATGCACTGCCAGCAATATCATTGTAGCGGAAAACATATTTCATGGTATGCTGGGTGGTTGGAGTAGCACTCAGATGCAAGTACACTAATTCCAGGTCAGCAAGAAAGATCCAAAGCACCCCTGACAAGACCCAAACTGACCCCTTTTAACTCTTGAGTGAAATGTTATTTTACTCACCCAAGAAATAACTGAAAATGAAACTAAATCTCAAAGAGGAATCAAAATGCCAGAAAAAGGATAAATCTCTCTGTGTCAGTGCTCCGAAATTCTAGTTGATTGTTACTTTTTTTTTTTTAAATAAGAATTCAGAGCGTGAGGTGTGTTTTCCATCTCTCTCTAACCTCAATATTATTGTGTATTCTAATACAGATCCTAATTTGTCCTTTCCTGATACTTTTTCACCCCTGAAGGGTGTGGGTATGTATATGGGAAATTTCTAAGAACTCAAGTATGTCTTTGATATAAGGTAAGCAACATGGGACTGGGTTGGAGCAGAAGAGACTTTTGTTTCCAAGGAGCAGAGATCCATGTGAGTGACTTCAGAAGATGAAGGAAGAGGGAGGTAGTTATTTGTGGTGGCTAGAACCCAATGCAAGAGAGCAGACTGTGAATCTGGCTCTCTTGAGTTCCAGGCTTTTCTCTGTCTCTCTCCACTTAAAAACACCCATCAACACGCTTTACTAAAGAATTCTCTTTAAAACAATATGTAAAATTTACTAAACCCAGAGCTTTATACCCTGGACTCTGAATCTCTTCAGTAAGTTACTTGTCACTGTGTATGCCATGTTTCTAAGAAGTGTGATAAATGTGCATATACTCACTTTCTCATTTCTCAAAGTATGACTTCTCTAGATTCTCAATTTGAATTCTTCTTTGCTCTACCTTAAAATAGTCTATGAGAATTCAAAATCTTCACAAAATTGTGTCGTAGTTTTTAAATGAAATATTTACTTATGCCCCTTAGCTAAGCTCAAAGCCAAATTTTCTCTTCATTTTCTTTCTGTTATGTATTCTCATTCTCATACCTGGGAGTATGACTTCCATTGGTCCCTGTGGGGAATGAGCTGACCATTCATTTCTGTCTGCTTACCAACCTTCAAGGTTTTTCTTTTGTTAAATAGTCAGGAAGAAGCACTGAACCATATAGCATCTGTGTCCATTCTTTGGTGACTGTGGGCAGTGGGGCTTCCAAGGATGTTCTGAACATTAGTGATGATCAGCCTCTTTCATGTTGCTAAAGAATAGAAATAGTAGGATCTATTTCATATAATAGAAAAATCAAAACAACGAAGAACTTCACACAACCAATTAGAGGATTATTAAGGAAGCAAGAACAAAATTTTCAAACTAAATATTCAAGTAAGCCTTCATGTGTGTACAAATTTTGGGGGGAAATAAGTCTGGAATTTACATTTCTTTTGTGATGTGACATTAGTATTCTATTAGTCCTATACCTCCTCTGATATTCTGAAAAGTAACCTACATACCTAGTACAGGAAAACAATAGAAATCCTTATATTTGTAAGGCTACAGAGGCAAGTACTAAGCACTACAAAACTATAACAATGAATCCACATGTTATATATATGCTATATATATGTATATATATTTTATGTATGTTTTATATATGTTATATATGAGGACTATTTAAAATTTACTGTCATTTAAAAATGTATATAAGAACTGTGGTTAATTCCAGGGTACTCCTGTGAAACAAAATTTTTGGAGGTTATTTAATTATTCATAGTCTTTAGGTATCTACAAAGAATATTTTTCATCTCTGATATCCAGACTAATGGACTTAGTAAGTATGACTTTCCACAACTCTAGTATGCATTTGTTATGGTTTGGATATGTGGATATGTGGTATTCCACAAAAGCTCATGTGTGAGAAATTTCAAGAACATTCAGAGGAAAATTATTACATTATGAGAGTTGTAACCTAATTGGTGGATTAATCCAGTGATATGGATTAGATGGGTGGTAACTAACTCTATATGGGTAGGGAATGTTTAGAGGAAGTTAGTCACTGAGAATATGCATTTGGGGGGTATATTTTGTCTCTGGTAAGGGGAGCTCTTCTCTGCATCCTGGCATCATCTCCTAGGTTGCTTTCTTCTACCATGCCCTTCTGCCATGATGTTCCACATCACTTCAGACCCAGAGCTATGGAGTCAGCAGATCATGATTTGAACTTATGAAACCATGAGCCCAAATATACTTTTCCTTCTCTAACTTGTGCCTGTAGGATCTTTTGGTCACAGAAATGAAAATCTGAATAAAAGAATGTTCTTCAGGGCAGAGGTTATAGCTCAGTGGTAGAGCACTTGCCTATCATGTGTGAGGCACTGGGTTTGATTTTCAGCACTGCATATGAATAAATAAATAATATTTCAGTTATTCCTCTTTTATAGCAAGAGATAATATAAGGTTAAGTTTGTCTCATAGTATACTACTTGGGGTGAAAAAAATCTGCCATAGAAAAGCATATGAAATAAATTTTAATACCTTAATTTAGGACCTCCAAATGGAAAGCCAATATATGTTTTGTGATGTAAGTTTGTGATGTAAAGTGAATAGTGAGACTCTTCTTGGTGTTCCCATTGTCAGTTGGGCTGACTTTCTTCCTTGGTTCTGGTCACTGGCTGATCTCCTATTAGATTAACACAAAGATTCCAATGGCAAGGGGCTGTAGTGGCCAGAAACTAAATATTTATTAAATGCATATTTTTTCAAGGGAAGCAAAGGTGTATAATGTATCAACTATTGAGAAATGTATAGAAATTTTATTTTAGGTGCTATACATTAGAGCTATAAGCAATTCTTTCAGTTATTCATGCATTCTACATAAATTGCTATTTACCCAGGACAGGCTGATATAAAGGTTGAAACTGTAGGTTTGTCTTTGGAAATTCACATTTGTGGAAATAGTTTGTGTATGGGAGGGGAAAAAAGAACAATGAAAGATTAATGGTGATGGCTTGGTTTGTGGCTTACATGAAGAGTGCTCACCTAGCATGTGTGAGGCCCTAGGTTCAATCCTCAGCATCACATAAAAATAAATAAATACAATAAAGGTATTTTGTCCAACTACAACTAAAAAATAAATATTAAAAAAAAGATTAATGGTGATTTAAAGATTGACTTACAAAAGAGGATCTCTGGACCCATTAACTCTACTTCTAAATTTCCAACTAAGGAGACAATTTAAAAGAAGGAACTTACTCTCACTATAAGTATTCTATTACAGTATGGCTTTAAAAAGTAAAAGTTTGAGAAAAACTTATTTGCTTGAAGGACAGGAGAGAAAGGGAACAATATGATGGCGACATAGCAGCCATTAAAATGGAAATATATGAATAATAAAGAGTGATGTAACATGCACAGTGAAATATTTCATCTCTTTCCTCATTGGAAATATTTAAAATTCATATGTGATTTTGTATAACGACTGGAGAAAAAGTGAAAAATTTGAAAACAGTAAATTTGTTACAGTAGTGGAGTTTTAAATATATATGTTTGAAAATTTTGGCACTCTTGCTATATCTTAGTGTGGTAACTGAACTAAAGGAAAGTGTGAAATTAAAATTTTAGAAATGCCTTGAGATGAGGAGGAATATGATCAGAAGTTACAGAAGGCTGACACCTGAGAATGAGAGACAGAATTACATGTTCAAAGTTGAAAATGAAGAAGACAAGCTTCCATTTCAAAAATTGGATGCTTTAGGTGAGAGTCCTTCACTTGTCTCTGTGCTTCATGAGAATTCCACGACTGTGACTGGGCTTTTGCTACCAGCTTGTTGTTCTCTGTGCCATGGCAACGCTTCCCTGTGAAGATTATCACCATCTTTGTTCCCACCCCACACTGCAGAAGGTGGCTAGAAGAAGCCCACTGAATTGGGTAGAAGTGACAAGGAGTGATTCACACCATTCAAATGCAATGGGGCCATTGGTATTCTTATTTCTGCAGACTATCTAGATCTGTTTAGATCATAACTTTTGTAATTATTTTCTTTCTCCAGTAAAATGAGAGGTATATACCTTTGAGAAGTGTGGTGTGGACAGAAGGAGATGGTTTTGTAGTCAGACAGCTCTGAGCTCAGATTCTGGTTCTTCAATTCTTCTTCAATGTTCTTCTGAGATTAAGCATAATACCTGGTTAAAAAAGGGGGTCTAGTAAGTGATATTATTATCAAAACACTGCAAGATACTAGTGGAACTAAAATTACTGGCATGGACAGAAAGATTGCTGGATAGGAAATCAATCTTTGACATCCAATAATTGAATAGATATGAGGTCACATGCAGGAGATCAAAGGTATTGCAAACTTATCAAGTTTGAGGTGGGTAGCTGAGGGATATTCTTTCCACCAAAACAAACAAATAAAATAAAAAGTTGACTTGAGAAGGCATAGTAGTAAATTCCATTTTTTATCCATTCATTCCATTTTATCCTTCTTCTTTCTTGGAAGGAAAATTGTTTATCTTCTTATGCTACTTAGTTTTCTGTCACTGTGACAAAATACCTGAGATAAATAACTTGTAAGGGGGAAATGCTTATTTTGGCTCACAGTTTCAGAGGTCTTCATCATGTTTAATTGACTCTGTAATTTTTGGCCTGTGGTGAGGCAGCACATCATGTTGGGAGCATGTGATAGAGGAAACTGCATATCTCACAGTGTCTGGGAAGTAAAGAAGATACAGGAAGGGACCAGAATCCTCAAAATCTTTTTCAAGGACACATTTCCAATGACTTAATTTCCTCACACTAGGTCCTACTTCCTAAGGTTTCTACCATCTCCTGATAACAACACAGGCTGAGGATCAAGCCCACAACACATGGGCCTTTGGGGGACACTTATTTAAACCACATTTCTTCCCTTGTAGCATTTACTTTTCTTGACCTGAGCTCCTGATATCACTTCCTCTTTCAAATCTTCTTTCTCTCTACAGTCTTTGATTCCTCCTTTTCCAACGATGATCCCAGGCCTGCCTTCATTCATGTGCAAGTTCTCCGTATTAAGGAAAGAAGAACTGTCTCTCCTGTGCTATACCATATCTACCTTTTCATTGTAAGTTTTCAAGGATGACCTCTAAAATAAACACTCCATGACATCTTCATCAGCTGATCACAAATCTACTTCCTGAATCTGATGTCTACTACCATGACTAATTTGAAAATGTATTCCATTCAAATTTCACCCCTTTCTTTTCTCTACTTAGTAAACCTCATTGATGTGGAATGTGTTTTATATAGTCATCTTCTGAGAACTTTTCCTTTGGAATAACTTCTGTATTCCTCGAATTTTCTCCTCTATTCTCTTTACCCTAGTGAAACATTCTCTAAGAGTTATATGTTTAGGAGAATGTACTAAAATTAAGAACATTCTGGCCTAGAAAATTGGGCTTTTCTAACCTTGAGTTTTCTCATTTACAAGTTGGGTACACAATCATATATATGTGTTGAGGTTTAAACAATCATAAGCAAAAAGAAAGTACTAAATTTTGTTATTTGTTCTGCTGAGATTCTCTGTTATTATATTTTAGGAAGACTAGAATTTTCCACTAGGAATTGGGAGCACTACTCTTTCATGTAACCATTTTTCCTGTTCTTCAAAAGAGCTAGAGTTAATTGATCCATTATGATAATATCTTTTATGCAATATTGACAATGTTGTCTGAAAAATGCTATGGTGGGATGAGTAACATTTAAAAATGTATAATTAAATTTTCTTCACTTAAAGATCATGGTCACTTGCTCTTTTTTTTCCATATATTACCTTAGACTAGAAAGAAGCTTGTCCCTTTTCCTGCCAAATAAGGAAAAGCAATGAATGGACACATTGATTGTTTTTTCCCCTTTAATGGAATCTCAAATGCCAACCCTGGAGAAAATTTTAAAAATCAGCTAAGTTCCTCTCCAGGTTAGAATGAATACCTACTTGATTCCAGAAAAACACTTAATTCTAAGACATTGTAAATATTGCCTTCCTAAGCTCTCAACCACTGAATGTATAATGCCCCTTTGGCTCTTGGGATCAGTCAGAAGATGGACGGTTCACAAGTGCAGGTAAAGTATGGTGGAGTCAGTACAGACATTTGGATTTTACTTAGCATTTGCATTTAAAAAAATTAATTTGCCAACTTATTTTTATTTTTATTTTATTTTTGAGAGAGAGAGAGAGAGAGAGAGAGAGAGAGAGAGAGAGAGAGAATTTTTTAGTATTTATTTTTTAGTTTTCAGCAGACACAACATCTTTGTTTGTATGTGGTGCTGAGGATCAAACCCGGGCCGCACGCATGCCAGGGGAGCACTCTACCGCTTGAGCCACATCCCCAGCCCTATTTTTATTTTTAACAGTAATAATTATACATATTTATGGTATAGAGTATGATATTTTCATACACGTATGCAACATGTTCAGATCAAATCAGAGAGGTTACCATCTTTATCTTCTTATCATTTCATTATATTTGAATCTTTGAATGCTTCTCTTTTAGTCTTCATCAAATATATAATCACTATAAATTACTGTCATTCCCCTATTAGCATTGCTTTTGAGTAGGGTAAAGAGAGTTGGTGATAGAAATTGAAACTCATTATAATAAGTTTTGTTTCTCTGAGTTTATGTTAGTCAGCTTTTCATCACTGTAACCAACACACCTGACAAGGACTACTTAGATAAAGATAAGTTTATTTTTACTACGTGGTTTAAGAGGTCTCAATCCATGGTCAACCAAGTACACTGCTCTGAGCCCAAGGTGAGGCAGAAGGTCATGCCAGAAGTTCTGGTAGAGGAAAGCTGCTCAGCTCATGTCAGCCAGGAAGCCTAGTTCAAGACAATGCCTGCAATGATCTATGCCCTCCAGATATGCCCCACCTGTCCATAGTTACCACTCAGTAGTCCATTCTGCCATCAAATGGATTAAGCCATTGATAAGGTCAGAGATCTAATCATTGCTTAAATCCCCCACCTCTGAAATTTTCTACATTGGGGATTATGCTTTCAAAACATCAGGTTTTGGGGAAACACTTCATATTTAAACCATAACAGAAGTATTTATCTCATTGACATAAAAATATTTAAACCTTTACTGGATCTTGATAAAATTAATGTCCCTAAATAGGCACACTCAAGCATGCATCCACAAAAATCTCATTTGCTTTCAAATATTTTCAAATATCACCTTATTAAAGCATCTTTCCAAAACATTTCTTTGGAAAGGTTAGAAGTTTATCTGGAAATAGTCTCTATCCCAAAATCATGATGTTACACATTTCTCCTTAAATGTCTCACTCACTGTCTTTCTGGACCCAGAATTTCTCTTTTTCTTCCTTATTTCAGCTGACTTAACTCTGTAGGGAAAACCACTAGTTTTTCAGCCTCCAGCCTTGAAATCTCACAGTACCATTAACTCTTTCTTTTTCCTCCTCTAAAGCCTAGACTGTATCAGTTGCCAAGTCCTCTTGACTTTATTGTTGAGATTCTGTCACCCGTCATCCTCATTTTCTTTCTTCTGTCTTTAACTTAATTCAGATCCTTTTGTATCACTTCATAGCTAGAGAACAATGAAATCTTCCCAACTCTCTCCCTTTGCCAATTCATCCTGCAGAAGTAATTGTGCTAAGAGATTGCTTTTCATCATCTTTGCTTTTTCAAAGATCCTATCTATTCAGAATAAAGACCAAATTGACACCAGAGTCTTCCACCTAGTGATTCCAGTCTGTCATTACACACTTGCATCTCTCACTACCCTGATGCGTAAACTTCCACTCAAACTGATGTCTAGCCCTGCTGTGTGCCTTTGTGCATTCTAAACACCACACCAAGAACGCCAACCCTTGCCTTGCTTTATAATGACTTTCTTTTCTCCAGAATTTAATTCAGATGTTGCTCTTTCCAGGCATCTTTCATATATATATATATATATATATATATATATATATATATATATATATATATTTGTTTTGTTTTATCACTTAATACCAATCAATAGTTTGAATTTTTCCAGCATGTCAATTTTATTTCACCATATAATCTTTAATTTCCTTGAGGATAAGTCCTACATTACATCTTTCTGAAGGCCTGGCACAGGGACCTGTGTGTGACTTTTAGAGAGATAATAATTGTTGGTTGATTAAAAACAATGACTAAAAAAATTAAAGTGAATTGATAATTCTAACATCAGGAAGGGACACATTTGGGATATAAATAATCAAATACTCCTAACCAGGGTTATTCTCAGTATCACTCTGAGCAACTCTCCTTAGTGAGATTAATATTTACCTGAGATATTAGAGCTGAAGACATTGGTATGAACTTAGGAGAGTCCATGAAATGAATGCATTGTAGGAAATTTATCTTATATAATCCAGATGCACCAAGCTTCTCAACTGTAAATGGAGAATGCATATAAATGGCAAATTCTACGTAGCAGTTATTGCTAAATTGTCAAGAGGCATCATTTGTGCACAAAATGCATCCTATATTATAATTTTCTGTCCTAAAAATTCTATTTCTCATAGAAAATGTTTCAGTTGCTATAGAAAAAAAATGGATAGTTCATCAAAATCTAAATCTAGAACTGCCATAGGAACCATCAATTCCACTTATAGGTATATACCCTAAACACCTGAAAATAGTTACTGAAATATATATATACATACATATATATATGTATATATATATATATATACACACACACACGTGTGTGTGTGTGTGTGTGTGTGTGTGTGTGTGTGTATGACCAGAGCATAGCTATTTATAAGAAGTGAAAGTTGGAAACAACTTAAATGTCCATCAATGGATGAATGGACAAACCAATGGTGTTATATTTATTCAGTTTTAAAATAAAATAATACTAAGTACTGATATATGCTGAAATGTCAATGCATCCTCCAAAACAGTATTCTGTGAAGAAAACCAGACATAAAATTTCTCATATTGTAGGATTTATTTATTTAAAACGTCTAGAATAGGTAAATCTATAAAAGTAGGAATCAGATTAGAGATTTTCAGGATCTTGGTAAGGAGAGGCCAAGGAGTATCTTCTTCATATTTGCAGGACTATTTTTGAGTTGATAAGAATATCTGGAGACTAGATAAATTGGTGGTTGTCTAACATTGTGAATCTATAAAACATTCTTGAATTTTTAACATTAAATAGTTAATTTTATGTTATGTAAATATAAAAAATATTCTCATCACTATCCAACATGTTCAATGTATCCATTGCTTTTCTCATGTGGTTCTAGCATTACACTATCAAATAAAAAGTAAAACAGTTTATTCATCATCAGTTATTTTATAAATATTCAGGAAGCAGTTTGTATTCAATGAATTTTAATAATAATATGAAACAGGTGACAATAAGGTGGTACAATTACTGTTTTAAAAGAGGATGACTATTTTGTCTCCTATCCCAGTTTTGTAAGTAGGTTTTTGACCCTAGGCAAGTCAATTGATGTCCCTCAGCTTATGGAAAAAGAAAATTAATTGTGACAGTCTACAATTTCTGCCAGGTTAAAAAAGACTGAGATATTTTAAACACAATGTTATTTAGCAGAGATAACACATGTTATGGGACGCAAATGCCAAAAGTATACCTGCATGGCAGTAGTCCCAAGGAAATAATTCAGAGAAAAATGGAAGGTTAAAGGAACTCAGCCTTGAAGATGGGTTGGGAGGGTTACTATTATCAAATAATATGTACACCGAGAACTTCAAAATATCTTTAATATTGAACTATTATGAGAAAGCCCATCTTCTGTAAAAAATGAAATACTTTCTTAAGTTACAGATTAGTCATTTGCAGATGATGTTCTTTCCAAATCATCTGAAGGCATATCCTTCTTTATTAACCAAGACCCAAACATGTACAAACTCTAGGTAGCTATAATAAAATCATCAACATTCCAATGAAAAAATACATTGTATTTTTTCATTGTGATAGCTAAATCTCACGACATTTCAATTGAAGTTCTCAGTGTGGCTTTTGTCTGGATATATCCACTGGCAATTTTGATTTAATGAACTGAATTTGGGATGAGTAAGATTTAGTTATAAAAACAGGGATAGGATTAATTTTTTATATTCATAGTATATTAAAAATTTCAAATCAACTGGCTAATTCTCAATATGAATCACATAAAACAAACTGCCCCCTGAACAATTATACTAATGTATTAAGTAGAAATTTTCTCAGCATCCTTAAAGTAAATGAACTATCTTTTAGGAGAGTGAAATGCCCAGTGGAATGCTACCAGGTTGCTATACGATCTTGTGTTTTCCATTTCCAGAAATGGAGAGCTTGGGTTTTCTTCTCTCATATTCTTTTATGACATGAAAATATACTCTGAAAGGTGTTCTCCTTCTTGGCATTTCATCTGGTATGTAAATTAACAAACTGCGAAGCTGCCTGTCTGAGAGGGTTTTACAGCCCTCCATTGTTTATACATGTCATGATGGATGAGTTTCTTTTTTGTTGTTTGGCTCCTTTTTTATTTGAAAAACTCCCCACCTTCTATTGAAGTGTCCTGGACTTCTCCTGTCTCCAGCTGGAATGGATGGGGCGTGGAAGGTAGGAAGTAGACTGAGCAATTTTTTCCCCCTCTGGAAAGCCATTTCCCGTTGGAACAGCATCAATAACTCTCAGTTGAATGAGCAAAATAATAATAATAATAATAATAATAATAATAATAATAATAAGGAAATATTACTTTGGAATTTGGAAATGTTGATCTTCCATAGGTGCAGAACTTGGAAGGCCTGTGATTATCTGTGGCTATGTTCACAACAATCCTTTTCCTTCCCCCTCCACCCGATATATCCTACACATACATATTCACATGTAATGCAAACAGAAAGAGAGGGGGTCCCCCATTGGCTGCCCCACTCATTGCCTCTAGCTTCTTGGATGCCTCGGCAGCCAGGCATACCTTCCAGAAAAGCAAACAAAGATTTTTTTTTTGTCCATTTTCACAACTTTCTGTGGCAGAAAATTTGGGAATGAGAACAAGTACAGTTGAAAAAAAAACTGTTTATGAATAATGGAACATTTCAAATCCATCTGGTTTCTGAGACATTTTTTAGTTTCTCACTACAGCCAATTATATAGCATGCTTGAGTGAGAACTGGTTCTATCCTGAGGCTCATTCTGCTCTCGAATTTCTACATTGATAGTTGCTACTGACCTCTGAGGTTGGTAGCCATATGGTAGTCCAATATGGTACTTCATACTCTACTTGTTATACAGTAGGTGATACTGTGGTGATAAATCCACATTGTAGTAGGCACCATGAAAGGGGGACCTGGGGCGGGGATGCTAGAGGGCCTTCCCTGGTTTTGGCAGTGTGCAGTGGTTTCCCTTTTTAGTTTAAGGATACTGGGAAGTATTCCATAGTTTTTCCTTTTGCTGCTTATGTATATGCAGTGTATCTCTACATAAATGATAAGAGTTTATAAGAAAGACAGTGAAAATAAATGTTTGGGTTTTGGGAAAAGGCATTTCCTTCATTCCATTCTTCAAAGGGCTTCCTTTATTTAACTTTTTGTTATGGAATATTTCAATTTATAAATGTATATATGTATTCAATTTATGTATTTCAACACAAAGAATTTATATGTATTGCATTTTTATATTTTAATACCTAAAAGGAAAGATAACACTATATTAGACCTGCACATTTGTATGTATCTTCAAAAGATAAGAACCTTCTAAGCAATAAATGCAGTGTCCAAGATCTTATAATTTTTAATCTGTCATTAAATATCAGGTTTACTGATCAAAAACAACTTTATATTTACCTAGTAAATAAGCAATTTTCTTGCTATCCTCAGCCTCTCTGTCAGTTTACTAGCAACATTATTATGATTATTCATTTTTACAGATGAAAAGCTATGGTTTGGAAAATACAAACATGATCCCCCAAATTGTATGGCAGGCAAACAGCAGAGTGAATCTCAGCTCTAAATTTTTGCCACTCAAGTCTGTTGCACCAAACTGTTTAGCTTCAGAGCTCTTTGGATAGAGTCTCAGCCTTAGAGAAGCAGGGCCAGTGCAGATGGGGGTCAAAGTAGTCCCTGAAGTTTAAACAAACTTTTATGTTTGTACAACTAAAACTTCTTGGGGAATATAAATATGGATTTAATATGTATGATGCTTTTATATGCTTGAGATACATGGATGAAGCTTAGTCTTTCTACTGGAAGAAACTAAGTTTTGCATTTTTTTAATCAGTGACAATGCATGGACTTGCCTGTTTGTTTGTCTGTCTGTCTGTCTGTTTTGTTCTTTTAGTCCTCTACCACTTTTCCTTCCCAATTACCACTAAATTGTGAATCCTTGAAGGCAGATACATTTTAAATGTTAGTATACTCCCCGCCATTATCCAACACTGTATGTTATGTGCAGAAAGGCTAAATAAATACTTTCAAAGTGAAGCAATGTAGACAAGGCCATTTGTATGTATTTCAAACTATTTTAGGTATCATATATTCAAATTTTTATTTTGAATAGCGTAAAATAGCTGATCTAATATATGGAATGCTCCCCAAGCTAAGTTGAACAAGATGCTAAAATTCTTACAAAGAGTCTAATTCCATATCCAAAGCCCAGTCCAATGAACTGTAGTGTGTTGGAGAATTTTGGATTTTCTTCATGTCTGTGTTCTCTGATTTTGGAATAGATCATCATGATTTGCTTTATTTAATTATTAGGTATACAATGGTTGGTTCAATTGAAGAATCCTCATGGTTTTATGTAGCTATAAGTTTTCATTTGTTACTAAACTTTAAGCATAAGATTAATAGCGTACCACTTTATATATCATTGAACAGTCTTTTAATTTTTCTGTATCAAAATATTTATGATCTCCAATTTCTAATTAATATTAGGTATATTATCCTCTGTATTTACTGGATGCCAAATACCTTACTTGTGCAGTTATGATTTCTCTTTCCATTAAAAGGAGGTTATACTATTTTGTTTTAATTCTGAAATTAAGGAAAACAAGATATATTAAGGCTGCTGGTCTTCACACCTGTTTTTCTCAGGTCCTAATGTATACTTTTTTTCCCACAAGGCATGCCCACTTTTCTGACTTCTCCAATAGAGTGTATTCATCAGTGTCAGGATGTGGGGCAACTATGTACACTAATTTTAGAACATGAATTCAGCCTTGAGAAGAATGATTAGACTGAACCAATGGAGAATCTTCTCTTCAGTGATCCTATGTGTATATTTCTTGGTATAGAATCTGGCACAAAATGACTCACACAAATGGCAGGTGAGTATAGTACTGTGTAAATGCTTATTCCCCTTCTTTCCTTTTCTTTAGTGATAGGCAAAGGGAACTGCCCTGGAAAGGTAGTTCATTCTTCAGCTTTTTACAACATGTCTACCTAGGAATCATCTGCTTGCAGAGGATTTGCTATTTCTTTGTATGTGTGAACTTTAGCTCAATCTTTTAATGATGTAACCTCCCTAAATTTAATTCATTGAACAGGCAAACACTCCAATAATAGCAAAATTTTTTAAGATTTTTCCTGCTTGGTATTTGTGGAAATTGATAGGGAGGAAAAAAAAAAGAGGAACAAATAGCTCTGGGCAAAACCAGGCATCTGAGAACAGATGGTGTGTGAGTTTCTACCACTGAGCATAGCTGACAAACCGTAACAGTGACCTGCTCTGATACACAACTACCAGGACTTTAGTGAGTAAGAATTCCCAGCAAAGCCAACAACTTCCTCCATGACCTTGACCTTGCTCTGTAATAGCAAACACCAAACACACTTTACTGATAGCACAATGGGATAACAAAAATAATGTAAAAATCCTTTTTAATAAAAATACTATAGGAAATATTTGGTCCCATCATGCAACAGAAAGAGTAAAATTTAACAACTCCGAAGCAGATCTGAAGCAACCCATAGTGTTCAGGCATTACTCTGATTACCAAAAGGATTTTACTTGTGGATTTATCCTTCATCTTTTATCTACTATTTTTCTCATTTTTATCTCTTCCCAGGAAAAGTGTAAAAGAAGAAAAAAAAATCATAAAGAAACCACTTATCTTGGCTGTGCTTTTCTAAATCAGTGGTGTAAAGTATTTTTTCCCCAACAGCTGAATATGGAAACCTAAAGTTGATCTATTTTCCCATAACTTATATTCTATGGTACATTTTCATTCTGTCTTTTAGTCCTTTGCTCTTTCTTTAACAGTCTCAAATTTGTGCCTCTCTGTCTTCATCATTGCCAATCACACTTTTAATTTATACCCACCTCATTTCAAACCTGGAATGGTGTGACAGTCTCCCATCTGGTCTCTGTATTGTATGTTATGATTGCACCCTGTAGCATTACAACACTTTAAGAAACTTCTCTTTCTGGACTCCATGTCGGCCTTACTGAACTGATATCACCAACAACTTCTGCAGATAATGAGTCATTATTTTACTTTCTCTATTAAATTAATATATCCCACTTTTCTGACATATTGTTTTCTGTATATGTTCATCTGGCTAAGAACTTTAGTGGGTCAGTGTTTCTGTACTTTTCTGCCTGAATTTAAAGCCTGCCTCCTGTAGACTTGACCTATCAGGCCACAGTCATTTATTCATTCAACAGACATTTATTGAATCTACTATTTGAAGAGCACTGTGTTTAGTGTTGGGAATTCAGAGATGGACAACACATGGTCCCTCCTCCCATGGGTCATGTGTTCCAGTGGGAAGAACTAGACAATGGCTGGAAAAATGAAATATAATTAGCATATATCATCTCTTATGATAAATGTAGTAGAAGTAAGTAAAGCAGAGAAAGCAGAGAGATAGGTCCAGGAATTGGATGTATTCACCTGCTAATCCCCAAAGAGGCAAATGAAGTGCTCAGATTGGGTAATGTTTCCACAAGGAGGCCAAATCCTCTGTTAATTAAGGCCTCATTTCAGACCATGTTTCTATATAGAGAAGTCATTTCTCCAAATAAAGAAGAGGAGATTTCAAAAAAAAAAAAGATATTTAGAACAGAAAATAATAAGTCTTTGCTGTAATTAGAAATACAAACAAAAGGATTTTTATTCCAACATTCTTAAACTGACTTCCTTTCCTCTTTTTAATTGGCAACGTCATGGAAATCTGGGAAATTCATTCCACTGGAATGTATATGTAGGCACATAGGCCCATACTTTTGTGAATCTTCACTGAAAATTTTAATCAGTTTTGGAATAGCTTCATACAATTTAGAGTAACTTCTCAAGTGAGCATTCCCAAGCTTTCATTCTTTTGTTTTGTGAGAACATTCCACATAGAAAAAGAAGAATTAGGAAGTCTTGTAATTCCAAATCCAGTGAGACAGGGTGTAGCTCTTTTCTTAAATCTTATGTGACTGGTGTGAGATAATTCTGTAAACAAATTCAGGAAAGTTTATACAGATCTAAGTGACCAGTTCATACTTTCATCTCCTGAGGAAGCTGTCCAGGCATTTTAAAATGTAATGCATGCATAACCCAGACTCTAAATTGAAAGTGAGCATGTTTCTAACAAGTCCAGTGGAAAAGAATTAACAGGAAGACTAAAATCACCATATGCTTATAACAGGAAAAGTCCCTCAGAGCAATATGATATAATGATATAATTGAGCAAGTATCCAATTGCACCAAGACAAAGCTAGGACAGTATGAATAAGTTAGGTCTGATGACTTCTGCTGCCTAGTTAAATCAGCATGTCAGAAACAAGAAAGCTCTTAGTATCTTTTCTTTACATTAGTAAGAAACATATCTCTGGATTAGCATCTGCTTTTAGTAAGGATGAATTAGGCAATTTTGGCTAGTGAGAACAACCAGAAAAGCTGATAATATACTCTCATTAAAGACAAAAAGAATTGCTAACAGGACTCTGTAAAATGGGTAGGCCAGGGTACAGGGATGGTCAGAGTTCCAAGGAAGGGAAGCCTAGGATTTGGAGCCAATATTGCCCTGGCAGAAATTGCCATTCAGGATGGGACAGCTAAGAGGAAAAGGCATGATCATTCCTTGTGACCATCCAAGAAAATTCGGCATGAGGAATTAAGAGTCTGAACCTCAGCAAAGGGGACCCACATGAACACTCTTATTTAAACTGAGCCAAAGAAGACTCAGAGGAGTGAAGTGAAACAGACAGATCCTCATAGAGATTTCAGTTCAGCTCAAATCTTTACAATCAGCAAACTGGAATGATGTGACTTCTAGATTACTAATGTCTCCAGTTCCTGGCAGAAACAACTGTAATCCATCTTTGGGGGAAGAAATATCATCCTAGGCTTCATGTTATTTTTACAAACCATTTTGAAAGTAAAACTTATGGCACACAATAAAATATCACTAGCCCTAAAGAAAATAAAGCAACAAAAACAAAAGACAGCAGAAATTTCAGGCATTACACACTACCTAAAATCTACTGAAACTATCAAAAGAAAAATTTAAAATAAAATGTGCCTACTATACTCCAGGAGATGGAAGAAATAACCCAGAGGTCAAGAAAAAATGTCAAAATGAAAATGAAAATGTCACTGGGAACTGAGTGATCATAAAAACATGCTATCTCAAAAGTTTTAGAAGGAAGCTAAAGCCATGCTTAAAGGAAAACTTATAGCCTTAAATAAATGCATATCTTAGTAAATAAGGAAAGCTGACAAGTCATAAGCAATAATGAACTTAGTAATGATCAATATCTCAGGTCAGAAGCTAAATTCAAAGGGAACACAAGACATGAAATAATGTTCAAAAGAGAATAATTTTTTAAACATAAAATAAATATATAATAGAACACAAACTGCTACAACTTTTCTTTTAGGAAAAAAATAATGAAATTCCTATAGTTAGGATGAATTTGATTAAGGAATAAATATTGTGTTAGGGCCATTGATTCTGATTCTATTATATTCAAAAATAAAAATGGCTATTTTGATAAGATTTATGCCAATATGAAAATTACTTTAAAATATTTAACTAACCAAACACAATAATAATATTAACATGAAATAATGTCATTACTTTTAAGGAAACTATTGAATCAATGATTTAAAGTTTTTACCTCAGGAAAAACTCCAGGCTAAGGTACTTTGGCCAGGAGATTCTACAAATTTTTAAAGAAACTTAAAATATCACACAAAATGCTTCAAAGACAAAAATAAAAGAGAATAATTCTTAGTTAGTTTTACAAAGCCAGCATGACCTTGAAAACAAAATCTGAACGAATATCAGGAAAATAGAAAATTATGGTCAAATATAGTACAGATTTAAAAGTCAGTAGAATAAAAACAATCAAATCCAGCAAATACAATAACCAGCTTAAGATTATTCCAAGAATGCAAGGTTAATTGATTATGTGAAATAAAGCACCATTGTTATTTAGTGCATTACCAGAGGAATTTTTTTCTAAAGATATGAGTTATTCCACAAGCATAAAAAGTGAATTTTATAAAGATCAATAACTTCATAATATCTTTTTAAAATTTAAGCATGGTAGAGAGCATTTTACATCAAACTTTGTTTAATGCTGACAAACTTCAGGGTTTTTTTTTTTTTTCAAGATGAGGTATCAAAACAAAAATAGAAAGATATCTACTCTGGGTCTTAGCCAATGGAATCATCAATAAAAATTTTTAAAAATTAAGAATTTTATAAGAGAAAATAAAGCTGTCATTATCACAGGTGAAGTGATTAGTATGTGCAAAATTCAGAAGAATCAACAAATTCATTTATTGGAATCAATAAATGAGTTTGGCAAGGTGATGCAAATAAAGAAATAAAATTATTTTTCTTGCCATTTTTCCAATAAAATTTATAAAATGACTAAATGGTTCCTGTTTATCATATATGAAGAACTTCTATAAATTATTAATAAAAAAAATGACAACTAAGAGCTGGGGCTGGGGCTGGGGCTGGGGCTCAGCAGTAAAGCTCTCACCTAGCATGTGTGAGGTGATAGGTTTGATCTTCAGCACCACATAAAAATAAATAAATAAATAAAATAAAGGTATTGTGTCCAAATACAACTAGGAAAACAAACAAACAAACAAACAAACAAACAAACAAAAAATATATATATATATATATATTTTTTTTTTTTTAAGGAAAAGACAGCTAATTAGGAAAATGGAACCAGATTTGGGATGGCACTTCTGGAAAGATTTTATCCAAATGATGAATAAATCAATAAACATGCAGAATTATACTTGACATTATCACTTGCAGCAGAAACAGAATTGCAACCACAAGGTGATGATACCACTAAATATTCGCCAAAATGTCTAAAAAATAATCAAGAAGCAAACAGAAAAATACTAGCCATGGGAAGCAATGAAAATAATCATGACACTGATGGCAGGAATGTAAATTGGTTACCACCATTTTAGAAAACTGTCTAGCATATTTTTCTAACTTTGAAGATACCCATATTCTGTGATTTCTTAATACTATTCTTGATATATACCCAATAAAATAGTTCAAATATGCACTAAGAGACAGGTATAAGAATGTTCACAGAAGCATCATTTTTAAAATAGAAACCAAAACAACCCCAAATGCCCATTAATAAGTAAATAATTTATGATTATACAATAATGGAATAATCAACAAGAAGATTCATGAAATACAGCTACCCACAATAACTTGATAAATCTTTCAGACATAATGTGGATAAATAAATTCAGACACAAATGTAAATAGTTCATAAAAAGTCAAAAAAAACAGGCAAAACTTGACTAGCATGTTTAGGAATGTGGATGTGAGTGGCCAATGTATAAGGAGATCAATGAAATAATTTCCTAGGAAATCAAGATGTGATTACCTCTGGGGAAATAAGTACTGTGACTGGGAAGACCACTGTGGAGATGAAGATTGGGGAGCATTCTAATTGTTGACACGGTGGTAGTTACATATGTGTGTGTTTATAATAATACTGAGGTCTTTTGTATGTATCATTGAAAGTTTTTCTAAACGTGTTTTATATTCACAAAAATTAAAGATTTAAGTAAACTTTAAGCCACCTGAAACTTTTAAGTACTACATCAGGTTGCTTAAGATCACACAGCAGATCACCAACAGCCTTTCTCTCTGCCCAGGCTTTTCTGGGGAAAAATAAAGATACTTCCTTTTTGATCTCTTGGAAACCTGATCATATCAAGTCTCTCCCACTTTTCTTCCTGAAATCTGATGTAGTCATCTCATGTTCTATGAACATGTGGGGGAAACAAAATTTTCTTTTTGGTTCTCTAGAATATGTCAAAATACAGGCATTGGTGTGCTACATGGAACATTGTTTAAACTGCTTATGTCTTTTTACAACAGAAATGGGCCGTTTCCTACAGATTGAAAAGGATCATACTGACTTGAGCTCCCAATTATTAGAGATTATGTAAATAGAAGCACAACACACTTTTGAAATCTCTACAAACTGTATTTTTAATATCATGTCTGAGGCTATCATTCCAAAAGTATGATGTAAACACTTTAAAGCACATACTTTTCATCTACTTCTAAACATTGGAATTTGGAGACAGTGAGTTCAGAAGGTAATTCAATACATACATCTGATTCCTTGTCACATACACTGTTATTCACTTATTCAGTCTGTGGGGAAGGGTATATATATCTGATTCCTTTTACAGTACTCATAGTGTCAATATATAACGATGTGGCTGGTTCCACAGGCCATAGAAACATAAATTTTTGATAAAGATATAAGAATATGTATTCTGTGGCCATAATATATGTATTAGTCAAGAAAAAATCACAGGATTTAAGAGATACAGATTCAAATTCTGGCCCTCCCTTCTACTAGGATGTGACCCAGAATCATTTTATGTGTGGAAATTCTGCAAGTTAGCTTTCTGTCACTGTCAAAAAATGTCTTTGATAATCAACTTAAGATTTATTTTGGCTTATGGTTTCAGAAGTTTCAGCCCATGATTATTTGTCTCGGTTGCTTCAGGCTTGTGCAGGCACAGTACATTTACTCATTTCACACCAGCCATGAAGCAAAAGAGAAAGGGTCAGGGGTTCAAATATCCTCTTCAAGAGCACACTCCCAATACCCTTACTTTCACTAGGCCCCACCTCCTAAGATTCCACCACCTCCCAATAGTGCTGTAGACTGGGGAACACATGGGCTTTTGGTGAACATTTCAGATATAAGCTACAGCAGGCATCAATTGCTGCTCTTTATATTGATGGTGGACATTTTATGATATGCAAGTTTAAGCACCTAAGTGTTATTTCTGACATAAACTATGTCATAGGCATTCAAAATCCACCAACAATAAATACAGTACATTGAAGAATATTTTAAGGGAGACACAATTTTGACAAATCTTGAGAGATGAATGATATTAATTTGGTCAAAGACACAAAGGAGAACTAAAAATTTGAGACACACATCCTGCAGCACAGAGACCATTCCTCTGAGGTCCCTTGAAGACTTCTTCTTTCACTGCCTAGTGGTCATTCCTTCATTCCCATGAAGTTCAAGGGTCAGTCCTCTCCTCCTCCAGTGATGGCTGCCCTTTGATTTCTCCCATCCACCCTCCCTGAGAAAGTCATTATCTCTGCACTCATCACATCCAAATTAAATCACTACCACCATTGTACCTCTTGAGCTCCAAATCCCCCAAATCATAAAACAAATCCTTCCTATATTCAACCTGCTGTTCTTTCTCTTTTAAAGGTATACTTTAATGGAGTTGAAACTACTTCAATGTCAAGTCTTGACAGCATACTTCATTCCATGCTATATTTATATATCCCCCAAGTCAGTGAACCAGAGGTCTCTGGGAAGTCTCCTCCAGCTTCCTCTGGTGCTCTGAGGCATTGAGTTCACTGGAGTTAGGATTGGTTCTGAGCCTCAGGCAGCAAATGAGTACCTGTCTGCATAGATTCTCCTTTTTTCTTTAGTTATTGCCATGACAGTGTCATGTACTTGCAGTGGGACTGTTACTAGTATAATAATTTTGTCATACACAAGTTTTAATTCACTTAATTATTTGGAAAGTCAGTTTTCCATCAGAGAGAAGGATATCATTGAATTTCCTTCAAGGTGTAATTAAATACATGACATCTTGGCCTCACAGAGACTTAATTTACTCTACACAGGGCTGTACTCCAGTGCCCCCAAATAATTTCCATCCAAATAATTGGTACTTCCCTAGAAAATAGTCATGGAAAGAGTGTTTGTCACTTCTGCCCCTGTCACTCATTCATTTAACAATCTATTGTGGAGTTCCAAACTCTAGGCTAGTTACTGAGAATCTCCAAATCAATTAAAACCTCAACTGACTACAAAAGCTCAATCTAATATTGTGGGGTGGGGAAGCTGGTGTGTAGGGGGGGAATACAGATTAAAAAGAACCACATGAACTATAATAAAAGCACTTATTTCCCTCATCCAAGAGTTAAAAAAAAAAAAAAAACATTTGGTATGTTTTCCTCTTTCTCTGAGTCTCCACATCTCTGCAATTTGTCTTTGGTTCTCCATTCCCTAAAAATGCACCAATCAATGACTTTGTTACTTCTAAAGTTACATGGATACTTATGAGTTCTCAATTTTATTTTATTTTGTCAAAGTGTACCAATCTTGACCTTCACCCTCCTCTGGAAAGGAGATTTTTCTTCTCTTTGGTCTCAGTGGTGGTAAATTCCCAGTCTGAGTTTCCTCTCATCTCTTTGGCACATCTTTTAGTTCATGGTCCAAATCATAATTATTATATTTCCTTGACTCTCTTCTTTTATTCTGCCACATACATTTCCTAATTAATCTCATTCATTAGTTGCCATCTCTGGCATGGTCATCCCAAAGTGCAATCTGTAGTCTAGATGGGTTTTTTTTTAAAGTAAACCCACCACCCACCAGAGATGTATTTGCCCCTTTCCATATCCTAAATGAATGCTTCAGGGACAACCTAAACTTAACATCTAAACAAAAAAACTCTGTATTTACTCTCCAGATTGTTTCCTTCTACTGGATTCTCAATTTCAACCAAAAATATCACTGCCTTAGAGTTTCTCATGTTAGAAATGTATGTCTTATTCTCTGTGTTTGTCTCTGTCTTGTCCCCATAACTTAGTAGACAAGATGCCTGTTGATTCTTTATCTTGATAATTGTCTGCTGACAATCTGCTTTTTTCCTTTCCTAGAACCATCTGCTGCATTCAGATTTCCAACATCATTGACCTGTAAATCTTAGCTCTGGTTGTTCCCATTTTAATAAAAGACAAATCCCTAACCTTTGCTTAATTATCCAGTCTATTCATTTTTTATAATTTATTAATTGAATTCTGTGCTTTCCCCCACATGCATTCTTTCACTTCTAAAAGGACAAAGCATTGACGCATCCTTTACTTCAGCTACTAAGTCTTTTAGTCTTTCTCACCATTAACATCCATAGGAGTGTATTTGTTTAACTTGGAGGATCTTGGCCTTAATCCAATGAAGATGGTGCCCTTCTTTCCTGTCCATGACATGTCATGAGTTTATGCACCTCTTATGTATGGTATGTTATAAACACGTGCTACTTCTCTCCCTGGAGTGTGTGGACTGTGTCTTGGCCCTGATTATTATTCAATCTCTATCTAATACAGTTCCTAGACATTTAAAAAATTGTGTTGATGACTAAGTGAATCAGTGGGTGTTCAACATATTGTCTAGGAGATTCAGCAGTATATTCTCCTACAGGAATGCCTAAATGTTTCATAATGGATGTGACATGATGATTGGACCTTGAAATAACATGAAATACAATACAAATTGATGTGCTTATCATAGAGGAGATGCCTTGGTTATGCTTATCCTTGCAACATAAAGTAAAGTGCAGCTGATAGTTCCAGCCATCTTCTGATTCAAATGGTCCTCTTTCTTGGTATGATATTCAAATTAGATGCTTATCATCCTTCATCTCATAAAACTCATTGATTCTCACTGTGGAAGACAGAGACCTAATTCTGAAGGCTGTACATTCTCCAGGCCAATACTTTGTGAACTGAATATAGTTAGATGGATATAAGAGATTAAACTAGTATTATTTCAGCTTGTACATTTAATCAACAGAGGTCAGAGAACAAAGACAGGCTGGGGAGACCATGAGGCTTGTGATCGGGGATTATTGTACCACTGCTGCTCAGTCACATGGACACTTTCTCCTCCAGTTCATGTGTTATAAAACTGGTGGACCTGGGGCTGCCTTTGGATTACAGCCCCTTGAAGTGATAAACATGCTCTTTTCTTGAGATTTTCCCCAGGAGATAAACATTTCCAACGGATTTTTCTGACAAAGCCAAGAAAGCTAATAATTGCAATGTCAGGGAAAGAAAAAAAGTGAAAACTAATTCAGTGTGATCCCTTATAAAAGAGGGGAAAAGAGCAAAAGATGATTCACCACTGGACACATGAATTGTCAGAGTTCTTTGAGGATATTTTGAATAAGTACTTCCACCAGGTTATAAATAATGACAACAGACAGTAATTTGCATGGATTAAGGTTGTTAACATTCATCAATTTCTGCATTTTAAAATACTCCCAAATTCTTGATTAGGACTGTCTCTTTGTAGTGAAGGATTGATAGTGGGAGTAAAAGAATCTGATGAATTTAAAACTCAGATGAGAGAAAGCAAGCCATTCGAGATCTAAACGGAGATACCATTAGTAATTCCTATAAATCAAATCATGTTTGTGGTGAGGATACAGTTGAATTGCCATCTGGACTTTTTAACCTCGACATTTATTTCCGAATCGTTGCCTGATATTGGAAGTAAACTTAACCCTTCCTTTCATCTCCAGTTTGCCTGGATGACAGTTCCCTTTAAGAGAAATGATCTGATTTTGGATGGGGACAGAATGTCATGTGTGGCATGAAGTTGGAAGAACTGGTGGAGTCCTTGCATAACATTAAGCTATAAAAGAAAGAAAACATTCTTAGATTTAAAACATATCAGCTGAGAAGAATGTAAAGTGAAGTTAGCCGTACGAAGAAACAGGAAATCTGCATTCCAACTGCTTAAGATTTGGGGCATGAGATTCAAGTATATAATTATTTAATTTTTTAAAAAATCTGTACAGCTATGGACAGTCTTTCTTACAAATGAAAAGGGATTCACATAGATTTTTCAATAGCTGAGACTAATGGCCTAATTAAAAGAGCAAATGGCTTTCACCAAGTCATTTATGTGACTTGGAACCTTTGGGGGGCTTTCATTATTTTTAGTTTTCTAACTAACAATGTTTACTATGGCCGAAAGAAAGTCAATATTCGTGTATGAAGTTCTCTTTTCTTTTTAATTTCTAGATATTAATACTTTGCAAGGCAGAATTTATCAACGGCTTCAGTACTTGGTTGAGCGTAAATTAGGTGGATTGACAAGGAAAAAGAACAACTTAGTGAAGGGCTGCCAGGCAGCGATTGTGGTAGGTAAGGCTGAAGCAGGGGTACATTGTTTTTCCAGGACTTGGAAAGACAAGAACTGTGTCCATCCAGTTTGACACAAATTTATGGAACGTTATCTCTGGTTGTTGAGACTGTCATTGTTATCCTTCATGATGGAGTAATTGCAGTTAGGGAACAGACTTCTGTGATGAAGAGCAAGTCTGTAAAATACAAAGCAGGATACTGTGGAATATAGGCTTTGGAAACAACAAAAAATTAGCTTCAATTTCAGATGCCACTTAATGTTGAAACAATATTGGCCAATCTACTTCAATTTGGAATCAAAATCTTTCTGTCATAAAATGAAGATAACAATAGCTACCTCACAGTTTAACATGAAATCTAAATGAAAAATAATGCAGGTCATTGCATGGTATATGGTAGGTGAAAACTATCATTGTCTACACAAATAAAACATTTTTGGAAAATATACATTTTACTGAGTCATAGAAAAATAAATGGGTGATAGTTTTACCAGGTATGTTTGAAATGGTCTGCTTTAAATTCTGATTCCAGAAGTATATATGAAAATCATATCTGAGGGACTCAAGTGAACCCCAGGAAAAAAATAAAATAGATGAACTAGAAAACTATGGGTTCAGGTATAAGCCTCAAATTGTTCGTCAGAATGGCCTGTGGCCAGCAGCGATTGTGCCAGCAACTTTCCACAGAGGATGTGTTGTATTCCAGGCTGTTAGAAGTTTACTGTTGGCTAGTGAGTCTCAGTATCATCCATGGGGGAACATAGGTAGTTAGCTATTGCAACCAAGTATGGAACTTTTCCACTTACTTTACCATAAAATGGGGGAAATTATTATGAAGAACTTCTCTAACTCTTCTAAAGAAAATGGTATCTTTGATATAAGGGGAGTAACCAAGGACAGGGTAGGGACGAAAAGCTTGAGAAGAAGATTAACATTAAACAGGGATGATAGGTGGGAGGGAAAGGGAGAGAAAAGGGAAATTGCATGGAATTGGAAGGTGATCCTCAGGGTTATACATAATTACATATAAGAGGAAAGGAGGGGTAAGAGAAAAATGATACAAGTGGAAGAAATGATTTATAGTAGAGGGGGTAGAGAGAGAAAAGGGGAGGGGAGGGGAGGGGAGGGGAAGGGGGATAGTAGAGAATAGGATAGACAGCAGAATACATCAGTCACTAGAATGGCAATATGTAAATCAATGGAAGTGTAACTGATGTGATACAGTAATCGGTATACGGGGTAATAATGGGAGTTCATAACTCACTTGAATCAAACTGTGAAATATGATATATTAAGAACTCTGTAATGTTTTGAACGACCAACAATAAAAAAAGAAAAAAAATTAAAAAAAGAAGAAAATGGTAACCTTAGAATCTTTCCACTGTGGATTGTGGTGTTTTACTTTTTGATACATTGATCAAAAGAATTTGAGTTACTGAAAAGTTGGCACATAAGGTGACAGGGTAAAAGTCTATACCAAGAAAAGTTTTATTCTAAGACATTTTCTTGTGGGTAACACCTGTGCCAGATGAGCTAGTCCATTTTTAAGTGATTGATTTGAAATCCATTTGAAACTCAATATAGAATTGTGACTCCTATAAATTGGAATCAAACTTCAGATCAGTTATCTTAACTCAGTCTGCTAAAAGAAAGTAATGAAGACTGGATCCCTTATAAATAACAGAAATTGATTTCTCCTAGTACTGGAGATCAAAAGTCCATCCTGGTACTATGGTGGTACCAGCATGGTGAGTTTCTGGTGAGAGCTGTCTTCTGAGTTACAGACTGCTGTCTTGTATCCTTACGTATTGTGGGGCAGGGGACTCCTTTCTGTGTCCCTTTCATAAGGGCACTAATTACATCCATAACAGCTTCAATGTCATAATATAGACACCTTCCAAATACCCCTACCTCTCAATGCCATTGTGTTGGAGTCTGAGATTTCAATGCCTGAATTTGGGGGAGACAAATATTCAGGCCATGGAAACAGGGAAAGGTCATCTTTTCAGACATGGGTCTTCTGAGATTAGCCAGTCTTATTCTACCTTAACATATCTCTGATCTTGTGATTAACATCTTTCTCAGAATCTCAGCTTTTCTAGTGCCGGGAGAACTTGTTTAGTCTTTACAAAAACAAAACAAAACAAAAAGAATAAAACTTTCCTCTCCCCAGACCACTCTCTCTCTCATCTTTAAATTTTAAAGTGAGTGTACTTTATAGACTAAGACACATTTCTTCTGGTTTTACATGTGAACTGGTTCATGTGACAATTACTATATCCTGTTAGTGCCATTTATAATAATTACATTTAAGTGATGAAAAAAATGGTAAAAAAATAGAAACCACCCATTAACTATTTAATTGAGATAAGGTGTGTTTAATCTACGTGGTTTCATTTTAAAATTTCTGTTTCCTCTCTTTTTCCTCATAAATAAAAGTTTGGCAAAGAAACTTGACCTATGAAATTATAAGGAGAATTTATCCTATGTGGACCTCCATATAAGCTGATCAGAAATCCCTTTTGTCTGGCGACTTTCTTTAGAGAAGAAGAATGGGTTTCTTAACTGCTTTCAAAGGTTGCCTTGATAAGTTTCTTTGTGTCATTGTAGCTTTCATTTTGAGTTGAAGGTTTTTCACCCAGCCGTTATTATAGATGACCTAACATTTTGCTCCGGGGCTTATGCCAGAATCCTTTTTCTTCAGTTTCTGGCAAGGTTGCTGCCATTTCCTATCTCTCTCCTTCCTGAATTTACCTAAACTCAAGTTCCAGGCTTTTGTTGAAATACTTTTCTCCCTTCCGCTCTTGTGTGCCCTGTGTCACATTATCTCTAAATGGTTGCAAGCAACTTCCCCTCACTGTGGACACAGGAAGGGGAAATGAAGAGGGGAGAAGTTACAGATCTGATTCTGGAGGTCAAGGGTTTAGGGAGGTGAATGTACGTGTCTCAATAGCTTTTGCTGCAGTGTGTGCTTTCCTTTGTGGACCATCCCTTGCTATTGTGTTTAGAAGGCTTTTAATAACAGCCAGTAGAGTTGACTAAATGGCAACACCAAGATGAAAAGGACTTGGTAAGAATTTATGTGTGCACATTTGCCTGGGCAGACACACAGCAAAACTCAGCTCTTTCTGCAGAGTTTAATGTGCCTGCTGACTTTTCTCCTGTGTCAGAGAGAACATCAGTTTTCTTCTATTTAATCCTCATGGTAGCTCATTAAAATGAATATTCTTTCACCACTTTTTAAGTGAGAAAACTGAAAAGGGAGACTTGAAGAGGAGTGGTCAGTTGCCTGTGATCACACTACAAGCGTCAGAACCATCATTCAAAATTTATGCCCTTCTGGGCTCTTTCTATCTTCCCAGGCTGCTCTTAACATAGAAGCACATGGGCTCCTGACACAGAAATCAAATTTTCAATCTAGGACAACATTCTCCCATCAAAAGGGCAGTGAGATTATCTTTTGCATTTAAATTATTCTCCTCTGGTGTAGCAGGCTAATTAATGTTAGTGTATTTCCGTTCTTCCAACCCAGAGATACTTGGAGGATGTCTCTCAAGGTGCTAGCAGATCTTTCACTTGCAACCCGTGTCTCTTTCAGGCCTTAATTTCTGTAATTAGACTCTTTTGGTCCAATGTCTCTGCAGGGCTTATGGTAGGCTTATGGCTCTTCCTTCCAGTTTATGGTGATTACAAATGGGCCCTCGGAGTCACATAGAGGTGGAAACACTGCTGTTAGCAGGACATAGCATTCAGAGTGCAATTCCTGACACGGTGCAGTGACAGGACATGTTTAATATAGCAATCTAACCAGCCAGCCTGGGCTTTTCAAGACAATTGAGAGGATGCTTTGAAAGTACAAGAGTAGATTAATGGATGCACAAATGTCTGATTTATTACCACTTCTTAAGTGTCAGAACTAATGGAATAACACATCAAAGGTAGCATTTTCCTTAAGGAGGAAGGGCTCTGTAAACATGAGTCATGCAGAGAAAGAAAAAGACTTTATGAAGATATGTCCAAAAAAATCTGAGCTCTTGTTCCAGGTCAGAAGAAACAATTGTTTGCTCCGAGCAGAGAGAGAGAAAGCGAGAGAGAGAGAAAGAGAAGTCGTTGAAGGCACACAGAGAAGTAATCTTGTATATTTGCTGCAAAAGTAGTGACCAACTCAAGGGCACATAGTGAAAGCATTTTGTAGAAGATGATATGAATCAGTGCAAGGTTAAGTGAGTGACCTGGAGGGGCATCAGGGCACTGAATTCAGTCCAATCCAGCCACTCTTCCTATTCAGCCAGGGTCACATCTGAGGTGTTAAAAGGTGCACTAGACATCCAGATAAACCAACAAAACAAAAAATGTAAACCTTCCTCCAGCCTTAATCAAAGCAAATGGGGGAGGCTTTTCAGAGATATTAACCAGACTATGGCCCAATGGCCACATCATTAAGTCAGAGTATCACAAATCATACATTGATCCAATTGTAATTCTGATTGGAATGGAATAGTAAAATTTTAAAAGTATATGTACCTTGGGACATTTCAGAATGCCCTGCTCCCCAAAGTTAAATTGTCTGAGTAAGTCAAGAGTCTGCAGTTATCAATATTGTTTTCATTCTTCACTCTCAACTTGGCTTTTATTGCTAACTCCTTAACTGTCTTTCTTATTAAAACAACAGAAACAAACAAACACAAAAAACCGACAAAGATTTCTTTCTGATTTTAGAAGCAATACGTGCTAATTTTAAAAATTTAGAAAATAAAAAAATAAAAAAAACTATCAATACAAACATAACCATACTTTCCAGTGTTTTAGGTGTTGTTAGATGACAAAAGGCACTGAGAGCTAGATTTAAACAAATCCGGGTTTTATTCTAATTCTTTCTCTCAATATAGGTGGGTTTCAGGAAAGTTATTTAGCCCTTTTGTTCCTATATTGTAGGATGCCTGAGAGGATCAACAAAATACACATCAAGTGCCCTTCGTGGCAGTACTCTGAAGACTTTATTAAGCACAAACTGCCATATGGTGAGTTCTGCTTCATGTGTGGTTATCAGTGGGGGAGCTAAGACTTGATCCCCTCGCCCTAGATAAGAAGAAAAAAATATTTGAAAGTTCTTGCCAATAGTTTTCCCAAATAAATTTTCAAGGTTGAAATTATATGTACAGTTTCACCTATTATATATAGAATTGCAGCATAAATCCCCAGTGTTATAAATGTAAAAAATATTTGTAATAGCTACATAAAACTCCAATATAAAGCATTGCATATTTTACTTAAATATTTCTTAATTATTGGACGACTAAATATTTTCACATTATTTTTATAAGTTATATTGAAGAGAACAAGACCATGAGACTCTCTGTAATGCTTGTAGGAAACATGGGAGGTCTCCTTTGTGTTTCTCCTTGACATACACTTGGTCTGTTTGGGGTCCATATTTCTGTAGCTACTTCGAATCTTTTACTGCTATCATGGCTCCACTTTACTTTCTGGCTCAGATCCTCATTTCTCTGGTTCTTGTAGAAGGCAAATAAATAGAGCCAAGTCACACTGAGCTGCAAAAACTTGCAACTAGTTTGATAGTAAGATCAAGCTTTTCAGGAGAAAAATAAATGGATCAAGCAAGGAACCACCTGAAGTCCTTGTGGATGGTAGTAACATTCTTAAAATCGTGTGGTTTATACCCCATTTATGTATGACATATCAAAGTGCATAAATGCATTCTACTTTCATGTATATTTAATTAGAACAAATTTAAAAATTACAATAAAAATCATGTGGTTTTCATCAGATCAGAGAACTTGTAAATCAGTAGGAAAAAGGCCATCCCTAACAATTGGTCATTTGTTTGGCTCCTTACATATGTGATATTTTTCATATTCCTTTTCAGAAAATCATTTTTATTGAATATTTTTATTCATTGGTTTCAATGGTTATATGAGATTCTATGTAATGAATGTAGACTAATTTAATAAAATGCCTTATGTATGAAGGTTTAGTTTTCTTTTTTTCTAATATTGCCTGTTACAGAATACAGTGGTATGGACATGTTTGTATCCATAGCATTATGAATGCTTGTGAATGTTTTCATAGAACAAAATCCTGGAAAGAAAAATGTTGTATAAATGCACACATAAGGTGACTTTCAGAAAAATCATACCAAGGTACATTCCCACCAACAAATAAACATATGTGTATATAATACATATTTATAAATATGACATAAACTCACCAATACATAAGCCAATGAATATGGATATATACTTATGTAAATATATGTGTGTGTGTATATATATATATATATATATATATATATATATATATATATAGTTCCTTTTTAATTTTTTGGTATTAAATAAACTTTTGATAGCTCTCGATTTTTTTTCTAGAAAAAAGAAAATTCTGGCTATTCTAAAGTAAGCACTCCAGGTGAAATTTAGATTATTTTGTCAAATACCCTATCTCCAAATAAGTTATTCTTGGATTTTAATTGGAACTGCATTATCTTCATAAATCAACATGTGGTAATTCATATTCATTTACCATTCAGTCTCTGTAGTATGACATTCCATTTTTTACCACTTTTTAAATCTTATGTAGTGAACAAGGTGGTAATTTCCTTTGAATGAATCGTAAAAAGACTTACTGATACAAGAATTCCAAGACATTTAGCAGCTTTTATTTTGGAGTAAATGGTATATTTTATGATAGAGTCTAATGGATTGTGTTGATCATTAGGAAAAAGTGTTTATTTCATTAGATTTCTTTATAACTGATCATTTTAGAGATTCTTTTCTTAATTCCAGTGATTCCTTTATTTTTTTCTTCTTCAGTTAATTCTCTTGGGTTTTCTGGCTAGAGAGTCATATAATCTAAAATTTATGATAGTTATATTTTCTAATTTTTAGATATTCAATTGAATGTATGCACTTCTATATTACATGCATATAAATTTCTTGTCATTACACTTGCTAGGTTTACATAACAATGGGAAAAGTCAGGATTCCTTTTCCTGACTTTACTGGGAATATATCTAATGTAATATAGTTAGACTTCTATTTTATCAATTTATTATTATTTATCAGACTGAAGAAATGTCATGCAATTAACACATTTTTAGAAATTTCTATTATAAGTGTATGTTAAACTCTACCACATACATTTTGGCAGATTTTGAGATAAACAGTGTTCCCTCTTTGATGTATTGATAACGTAGCAGATTAATTGATTTCTACATATTCATAAAATAAATTATCATATTAGATGTTAGTGACATGTGCTACTAACCAGGCATTCTTTAATTATACAAAGCAATTTTTCATTTATACAATGTGCAAATAATTTTTTAGTGAGGTATATCACCTAATTATAATATTTTTAAAGCTTTGCCTATTTTTCGTATCCTGGAAAAGTATTATGAACCCTTTCTATTCCTTAAGACATAAAAGACTAACATGTAATATGATCTAAGCTATGTACCTTTGATTGGATATACTATACACACTACATGCTACATTTTAACAAATTTTAGTTTCTTCTGAATTGTTAGTCAAAAATTTTTTCAAATATTCTTAAATCAATTCATGTAGGTTAGTTTACTGGTAGAAAATCACTTAATGGAACATGTTCAGATTTATCATCACTGGATTGCAATGATGTTTTCTTATAAATGTTCAATTGATACCTTTCATAAAAATGACATATTTTTATTCCTACGTGGGTTTTCTAATATTTCTTCTCAGTGTCAGAGATCTTTTAAGGAAATTCAAAAATTCCTAAGTTCTAAAATTTGAAAGGGCTTTTCAAAGAACCATTTCACACTGATAAAGTATTACAGATTTCTAATTCATTAATTTCTGTTTTTATCTGTGTTAGCCCCTTTATTCCACTTTCATTAGATTCTATTCATTGTGCTTTTTCTTGATTCAGTTGATTTTGTAATTTGTTTATCTTCATTTTTTTTAATTTTTCTGTTTCATGAACTCTACCACTCCCATTTTATTCTCCCTCTACAACATGGTGGTGCATACCCACAAGTGTAACTTCCAGGAAAGAGGATGAATACTCTCAGCTTCATCCACTGCACTTTTGCTTTCACTCTGAACTGACTATACCACTTTAGTTACCCGATAATGCAGGAAATTGAGTGAATTTGAAAATGAGGGTAGGGTTATTATAATCACTTTAAACATAGGTAGTATTGGTGTGAGTCTTTCACTTTTTTAAAATGTGTTTCATCATAAACACAGATAGATAAATACCAAATTTTTTTAAAAATTCACATCCTACAGAGATCAAAGATGGTGGATTAGAGAAAGTCTACACATTACAGTTGCTCTGAAGTATGGCATTTAAGCAGGAGGAGTTTAGCCTCTCAATGAAGTGGTTGATGGAGAGAATTCACTGACATTTAATATAAAACAGAGAATATCAGAAACCCAGAAATTCAAGTGTTTGAACAGAGAACAAGAGTATATTGGAGTATATTGGAGTCAAGTTGGTAGTGGCAACAATGCCAGTCCACCAAGAGGTGGGGTGCAACACAAACAGGGAGAAACACTGAGGACCAATTTGGCATGGAAAAACCTGTAGAAACAAAAGGCAATCTGAATTTAGCTAAATCCTAGGCTGCCTAGTGCGCTGGTGTTTGAAAAGTGCTCCATGTTTTTCAACTGGCAAGTTGAAAGCTGAGGCAGGGGCCATCTTGAAGGGGCCATACTACAGATGGCTGCTGCAGAAGCCCAGGAGATCACAGCAAATGTTGTCATACTGTCCCAGCAACTGAATACTGGGTGGTCAAGAATGTGCCTAGTGGAGTGATTTAGATGGGCACAGAGAGGATTTTGCCTAAGGGGATTCAGGCTGAGCATATGAAGGGGATGACTTTTCCTTTGAGTCTCAAGGTTTATTGGACCAGCTGAGGAGGGCCCAGAGGGTGGACAGGTGAGTGTGATTGCACTCAGAAACTAAACCTAAGGCAGCCCCATTTGTGGGTGGTCGAGTATGGTCAAGATCTGTGCATCACTGATTACTGTATCCTATGACTGGAATTCTCAGGAGGCCCCTGATATCCACATATCCTTTGTTTTTATCTTATTTTATTGGTATCTTCCCAGTCCTATGGAGAATTTGGTCTGGTCTCTCTGGAGCAGATACCACCTATCAAGGTCTTAAAGTTCTAATCAGAGCTCAACCCCAGAAGCTGGAATTTCCCATTTAGAACTCTGCATCAGCCCTGTCCTGGAAGAACATTAATCTTGTCAACAAAGCTCCAGTTGACAGTATTTTCCAGTCCATCCCATCTTCTATTGTTGAGAATGGGAGCTGAGAGCTTTTCAGTCAGCTTTAGCTGCAGGTGCCTTTAGATGGAAGCTTGGTGAGCAACAAAGATACAAAAAAAAAAGTTTCTTATAACCCCCAGCTCTTGCTTTTTCTAAAAAGCACATCGTCCAAAAAGAAATGAAAAGAAGAGTCAGTGAACAGCCATCCTTCATGATGGTTTTGACCACCTCAGTGGAGACAATCCTTTCATTTCTCATTAAGAACTCTTTTCCCTTCTTTTTTCCTTCCTCCCCTTATTTTTCTTTTTTATGGTGATCTTGCTGTGTTAATTGGTCCAGTGACATACATATATACATTTTTCTTTATTTTAATTTTTATCATGTCTTTCATTCATTTGTTATTTTGTCTTTTGGTACCTGAGTGTTTTTTTTTTTTTAGTTTGATTTTTAATCTTTGCATTTTTTGTTTGTTTTTGTCTCACTTGCTACACTTTTTCTGATTTCTTCTCCCTTTAATAGATATTCTCTTATGCTTTCTACTCATTTTATTTTATTTATTTTCTCCTCCTTTATAGTCATCACTTGCTACCTCTCTTCTTCTTTTTCTCTCTTTACATTTTTAATGTTCTAAACTTTATTTTGTCTTACTACCCTGTTTTCTTTTGCCCTAACGAACCACAAGTTTACCATGTTTTAGATCTATTTAATTTATACAATTCCTTCCGCTTTCATTTATGTTGTTGCAGTCAATAGTATTTTTGATGGCATAATTGACACCTGTTCTTTAAGTCTAGAGCTATTACATGAGTGATTATTGTTGCTGTTATTAATTGCTGATTCTCCCATCCCTCTTTTTGTGCTAATTGTTATAGATGTTATAGTAGGCATTAGATATTAATTTTAATATTGTATGTTTGTTGCTATTTTTTTCCATTATTTCCCCCCTTTCTGTGGCATTCTGGGACTGCTGCTGATTCTCTACCCTATGAACACCCCAAATACAGTCCATATATAAATTAATCATACTCAAATTTCAACAATACTTTAATATATAGAATAGGGGAGAGGAAAACATCCCAAACTGGTGACCATGCCTCAAGAAAGAGAGAGAGGTCTCCAGATGGAGTTTCAGAGGAATCAACATTGCTGTAGCAGCTCTCCAAGTGTAAATTAAATCAGTAGTTTTGCAGTGGAAAACTAAGTCTTAGGAGTTGGAAATTAACATTTGTCTTATACTGATCCTGTCTGTGTATTAAAGCTAAGATACAGAGATAGTCCAGAACTTATTACGAAAGATGAAACTACTCACCAAAGGATCACATCATCATATAAGAGGAAGATTAATCTATCTCAACAGAAGAATAAACACAAGACCTTTGAAACACAGGAGGAGTAGGCAAACAAATCCCTTCCCCACACACAATTTTATAGTTCCTCAACAGAGGAACCCACACATACCAAAGCAAATGGAATTCCAGAGAAATATTATAAATTGTTGTTTATTAAAATCATTAATGAGTTAAAAAACAATCTAAGGAATGAACTAAGATAGCAAATACAGAAACCAATTAGAAATCCTAGAAATGAAAAGACTCAATGAATCAAATAAAAATGCACTTGAAATATCAAAAACACATTAGATTATATAGAAAACAAAAGTTCAGAGACAGGATATATAATCCTCAAAGACAAGGTATATAATCTTGAACACTCAATAAGAAACAAAGATAAAAACAAAATTTAATCAAAATATGCAGCAACTCTGGGATATTAAGAGACCAAACTTGAAAGTTACTGGGACTGAAGAGGGTGAAGAGGTCATGGAGACACAAGCTAATGACATTAAGAGATTTTTCACTGAAATAATAAATAACAAAAGAATTTCTAAACCTTATGAATGAGATGGGCATCCACAAACAGGATGCATTTAGAACCCCAAAGAGACAAGATGAAAAAAGAACTTGTCCAAAACATGCCATAATCAAAACACCTAAAATAGAGAATAAGAAGAGTATTAAAAGCCACCGGAAAAAAATGTCAGGTCACATTTATTGGTAAACCAATAAGCCTGACTCAAAACTCTCAAATCCAAGAGGAAATGGAGTGAAATAATCCAAATTCTAAAAAAGAAAAAAAATGTACACCATAATTGCTACATCCAGCAAAATTATCATTAAGAATTGGAGAGAAGCCAGGAGTGGTGGTGCATGCCTGTAATCTGAGTAACTTGGGAGGCTGAGGCAGGAGGATCCCTAGTTCAAAACCAGCTTCAGCAATTTATACAGGCCCTAAGAAACTCAGTGAGACCCTGTCTCTAAATAAAATACAAAAATGGGCTGAGGATGTGGCTTAGTGGTTAAGAGTCCCTGGTTCTATCCCTGGTAGAAAGAAAGAAAGAAAGAAAGAAAGAAAGAAAGAAAGAAAGAAAGAAAGAAAGAAAGAAAGAAAGAAAGGAAGGAAGGAAGGAAGGAAGGAAGGAAGGAAGGAAGGAAGGAAGGAAGGAAGGAAGGAAGGAGGGAGGAAGGAAGGAGAAAGAAAGAAAAAAAGAAAGAAAGAAAGAAAAACATTTCAAGATAAAGATAAACTAGAAGAATTCATTACCATTAAATTAGCATTACAGAAAAAACTTGAAGAAATACCTCAAAAAAAGAATCCCAGAACTCTCAAATAAATGAAGATCACTAGAAAACTAGTTAAGCAAATGAAAATTGAGACCAAGTTAAATGTCTCAAACAATTAAAATATCAAGAAATAATAAACATCTTTCCATAACTCTGAATGTAAATGTCTCAACTCTCCAATAAAAAAGTGCAAACTGTCAGAGTCTAGTTAAGTACAAGATACAACTATATGATCTTTGCAAGAGACTCATAAGCAAGGACAGGCTGAAATTAAGGACACTCCACGTAAATAGAATCCAAAAACAAATAACAGTAACTTTCTCATACCTGAAAAAAAGCAGATTTAAAGTGAAACTTAATTATAAGATACAAGGAAATGTACTATATACTGTTAAAGGGAACAATCCAACAAGAAAAGAAAATAGTAAATATTTATGTCCAAAATGTTATTGTACCTAATTAAATTTTAAAAAAAACTCTTAAAAATTAAGTATCAGATAGAACCCAATAGAATGATCCTGGGTAATTTCAAAACACCTATCCCACCAAAAATCTGGTCATTTAAACCTGAGATCAAAAGTGTCATGAAAGACAGTTCTGGGCTAAATAATCCTATAAATCAAAAGGACCTAACAGACATCTATAGAATATTTGATCCAACCACAGCTGAATTTATATTCTTTGCAGTAGCTAAAGAAACTTTTTCTATTATAGACCATCCTATAGGTCACAATGTAAGTCTTAGCAAATACAAAATAATTGATACAAACCTATGAATCTTATCAGATTATAATAGAAGGAAATTAGAAACTGACTAAAATAGTAATAGAAACCACATAAACACATGGAAATTGAATAATTCTATTTTGAATGAGGCTTAGATCACAGAAGAAATGAGAGGAAGAAAAATCATAGAATTAAAAGAGAATAGTGATGCAATATATCAAAGTCTCCAGGACACTATGAGGACAGTCGTAAGAGGACAGTCTAAGAATTAAATTCCTACATTTAAAGAGAGAATGATACCAAAATAAACACTATAATACTACATCTCAAGAACCTAGAAAAGTAGGAATAAACTAATTCCAAAACCAGTAGAGGGCAGAAAATAATTAAGATCACAACAATAATTAAATCAACAAAATTAAAGATGATAAAGTGATATCAACACAGACATTTCTGAAATCCAGAGGATCATTAGGGAATGTTCTGAAACCTTGTATTCTAAAAAGTGTAAAATCTAGAAGATATAGGCAAACTTCTAGACATACGCTATATACTCAACTCAACATATATACTCACATTGAATCAAGATAATAGAACCTATGCACACCAAGATGAAAGCAATGAGATTGAATTACTAATAAAAATTCTTCCAACCAAAAAAAAGCCTGAAACCAGTTAGATTCTTAGCTAAATTCTTCCAAACCTTTTAAAAAGAATTATTTGCAATCTTTCTCAAATTATCTCATGAAATAGAAAGGAAAAGAACACTTCCAAATTTATTCTATTATGCCATTATTACCTTAACATCAAGACCAGAAAAAACATACATCAAGGAAAGAAAATTACAGACCAATATTCCTGATGAACTTAGAAGAAAAAAATCCTTAATGAAATATTAGCAATCCACATTCAAAAAACCATTAAGAAGATTGTACACTATAATCATGTTGGATTCATTGCAGCAATGCAATTGGTTTAACAAATCAATAAATATAATTTGCCACATAAATAGAATTAAGGAAAAAAAATCATGTGATCATCTCAATTAATGCAGAAAAAGCCATGACAAAATTCAGTACCCATTCATGTTAAAAACGCTGAAGAAACTAGGAAGAGAAAGAATTTACCTCAACATCATTAAAACCATGTGAAAACCAAAGTGAATGTCATACTATAGGGAGAAAAACTGAGTCTATGGCCATACTTAAACCTACTGACCTCTTCTGATCTCAGAAGCCAAGCAGCATCAGGCCTGGTTAATACTTTGATGAGAGAAAAACTGAATGGGTTTCCTCTAACAAGACAAGGATGACTGCTCTCTGCACTTCGATTCAATATCATTTTAAAAACTCTATCCAGAGAAATTAGGCAACAGAAGGATATTAAAGGGATACAAATAGGAAAAGAAGTCAACTAATCTCTGTTTGCTGATGACATGATCCTATGCTTACAATCACAAAAGAAATCCACCAGAAGACTTCTAGAGCTGATAAATAAAAGTAGCAAAGTAGCAGGATACAGGATTAACATACAAAAATCTTCTGAGAAGAGATCAGGAAAATAATTCCATTATCAATAGCATCCATAAATATAAAACTAAATACTTGAAAATAAATCTAACTAAGGAGCTGAAAGCCTTCTACAATCAAAATTATAGAACACTGAAAATAATTTGAAAAAAACCTTAAAAGTTGGAAAGACCTTAAAAGTTATACCTAGATAGGAAGAATTACTATTGTCAAAATGGCCATACTACCAAGAGCAATCTACAAATTCAGTAAAATTCCCTTCAAAATACCAATGATATTTCTCACAGAACTAGAAAAAAGTCCCAAAGTTCATAGGTAAGAATAAAAGATCCAGAATAGCCAAAGCAACACTGAGCCTTAACACTGATGCTAGGAGCATCATAATACCCTATCTCAAATTGTACTATAGAGCTATAGTAACAAAAACTGTATGATATTGGCATGAAAACAGATATTAAGACAAATAGAATAAAATAGAAAACAGAGTCACATCTACATAGATACATTCATCTGATTGATCCGTGACAAAGGTGGAAAATCATATGTTGGAGAAAAGACAGCCTTCTTAACAAATGTTGCTAGGAGAACTAGATATTCATAAGTAGAAAAATAAAACTAATCCTTATCTCTTACTCTGCAAAAAAGTATACATAGTATTATCACAGACTTAGGAATTAGACCACAATCCCAGTAACCGCTGAAAGGAAACAGGCTCAGCACTCTGACATATTGGCACAGACACTGACTTTCTTAATAAGACTCTTAAGGCTCAAGAAAGAAAACCCAAGAATCAATAAATGGGACACCATTAAATTGAAAACTTTCTGCACAGCAAAGGAAACAAATAATCACATGGAGAGAAGGCCTATAGAATGGGAGAAAATCTTTGTCAGCTCCTCTTCAGACTGCGGTTAATATCCAGAATAAATGAAGAACTCAATAAGTTCAACAGCCAGAAAAGAAAATCAATTAATAAGTGAACAAATTAATTTCTCCAAAGAAGAAATACAAATGGCCAACAGATATATAAATAAACTATTTAATATCCTTAACAATCAGGATAAATTATTGAGAAAACAAATAGTAGACTGGCCATGGTGGTGCATGCCTGTAATCCTAGAGACTTGGGAGGCTGAGGCAGGAGGACCACAAGTCTGAGACTAGCTAGACAACTCAGCAAGGCCCTAAGCAACTCAGTGAAACCCTGCCTAAAAATAAGGGCTGGCTGGGAATTTGGTTCAATGGTTAAGTACCCCTGGGTTCAACCCCCATGTATATGTGTATATATCAAGTGCACTCATACAATAGCCTAGTTATGGGCCCAATCTTAGTCTACCAATAAATGAATAAAGAAAATGTGGTATGGATGCACAATGGAGTTTCTTTTGTTGCTGTTATTGTTTTGGTTCCGGGGATTACGCTCAGGGGCACTTATCCACTGAGCCACATCCTTAGCCTTTTTTTGGGGGGATTTTATTTAGAGTTAGGGTCTCACTGAGTTACTTAGTGCCTTGATAAGTTGCTAAGGCTGGCTTTGAACTAGTGATCCTCCTGCCTCAGCTTTCTGAGCTGCTGGAGTTACAGGGCGTGCACCACTGTGCCTGACCACAATGGAGTTTTACTAAGCCAAAGAAGAATGAAATTATATCATTTGCTGCTAAGTTGATTAAAATAGAGAACATCATGATAAGAGAAATAAACCAGACTCAGAAAGTCAAGGGTCAAATATTTTTTCTCATATGCAGAAGCTAAAGAGAGGAAGAAAAAAATGAATAAAAATAGGAATCTCATGAAAACAGAAGAAAGACTAATAGAGTAGAGGGAGGGAATCAAGAGGAAGGGAGGAGGAGAGGGCATGGGGAAGTTCTGGGAAATGGAATCTACCAAATTATGCTATGTCCATGTACAAATGCACCACAGTGATAATGCACTAATTAAAACAGTAATAGTCGAAGGAGGATCAATAGAGTAGAGCAAGTGGAGGGGAGGGTGAGGGGAATGGAAAGGAAAGCTACTGGGGAAAGAAATTGAGCAAATCATGTTATGTGCAAGTATAAATGCAGCCTAATGAATACCACTATAATGTATAATTATAATCCACCAATAACAATTTTTTTAAATAATAATAACTCAGGTCCTGAAATTATATATAAAATACCTGTATTACTACTTTCTCTTCCTTTGGTTACTTTTTCTATGCTTAACTGGATGACCACATACATATACACAGCCTCCTTTTTCCTTTCTCAGAATTAAACTATAAATGTAATTTAGAAGATACTAGCTTCTCAAAACACTTTTACTTATACAGACAATCAGGGAACAAATGACAAATCCTCTTTTCCTCTACTTCTTACATACAAAAAATCCCTCACCTTTAAGTGTAATAAGTCCTGGCATGGTAGAGTCAGGATGATGATCATGCTTGGAAGTCAGAAGCAAAAAGAGTAACAAAGCAAAAGTATGAATCCATTGTAATAATATGCTGAGCAGGAAAGAAAGTAGGAATGACTCCATTAAAAAACAAAAAAATCTTAATAGCCATAGAAGTGAATGTTCCAGAAAACTTTTAAATACATTTTATTTTATATTTAAATAAAATTTTGTATTTAGATTGTTTTTTTCTGCGTTATATATTATATACAGATGAATAAAATGTGAGGGAAGTTCATGAAATACTGATTGGGTTAGAAAATTATCTTACTGTAAGTTTATTTTTTCAACTTTTGTTCAGGAAATTGTATATACTTTATTATTTGAAGGATTAGTTTTATTAATAAAAGAACAAAAGTATATTCTCAGAAAAGGAAGTACTCAGGGAAAATAGGAAGTATGCCTAGGAACAAATAGGAGCTGGAAAAAATTAATAGAGTTTGGATGGGAGAGGATGAGAGAACAAGCTGCGTTTTATTGACTTGCATCAAAGCCTATTTAGCTTTCAAGCTTTTACTCAGAGCCCAAGCCCCTGTCTTAGTAAGTGTGGTAGCAGAAACACAGGTGAGTTTCTCATGGACTCTAATATTTTTTGTTTCACCATGTTATGACACATTTCTGAGACAATCATCAATTTTCACCATGACTTCCACATCCTTGCTCAGTACAGGGCCAGGGGAGCCTTAGTCTTCCAAATAGTAAGGGTTGATATTGATCTAAAGGCCTGAGGCAGCTACAAGCAGACTGCAGGGCTAGTCCCCATCTTTTCTGGATTTGTACCCCCTAAAAATCCACCTGATCAGTTTCTAAATGCTTCATAAAATATACCCTGGTCTTCTCCTTGTAACTTTTCAAAAATTGCCCACTGCTGGGAAGGCAGAGCCAGGGAAGGAAGTCATTCTTCTTGAATCTTCTATTTGGTTTTTCTGTCATCTGCATTCACTCCAGTAGAATACTTTTGGGGACTCTTTCAATTAACTTTTTCTTTCCCTATCGTGTCCACAATGCCTGAAATAATGCTTGTCACTTGGTGGGCAATCAATAAATATACATTGAACAGGTAAAGAATGATTACTGTAGAAGCTCATTGTCAAGAAGATGAAATACATTTCTCCCAATCAAAAAATAAAACTTTTTGAAGAAGTTTTTCAAAAAGCATTTTAAACTTTTAGCTGCCATTTAACTGTTAATGGCATTTACATTTAAGTTTAATATAGACTATAAATTATAAACCTGATGAGGGCAAAGATTTGTGGGTTTTCTCATTGCTTTGTTGATTCTCTTTCCCCTAAAGCCCTGTTTCTATCATCTGAAATAGCATACTGAAGATGAGAAGAATTTGTTATTTTTTGCTGGAAATGGTAAAAGTCATTCTAAATCAACCTACTAAGTCTCCACTGAACATTGACAAAATATTTAATCAAATAAGTTATACATAAGTAATTTAAGGTATTTAATCAGGAGAAAAAATGAATATAGAGAAAACAAGGATGTCATCTTCAAATATCTGGCAGTTTGTCATGTCATATAGAAGTGAGTGTGGCCTCATTCATTGTGGCACATTGTGGCCCCTTCCTTCCAAAAACAGCAGACTTAGCCCAGTCTGATCAGTAATCCATACACATGTCAAGCTGCCCCAAACAATACTTCTACAGACATACAGAGTTCTCCAAATGTGGAGCAATTCAAGAGAGGCTGTCCTATGAATTTTCATAAATATACTAAGAATGACTTCTTGCCAATATGAGAAAAGGGACTCAATTAATAAGCCTATAATTAGGATTCCAACTCTAAATTCTGAGTATAATAAAAGATTGAGGTCCTTAGTATTATAATTTCCATTCCCTAAGAAGTTAGGGAGATCTAAGAAAAGTGAAAATCTATAATACTTGTCAGTACCACAAATCTTAATTAAAGAACTTGTGTCGAGATCCTCTTTCATAGATCTGTCTATCCATCCCTTTCCATAGAAGGCATGAACATTACTGTCCCAATATCTATAAATTTTGGCCTGTAAATGGATTTTTATAGCTTTCCTTTTTTTTTAACTTAAATGATTCCATAGCTGTCCATTAGAACTTATAATCAATATGAGATTCAGTCAGATTTAAATACTGTTGACTGAATCTGCAGAGTTCATACCCAAAGCAGTTTGCTTCAGATATATTTTTTTATAGATATTTTTTTGTAACTTGACAAGGGAATATATGTTTTCCGTTTGTTTCTTTAAAATGTTTCACTAGCTCAAACACCTCCTTACTTCCTCTTAGAACATATGGACCCTCTGATTTCCAACTATTTTCCTAGAATATGTTGACCTTTTGTGAGCTAGAAAGCGATAATAAAATAAGAAAACGTATAAGGAATCTTGACTTATATAGGCATCTTGAGCATGTTTTCAGAAGTGTCCAAGCAGCGTTTTTTAACATAATGCTATGTCTCTGGTAGGGTTGATTTTTGCTTTTACTATTGTTATTAACATCAATCAATCCCAACATCAACTGCTAAAAACCATGTACCCTTTGGTGTATATGCAATCTATATCTATCTATCTATATAATATATGTATAACAAAATATCTGCAGTATATATGTGTATATATATAACATATATACATTGTACATACATAACATATATGTGTGCATGTGTGTATATATATATATACACATATATATGTGTGTGTATATATATACATATGTGTGTGTGTGTGTGTGTGTGTGTGTGTGTATATATATATTTATTTATTTATAAAGATAGTAGCCCAAATGTCTCTAGAACAGCGATAGATTTTGAAGTTGGAGAGGATACCAGAGACTCTCTGAGGGTGTGCAACACCCTCACTTTTCAAGGGTAAAGGTGGCTCAAAGTAGTGAAGGGACAGCTCCAGTCACACAGCTTGTAAGTAGAAATGCTGAGAGTGACTTCAGAGCTCACATCCTATTCAAGGACAATGCTCTTCATACCACTGAATCCCACTAACTCAACACTCCTCCCCAGATCTCAGTCTGTAGGATGAATGATGCAGAGACTGAGACAAATCAGCAATTCTGATTTTAAAGGCAAAAGAATTTCCACAATTTTGCTTCAACTCTCTTAATATTGGGGACAAATAATTTATTTGCTTTAACAATGTGGAGCCTCAGGGCTCCGTTTTTCTTTTTCAGTAAAAAGAGCTCACATGACGAGGCAATGTGTTGCATTTGCATGATGTTGCACTGGCTCACTTTTTTCTCTGGGATCCTGGCTTCTGTTTTTGCCATATCCCTTCTGTGCCTGAAATCACGAAGCACATTGAAGTCTGCAGTTACTCTGGCTGACAGAACAGAAATTGAATCAATCCCTGGGAGCAATAGATTCAACCTTGGAAACCTCCAGCACATTCTGGCAGCTGCTAGTGAGCCTTGTGCTGTACATGCCTCCCAGGGATTTCTCTGGGATGTTGCTTTTTAAGAGAAACATTTATAAAAACTACCCACTGTGCAAATCGAATATCAGTTAGTGGTTTCCCATACAACTTGTAGGAGCATCACACAATTCTCTGAAGAGAAAGCAGTAACTAACCCATAAAGAGACCTGCTGAGGGAAATAGGACCCTGAGCAACCAGGAAGAAAACCCAAGGCTGTTGGAGACAGGAACACTGGGGTTCTGATTCTTTCTTTCCCTTTACTTTGCTCTGTTAGAGGGAAATCAGACTACCTGACTTGTCAAAGTATTCATGAATCTTATTTTTCATGAGTTCAAAACACACAAACTAAACAAAAAAAGTGCTGATATATAAAAATAAGAAGATGGAGAAATTCAAAGGAGAGGAAGAACAAATAATAAAGAAATACACTGAAATGTCCTCAAGTGGGTCAAAGAAATGTGGGTTTTTTTTGCCATATTATGGATATTAAGTGAAAATAGATATATAAGAAATTAATGACCATTTTTATTCAAGGAAGGGTAAAATTCAGTTAGAATTCTCATTCACAGGTTTCATTTTCTACATACTTGCAGCAATCCTTTTGAAAGCAAACTATCACTGCATTAAGAAAAGTTTAAAAGAACTTCGTTCATTGAATCCAGAGATACACTGCTGGTTGAAGATCTTTAGTCTAAGAGCCCAAATGTTTCATTATTAGAAACTTTCTTTGTAAAAAAAAAAATGATGACTTGAGTGGAGAATTCTACAACTCACCTCATGTCCTATACAAAGTTCAGGTGTGCTAAAAACATTGTATAAAATTATGTGCATATATGAATATGGCATAATGAATCCCACTATTATATGTAATTATTATGTACCAATAAAAATAAATCAACATGTAAATAAATAAAATTAACTTTAGGCTTTGTGGATAAAGTGTATATGAAACAAATATATTTTAGTTTTAGACTTTGGTTTCACCCCAATATACCTCATTATCTTTATGAAAATATTTCCCAAACTGAAAAATAATCCAAAATTGGAAGCACTTCTAACTGCAAGAATTTCAGATAAGGGACATTTAACCTAAACTATGTTCTATGCCCACTAAAAAAATTTAGGTTAAACATAGGAATAGTTTATTAAATATACCCATACATTTATGTAGACTATTTTGTAATTAGGAAAATTAGAATCAACCTTAATATATAACCCAAAAAGTACTAACATTTTACTTATAGTAATTTTCACAAACATTTTATTTTATTATTTTTTGATAAATATTTTAATACATTGTGTTATGAGTTGCAAAATACTTTGCAATTATTTCAAGAAAAGAAGAATAAACCTTATTATTCCTATTTTATAGATGAAGAAAATTCAGCTCGGATATGAAGAAATTTTACCATTATCATCAAAAGGGGTGGAATTGGCAGAGGCTCTAGATCTGATTATTCTTAGGAATAGTCTTCTGATGTCTGCCTACCATGGAAGGCCTAGAAATACAGTCAATGAAGAGTTGTATAGGGGTGCAGGAGGGTGGATCTGCACATACCTAGTGAGGTAAGAGCATTAGGCCTAATGAGACCTGGTATGATCTCCTACCCAAATGGGCAGGCCCAGAAGCCAGCAGAGAAGGGAACTGAGATAAATGTGAGGTGAAACTCTCACAGAAAGGATCCGGGATATTGAAGAGAGTCCTTCCTTCCGTGGTTATTGAGTTGGAGCTGGGCATATGGCAAAACTTCCTTTCCCAGTCATCCTTCCAGTTAGATTTGGCAACAATCCAAGTTTTCCTTAGTAGTGTTGAGCACAAATGAGGTATTTTCAGGTGTAAGCCTTCTGACAGAAGGTGTGGCTTCTGCCCAGTCTCTTGTCTTTTCCCACTTCCTGGAATTCAGCTATGGTAGGAAAACTAAAAATGTCAAGAAAGCTGGTCCCTAAATGACTATGTGGAGCAGGCTACCTGTCAGCTGAAACTTTCAACTTTGTCTGTCTTGAGCAAGAGAAATATATCACTTTGTTTAGAAAGATGCCATCGTTTTAAAAATTATGTCAAATTGGATTATCTGCCAGATGCAGTAGTGCATGCCTATGACCCAAATGTCTTGGGAGGCTAAGGCAGGAGGATCCTGAGCTCAAAGCCAACCTCATGCAAAAGCCAGATGCTCACGCAAAACAAGGTGCTAAGCAACTCAAAGGGACCATGTGTCTAAATGAAATATGAAATAGGGCTGGAGATGTGGCTCAGTGGTGGAATGCCACTGAGTTAAATCCCTGGTACCCACCCCCCAAAAAGATTGGATTATCCTTATGAGTGCCAACGTGAATCAACTTTAATGTATATTCATATGTCAACACCTAATTAAATTCTTAACAACATCTGATTGAATACTTAGAATTATCCTACAAAATAACTGTGATTCTAATTATTTTACAGATGAAGAAACTGAGTTTTAGTAGACAGAGGTTAACTGACAAGATGAACCCATTGGGAGACAATAAAATGTAGAACTGGGGAGAAGAGTTTTGAAGATCTGGTTGTGTCAAAGCCTGCTTCTACTCTTCATCAAAATATAGTCTTCAGCTGGGCTGGGACTGTGGCTCAGTGGTGGAGAAGTTGCCTAGTAAAGCATGAGATTCCAGGTTCAATCCCCAGTGCTGAAAAAAGTAAAGGAAAAAAAACTTCAATCATTCAATGCCTCATTTTCTTCCTCTGTAAAATGGGGATAGTAAGTGAAACTGTCTTACATGTTTCTTTGGAGGATCTAATAAAATAGTTCAATCTAAAGTGCCTGACATATAGTAAGATTTCCAAAGTGCTGTCATCTTTATATTCATGCTAGGTAGTAGTGAGATAAAGTTAAGATCCAATTTTCTGAAGTTCAAAGTCTATAACATTCTTACCCAAGGAGCAAGCAATGATACTAAGAGCGGCACCCCCTCTTTGGTACTGCCCACTTCCTGCCATAGAGTGTCCTACTGTACCCCCTCACCCCATGCTCTCATTCTACTGCATTGCTTGTGAGACTATGGACCTACTATTGCATTGCTGCTGAAACTAACCAGGGTCATGATGAAAATTCATCTTTCTGCCATTAGAATGATTTTCCTCCATATCCAGGGAAAGATGCTTCATCCATTTAATGCACAAAACAGTCAAAATACTCCAAAATATACATATATGTATATTTTGGAAAAAAAAATATATATATATTTAAAACAACATAGTTAAGATGTTATACTTTTCCCCACTGTACTTTAAATCTAAATGTGTAGCTAGCTACATTTTGTCTCTTTTTTGGTGTCCTGAGGTTACTTCCCTTTCTTCTTAATCCACAAATCTGCTGGAAGTTCTTGGTAACTTCCCTGCAGGCACACCCATGGGGCCATTTAAAGATCCACAGACCTGAAGGAATTGATTTCTAAAAATCTAAATGCATTTGCCTGAAATCCGTCCTTTCTTTAAATTTAGCACTTTACTTTCCTAACAGAATGTTTATCACCATCAGTTAAGATTTTTGGGAAGCCCTGACAGGAGCTGCTCTAGAACACTGTAATGCTGGAAAAGATTTACTTATATTGGTTCTGTGCTAATCAAAAGGGTGGCTGCCAGTCACTTGTGGCTACAGAGGATAGCACTCAAAATATGGTCAGTTTGACTTGAGGAACTGAAATTCTAACTACAGTTCACCTAAATTTTGTTTAAATTAAATTAAATTGTGACATGTAGCTAGCTAGTGGCTACTATGTAGGTAGTACATTTCTAAAATTTAAACTAGAGCCATCCAATAGGAAATGTAATATAAATCATGCATATAATCTTAAAATTTCTAGTTGCTAATATTAGAAAGCTATTTAATGTTATATAGCATTTTATATTGTGATTAATTATGTTTATTTTATGAAAATAAAATAAACATAAAATTAATATTAAAATATTAGATATGTTTTACTTTTGTATACTAAGTATATAGAAAACTTTCTCTTATTTTTGTGGTACCAGGGCTGAATTTAGGGGTGTTCTACCACTGAGCTACACACCCTACCCTTTATAATTTTTATTTTGAGACTGTCTGCTAAATTGCTGAGGCTGGCTTCAAACTCGTGATCCTCCTGTGTCAGCCTCCTCTGTAGCTGGGATTACAGGTTGTGCTCCAGTGCCTGGCTGTCTTGTGTGTTTTATGCTTTCAGTACAACTCAATTCAAACTAGTCAGGTTTCCAGTGTTGTACAGCACCTCTGGTTAATGGCTACCATATCAAATAGTGCAGCACTATCCTTAAAATGTATCTCTGTTAGTAACAAGTGTCTTTCTTGTTTATCAATATATCCCTTGTTCTGGACATTTTGCTGGCCGGTAACGTGTGTTTAATAAATATGTGTTTATTGACTTTCATTCACAGTGATCAATTCACACTCTGGATTTATAGCTAAACCAAACAACACCTAGAAAACCATATTAAGCTCTAATATTAGCTTTCCCACTTAGAGTTAAATCCACTTTATTTTTACAAGGACCTAACAAGTGTTATGAGTTTCTATGTATACTGTTGAATTTAATCCTTGAGAGCAGGAACCAGCAAACTTTTTGTGCAAAGGAACAAACAGTAAATATTTTAAGCTTTGCAGGTTCCGCAGGCTCTGTGGAAACTGCTCAACTGCTTAACTGCTACACTGCTACACGTTGGTAAAAACTGATAAACAATATTTAAATAAATAGGCATGGCTGTGTTCCAATAAAACTTTATTTACAAAAACAAGGGACAGGCAGGAATCAGCCCTGAGGACTAGATTTTGCCAACCCTTGCTTTAGAGTGAGGATTATATTTTAAATTGATGTTTTGTGTCTTAACACTTCTAATATAGTACCACATAGGCTAGATGAGCTCAATATATAAATGTGAGCAAAAAATGCAGCTGTTTTAAACCACCAACTCATGAAGTTATTCATTCATCAAATATTAATGTGTTTAAATCACAGTACCCTGAGCACCTTGCGCCTGCCAGAGAGAGGAAAAAATGAGTAAATGTGTATTATTGACTAATAAGTGGATTAAAGAGCCTGCTAGGAAATGAAGGAATCCAGGAGAGCTGCACAGAGATGGTGGCATCTAAATTGAATATTAAAAGTAATTTAAAGCTAACATGCACTGACACAGCTAGGTGATCAAGGTGAACATCAATGTCACAAGTCATGTTGGTAATTTGTTTTCCTGATATGATGTGATAAAGATGATATTATATCTTTGTGTTTCCCCCCAGTAGTTCATAACTCCATTCTCATTATGCAAAACACATCAGCTAAACTCTGAAAGAGAAGCACCCTACCGACACTTGACCAGTGCTCCACAGAGTATCAGGCCATGAAACGCAAGGAAAGTGTGAGAGAGTGTTACCTCCAAGAGGAGTTCATGGAGACATGGTGCTAAATATAGTGTGCTATCCTGGGTGAGACCAGAAAAAGAACAGACATAAAAACAAAAGAAATCTGATCAAAATATGAGCTTTAGTAAATTATGATGTAGCAGTGTTGGTTCATTCATCATGGCAAATATCTCATACTAATGAAATATATTAATAAGGGAGGACTTAGGTGTGACTATATGGAGACACTGTACCCTGCTCATTTTTCTATAAGTATGAAAGTATTCTAAAAATAATGTCAACTTAAAAATAAATATGAAAAGAGCAGATGCAGTCTACCAGCCAGCAAGACTGGAGTGTTAATTGCAATAGTAGCCTAAAATTAAAAAAAAAAAAAAAAAAAACATAGAGTCCACCAGAAAAAAGAAAAGAGCTCATAAATCAAGACAGAATGACCAGCATGAGCAAAGATAGGGAGACTTGGCAGTGACTTTCACTTCTAATGCCAAGAAGAGACATGGAGGGTTCTTAGGGGGCATGCAAGAAACATAATCAGATTTGTGTTTTAAATCTGAGGAATTGTAACCAGGTTAGAACCAAAGACAAAAGAAGACAAAGCAATTGATAGTTTGTGTGTTGGGGGGGCAGTTCTCATGCTAGTTTTAGTGGTAGGGTGATGTTAGTAGAATTAATCTATTCTTTATTATTTAAAACTAACTTCTAGGCTGAGTTGTTTTATACTGACAGAAAGAGGATCAGATGAACTCTTAGATCAAAATCAATTAGTTCTAAATTCAGTTTTATGCTGCATAATAAGTTTCAGTCGATGACAGATAGCATATAAGATAGTGATGTCTTATAATTAGAAGACAACTAAAATAATCCCATTGCCCAATGATACTGTAGTTGTTGCAACATTAGTGCAATGCATTACTCATGTATGAGTGGTGATGCTGGTGTAAACAACTAACCTTGCTCCAAATCTTATGAAAGTAAAGTTTGCACAATTATGTACAGTACATAGTATGTGAAAATGATAATAAGCAGCTATGTTAATGGATTATGTATTTTTTAACTAGGTTTTTATCATCATTTTGGAGAGTACTTCTCTACCTATAAAAAAAGTTTACTATAAAACAATATGCCATCATGCAGAGGCACCAGCCTCATATATCTCATATTTACCACATCTCTTGATTGCCTTACAAGGCCCCAGAGGAGTGATTGACTTGAACCATCTAAATTTGTGTAAGTACACTCTGTGATGTTCAGGGTGGAATCGCCTAACAACTCATTTCTGAGACTACATTCCTGTAGTTAAGCAAATGTGACTGTGGTTTTATTTTTCCCCTTTTCTTCAGTCTTGTTTTTCCAAGGATAATGTGATGATGATATTGACATTGCAAGAACTAGCCTGAGGAAATTGACATGAAGTTTGCACAGTAAACATTAACTATATCCCCATTTTATAGATGAGTAAACAGAGGCCTGAAGAGATTATATTAGTGATCCAAGATCTTTTGGTCCAAATTCAAACCTTCATGCAACACAGATTATTGCTACCATAAAAAGTATAATTCTGATTAACATCAGTCCTCTGTTGCTTAAGTAGGGGATGATTAAACATTTAGTTCAGAACTCTCATTAGTGGGTAAGTGAACTCATATTGGCTTGTGAAGAGGAAGCATGTCTAGACAGGATGCAGACATGACACTCCAGCAATTTAGCCAGAGATTTTGAAAATATGCCACCCTGGGTCACCAGATGGTATGCTGTTCATCTCTGTGTTAATGATAAGACACTGGATTGGAAAAATCCCAGATGCAGAAAGCTATTTATTAGGCACTGGAGCAAGTCTATGATTCCTATGTCTCTCATAACAAATTCTTATAAAAATGGTATCTAAAAACAACAAAGATTTGTTCTCTTATTATTCTGGAGACCAAAAGTCCAAATTAAGGGATCTTCAAAGCGTAATATGTTTGAGGGATATGCTCCCACCAAAGTTTCCAGGGGAAATTCTTTCCTTGCATCTTGTAGTTTCAGGTATGTTGTTGTTGAGGGGAAAGAAGAGAAAGGAGCCATATGATAAATAATGAAGTCAGTTTCTCACTGTGTATCATCTTAAAGCACTATTCCAAAATCTCCTGGACCAGTCATGTATTCTCACCACTTGCACCTTATAATGTCAGTGATTTAAGATTCCAAGAAGTAGCTCTTCCATAGTCTAAATGCCAAAGACCTCTAGTACAAGGACACTTTTAGTTAGCCTGGCTTCCAATTATCTTGATAAAGATACATTTGTTTTATCTTGCAAGCTAGTCAGGATAAAGAATTAATATAGAGATCTCATCTGAACATGAAAAAGACAAACTCAGAGGCAGGCGTCCATATATCTGTCGGTACTAATGGCTATGGTGACAGCAATTCTAAGATCAAAAACTGGAGTGAGATGGTAATCAGACTGATGAGAACATGTTTTGTAGAAGCTGCTTTTGTGATGAATCTCATCAGCTTTCTGATGAAGCACAGCCTGTGTTTCAGACATCCTAGTGTGTGAGGAATGAGCCCTTGAATCTCTGTCTCCTCACTCAAAGTTGTTATCATAGGCTCAGGTAAGCCTGGGGCTTTAGACATGGATGGTTCCCATTCCAGCTTAATCTCCTACTATAATCTATTACTATAATCTCTTATTCTTGAGGTCATCATTATTATTATGGAGTTCTCCCAGAAGTTCAGAGAATGCTTTTCAATTCAGATTTTCTAGAACAATGAGATTCCAAGTAGCTTGGCTTCTATGACATGTGTGTCTTACATGTGCACAAGAAGGCATTGCAAATAAGTGTGATTCTTTTGTTATGGTATCTGACCGTAGCTGTGACTTCATGGTGTGAACTTGCTTAGGAATCGGATATTATTGGATGACTTTGCTCAGTATTTTCTGTATAAGCAAGAATCCCATCCTAATGTGAAGAATATGTCTTACACTTGTGACAATAGAAAGTTTATTGAGCTATGATTTCATAACACACTGTTTAATAGCTCCATCTGTATTTTCTGGAGGTTTTTAGTTTATTCACAAAGTTCAGTGTGTTCCCAAAGCTGTGTAAAGATGACCACCATCTGATTTTAGAACATTTTCATCACCTCCAAAAAGCAATCCCATATATATTAGTAGTTGTCCCTTATTCTTCCTGTACTGAAACCATGGAAAAGACCAATATAATTTCTATTTCTATATTCTTATCTATTCTAGACATTTCATATGTTCAAATTCACACATATGTCACTTTTTGTGTCTGGATTCTTTTGTTTAATTTGTTCTAAGTTGTTATACATTACAGTAGAATGCATTTTGACATATTGTATATAAATGGAGTATAAATTCTCATTTTTCTGATTGTACATGATGTAGAATTATATTGTTCTTGTAATCATGTATGCACATAGAGTGTCAATGTCTAATTCATTCTACTATCATTCCTAACCCATACCCCCTCCCCTCCCTTCACTCTCCTCTGTCTAATCCAAAGTGTGTCTGACTTCTTTAGCTTAACATATTCTCAAAGATCATCCTGTGTTGTAGCATGTATCAGGACTTTTTAAATTTCATGGCTGCACAATATTCCAGTATGTGTACATAAGTACATACATTTTGTTTATCCACTCATCAATTGGTGAGCAGTTGGGCTGTTTATATTTGTGGCTTAACAAATAATACATCTATGAACATTTGTATTTAATCTTTGTGTGTACATGCATTCTCATAACTCTTTAGTATATACATATGAGTGGACTTGCTAAGTCATGTGGTGACTCTGTGTTTAACATCTGAAAGAATTGTACAACCATTTACCAATGTGACTCTACCATTTTACCTTGCCATCAACAATGTATGTATGTTGTCATTTCTCCATATTTTCTTCAATACTCGATATTGCTTATATTTTAACATTATTTTTATGGTTAAAATATTGGGTGTCAGCAGTATCTCATTGTGTATTTAATTTGCATTTCTCTAATTATACATGGTATTGAGGAATAGTTTGCATACTTATTCAAATTTTTTAAATCTTTTTTTGAGAAATGTCTTCTTAGATGATTTTTTTTTCATTTATATTTGGGTTATGTTTTTATTGTTGAGATGTAACAATTCTTTAAAGATTTGAAAACTAACCTTTACCAGATATATGATTTGCAAATATTTTCTCATATTACATGAACTGTCTTTTTACTTTCTTAATGGTACACTATAAAACATAACCATTTTTAATAAGATTCAATTTATCCCTTTTTTTTCTTTTTAGTGCTTCTTTCTGTCATATCTAAGAAAAATTGCATAAGTCACAAAGTCTTATTCTTGGTGTTTTCTACAAACTAATTTTTAATTGGCTTCCAATTCCATTAATTGCACATGTTGTATGGTCAAGGTCTAACTTCTTTATTTTGTTATGGATGTTCAGTTGTCTAAGGATGATTTGTTGAAAGAATTTTCTTGGAACCCTTGTCAAAAAAGGAATTCCCCATAAATGTGAGGGTTGATTTCTAAGCACTCACTTCTATTTTGTTGAATTACATATGTATCTACTTTAGACCAGCCCATGTTTTCCTCATTACCATTCTGTAATAAGTAAATGTGAGTCCTCCAAATTTATTCATTTGTTCTTTTTGCCTGATTGCTTAGCTCTTCTCAGTTCCCTGACTTTCCATGCAAAGTTTGGGTTCAGTTTGTAAAGTTTTGCCATAAGGTCAGATAAAAAGCCGATATGCACCACATTGACATCTTAGATCAATTTGTGGATTAATGATATAATAACTATAATAAGACTTCTGGTCCATGAACCTCGGGTGTGTTTGTTTTTTATTATATTCATTTATTTGTTTGTTTGTTCTTTATGTTTTTATGATGATGTTTTGCAATTTCCTAAGTATTAGCATTGTATCTCTGCTGAATTTATTTCTTAATATTTTGTGCTCTTGTAGATTGATGTTTTTTTAATCTTACTGTTGGAACTGAATGTTTTGGATTGATCTGTATCTCTCAATCTTGTTGAGCAACTGACTTCATTTACTAACCATAATAGTTGTGTGGTGAATTGGGTAAGATCTTCCAACAATATGCAAGATGATGTCATCTGAAAAGATAGTTTCAATTCTTCCTCTTAGTCTGAATCCCTTTGATTCATTTATTTACCTAATTACCCTTGCTAGAAACAATATCAGTACAACTTTAAATAGAAGTGATAGGAGTGGACTGCACTCTTTTGTTCCTTGTCTTTAGGGAAAGTATGCAGTCTTTTAGCATTAAATATATGAACTTTTCCTAGTGCTCATTATCTATTTGAGGAAGATTCATTCTATTGCTAGTTCGTTAAGAGTTTTTATTGTGACTATATATTGAATTTTGACATATGCCTTTTCTTCATGCCTTTAACTGATTGTGTAGATTTTGTCCTTTATTTGTTTTTAACATGACATATTACCCTGATTGACTTCAGAATGTTGAGCTAATCATAATTTTCTGGGATATACTTGCTTTTATTTTTTTATTCTCTCTCTCTCTCTCTCTCTCTCTCTCTCTCTATATATATATATATATATACACACACACACACACACACACACACACACACACACACACATATATATATGTGAAGATAAAGATATATACATATCTGAAACACAATAATTAAAAGAGAGCTTTTCCTTTATGGATTATTCCTTCTCACTAATTCACCATCATGTCTCTAATGAATGCCTTTTGTAAATTATTGTGCATTATTATTGTATATATACATTAAGAGTGTTTATATATATACATACACACTCTATACACTCTATATATACACTCTATGTATATGAAGATATACATACATATACATGTGTGTGTATACATATGTGTGTGTGTGTGTGTGTGTGTGTATATATATATATATATATATATATATATATATATATATTATAATGGACTTGTGGAATTAATTGAAAATGTTTCTTTCCTCTTGAATTTTTTGGAAGAGTTTGAGTAAGATTGGTGTTCATTCTTCAAATGTTTACCAGAATTCACTCAAGAATTCATATAGACCTGGCCTTTTTCTTAGTGAAATGATCTTTAATTATTAATTCAATATTGTTAGTTGTTATAGGTCTATTTCATTTTCCTATTTATTCTTAAATCTGTTTCAAAATCTGTATCTTTCTAGTAATTTATAAATTTTATCTAGGTTGCCTAGTTTGTTGGCCTGCAAATGCTTCTAATATTTCCTTATAAACTTTGTAGCTTTGGCATAAGTCTGAAGTGATTTCTCTCTTTGCATTCTTGACTTTAGTAATTTGAATCTTTCTCAGTGAGTCTGTATATAAGTTTGTTAGTTTTTCTAATGTTTCCCAAAACTAACTTTTGGTTTTCTTGATTTTCTTCATTGTGGATCTATTCTCTTTTTGTTATTAATTTCTACTCTGATATTTATTTTATTTTTTTTAAAGAGAGAGATAGAGAGGAGACAGAGAATCTTAATATTTATTTTTCAGTTTTTGGCGGACACAACATCTTTGTTTGTATGTGGAGCTGAGGATCGAACCCGGGCTGCACTCATGTCAGGCGAGCGTGCTACCACTTGAGCCACATCCCCAGCCCCTCTACTCTGATATTTATTATTGTCTTCTTTTTGCTTATTTCTGGTTTAGTTTTCTCCCCTTTTTCATTTTTTCCAGAGTAAGTTTAGTGGTTTACAAGTGTGAGCCCTGAAGCCATGGTTCCTGTACTTCAATTCCTATGGTGTTGTTTTTTTTTTTTCCCCCTTTGGCAAATTATTTGACTGCTGTTTCTTGATTTAGTAATATAGGCTATATAATATTTTTTCACATGGATTAATTTTGAGGATTATTATTATTATATTCAGTAAAACTTAGGCAACTTCTTGAAAAACAAGAACTTGGTAAGTCCTTGGCAAAAATTAGCTGTTATAACAAACAATGGTGTAGGGCACATCTTCTCTTCTGGATGATAGCTTAGAACATCCAGCTCAAATTTATAATATCAAGATGCATTTTCTTTTTTTTTTAATTTTTTTATTGGTTGTTCAAAACATTACATAGTTCTTGATATATCATATTTCACACTTTGATTCAAGTGGGTTATGAACTCCCATTTTTACCCCGTATACAGATTGCAGAGTCACATCAGTTACACTTCCACTGATTTACATATTGCCATACTAGTGTCTGTTGTATTCTGCTGCCTTTCCTATCCTCTACTATCCCCCCTCCCCTCCCCTCCCCTCCCCTCCACTCTTCTCTCTCTACTCCCTCTACTGTAATGCATTTCTCCCCCTTGTATTATTTTTCCCTTTCCCCTCACTTCCTCTTGTATATAATTTTGTATAACCCTGAGGGTCTCCTTCCATTTCCAAGCAATTTCCCTTCTCTCTCCCTGTCCCTCCCACCTCTCATCCCTGTTTAATATTAGTCATTTTCTCATGCTCTTCTTCCCTACTCTGTTCTTAGTTACTCTCCTTATATCAAAGAGGACATTTGGCATTTGTTTTTTAGGGATTGGCTAGCTTCACTCAGCATAATCTGCGCTAATGCCATCCATTTCCCTCCAAATTCTATAATTTTATCATTTTTTAATGCAGAGTAATACTCCATTGTGTATAAATGCCACATTTTTTTTATCCATTTGTCTATTGAAGGGCATCTAGGTTGCTTCCACAGTCTACAACTTTCTTATATTTGATAAAGGGGCTAAAAGCATGCAATGGAGGAAGGATAGCATCTTCAACAAATGGTGCTGGGAAAACTGGAAATCCATATGCAACAAAATGAAACTGAATCCCTTTCTCTCGCCATGCACAAAAGTTAACTCAAAATGGATCAAGGAGCTTGATATCAAACCAGAGACAAGGCATCTGATAGAAGAAAAAGTTGGCTACGACCTACACACTGTGGGGTCGGGCTCCAAATTCCTCAATAGGACACCCATAGCACAAGAATTAATATCTAGAATCAACAAATGGGACTTGCTCAAACTAAAAAGTTTTTTTTCTCAGCAAAAGAAACAATAAGAGAGGTAAATAGGGAGCCAACATCATGGGAACAAATTTTTACTCCTCACACTTCAGATAGAGCCCTAATATCCAGAGTATACAAAGAACTCAAAAAATTAGACAATAAGATAACAAATAACCCAATCAACAAATGGGCCAAGGACCTAAACAGACACTTCTCAGAGGAGGACATACAATCAATCAACAAGTACATGAAAAAATGCTCACCATCTCTAGCAGTCAGAGAAATGCAAATCAAAACCACCCTAAGATATCATCTCACTCCAGTAAGATTGGCAGCCATTAAGAAGTCAAACAACAACAAGTGCTGGCGAGGATGTGGGGAAAAGGGTACACTTGTACATTGTTGGTGGGACTGCAAATTGGTGTGGCCAATTTGGAAAGCAGTATGGAGATTTCTTGGAAAGCTGGGAATGGAACCACCATTTGATCCAGCTATTCCCCTTCTGGGTCTATTCCCTAAAGACCTAAAAACAGCATGCTACAGGGACACTGCTACATCAATGTTCATAGCAGCACAATTCACAATAGCAAGATGCATTTTCAGTAGGCAACCTCTGGCCTAGGAATACATATTTGCCATGGAGATATACAGCAAATGATCTGATTCCAAATACCCATTTAATAAAACCTTCCACAAATCAAAAAGAAAACCCACTAGAAATATTTTAAAAGATGTGAACAGAGAATTCACTGAAGAATAAACTCATGTAACCAACAAACTCAGAGAAGCTCATTGGTTAACTGATGGTTGGAAACTTTATAAATGGCCCAATGTAATTTGAGTACACATGCCCCAAATCCACATCTAGCCTTTCCCCATACTCTATCTTCTTCTTTCCAACTCTTCATGCCATTGCTGAATCTCTCCTTCTCTGATATATAACATCATCATATTTTCCCTTGTTTTTGAATGTCCTTTTACTAAAATAAAAGCAAGCTAAAATTAGCTGGAGCAACATGCAACACATGGCATGTGATCTATCATTGTGTGCCTGAGTTTAAAAATCTGTGTAGATGTTTCTACAGATCTATGAATGTAACAGGTATCTGGGCACACATGTGTTTTTCAAAGCTACTGCTTAGTAAAATAGTTGATGTAAGCCATCTTCTTTCAGAAGAGCTACATGGCTAGCACAGCTATTCATTTTGATTCACATTTACTGAAATGAAATGGTTATGTGGCAACTTGAGGAGTACCCAGGGATTGGTATGATTGTGGGCCTCTAAAATATATAAGGCAAAAATATTTCCTCCCCAATCTTTGACATTCCATGTTCTGAAAGATTTTTATTTTAACCCCAGTCTTAATTGCCCTTCAGTATCAAAATTAATTGTGTTTTCTGCTAAAAGGCCAGTGCAGTTTAAGGTTACTCCAGGGTCCTGGCAGCCAATGCATCTTCTGTAAATGGCTTGATTGCCGTCTGCGGAGAGGAGGGCTGGGAAAGATGTGCTTGACCGAGGCTATACATTACAGTCCAATTAGTGTGAAGATCACTACATGAGTCTTTAACTTTATCTAGTAACTGTCGGAACCTCTAATGGAGACCACAGACAGAGTGGAGAGGAATGTAGAATCCACTCTTTCTGCCAAGAATAAGGCGAATGGCCTTGGCAGTGTACCAAGGGGCCCCAGGGATGCTGCTTCTTTCAGTTTTTCTGCCCCCTAGTCTCCTCCATTCCCCTCAGCATTCCAATTAAGTATGAAAACCAAATGCAGAGCCTTCAAGGTACATGTAAGTATAGGCTGTACTAAGTGAAGCAGAGGTTCTTGGCAAAGGCTCTGAGTCAGGGACCATGGTCAGAATTTCAGTCTATTTGCCATTGGTTATTAAAATGCTATGCTGAAAATTCATTCATTAAATAACCGGAATGATAATTGCATCCGCTTCATAGATCTATTAGAATTATCTACTTGGCATGTAATAAGCAATTTATATGTGTTTGCTTTTATTATATTATGATTGAATATTCAGGAAAAATGAAGTTCTAAATGTTCTAAAGTCAGGGCATTCAAGTTTCCTCATCACAATTGTTCATTAAGTAGTCTGACTTTATCAGCCTCCCAATCATTTTTTTTTCCACTGCCCTCCTTCCTCCCTGGACATTGAACATTTTCAAGTCTCTTAAGTTAAGCTCAACTCCCTTTTGGTGATAAGGTTCTATATTAGGAATTCTCTGACCCCCAGCATGGAAGAACTGGTCTCATCAAATCCATTTCTTATGAGTATCACTCCTCAGTAAAGCTTTCTCTCAGTGATTTCTCTTGTCTTCTTTTTCCTAAAGGTTTATCTTCCACCTGACCAGAGGTTGGAAGTAAGAGCCACTAACTTCACTACTGGGCTCTCCATGACCCTGTCTCCTGGATCTTCTCTAGGGTTTTTAAATCTCTCATGGGATACACCCATTTCTACATCGAAAAGTGGGGAAAATGTGTGCCACCACTTGCTGATGGGCTTAGTCAATTTTCTTGCTTAAAAATTTCCCTTGTGAGAACAGGACTTTCTCTTCTCTCACTCCTCCAAGATTAAAGGGCAGGGAACATTTGAATCAGCCTTCAATGACAGAATTTCAGGATCTCTGACACTCCCAGTTCTATCACAATCATCATGTGTATATATTTATATTCCTGTGCAGAAGGGACTTCTCAATGGGTCAGCGTACATCTGCTTAATTTCAAATTTTTAATATGCTTTTAAATAGTCAATTGACCAGTTATATATGTTCAAATCAGTCATATATGTTCAAAATATATTCAGACCAGGTTTAGTATTATCATAATTACTTGCTTTAATTAATATGTAAATGGATGCAATATAAGTGTGAGTTCCTTTTATAAAAAGTGAATTGATAGATTTGAAGAGATAAGAAAAAGAAAAAAAATTGTCTTGGCCAGTTTGGGATGCTATAGCATCAATACCATATATTAGATAGCATAAAAAACAAACATGTTTTCCTACTATCCTGGAAGCTGGAAAGTCTAAGATCAAGGTGCTGACTGTGTATCCTCTTTCTGGTTTGAAGAGGGAGAACTTCTTGCTCTGTTTCTTCTCAGGATGAATAAGGGGACCCTAGCTTCTCATCTTATGAATTTAAAAATTCCATAATGGAAGCTGCATACTTCTCACCTTGCAGGACCTAGCAGCCTCCCAAACACCCTGTACCATAATACTGCACAACTGGGGGTTAAAGTTACAGCATTGGGATTTGGGGTAGAAGCATAACTATGCACCCCATATTATTATTAAAAAGTTGTCTCTTTGGCATTTAAATATGGGTAAAAAAAACTACTTGAAAATAATTGTTAAAACTTAGACTGTTTACTTAATTTACTTAGCAAGTATTTTAAGTTATTGCACCATTTAAGAGACCATAAGAACCGAATATCAATGACAATACTTTATAGGTATGGTTCATGTTATTCATTCATTGGATAGTTTCGTTGGTTTATGAGAACATAAAGTGTAGAATGTTTTACATATACGTTCATGTTTTAATAATTACTTGTTCACATGACTTTGAAAAGACCAAATCCTAACTCCTGAGTCAGGAAAGAGGCTTCTACTCTGAGAGACTTGGGTGACACTCTGGAGTATGGACTTGGAGCCTCATCAGAGTATCTCCTCCATCTTCTCTGCCCAGCCTTCCTCACTGAGCCAGGAAGCCGGATCAGAGGAGGAAAGCTATGAGGTCAGGATCACAGAGTCTCAGAAACATGAATTTGAAGAAAGAAGACAAAGGAGAAGTTGGGGTTGAAAACTGGAAGAGATTAAGAGAAATAAAAAATAAAATATTCAAGAAGAATAAAGGCAGAATTTGCTGTGGGGCGAAGATACTAAGAATTATATATACATGCCTTCATAAATTCACAAATAAAGCTAACATTTAATGGGCTGCTGTTCCCATTAAACTGTTAAGTGCCTTCTCATAGCCTTGTCATATAAAACATTTTAGCCTTGAGTGAAAGAGTTTCACCCTTTAATCCATAAATACCTGAAAGCTCACATGATGTCTACTATTTTTTTTAATGAAGGGAAAAAAGTTTCTTAATTTGGTGAAGAAAGTATAACACAATAAAGGATTGGTATTATCTTCAGTCTTGTCTTCCAGTAAAGTCCTAGAAAGTATTTTCATGAGCCTCTTCTAAATCTTCAAAAGATCATTTGCTGCCTTCAAACACCAACTCTTACAGGAAATAAGGGCTACTTTCTATGTAATTCCACTAACCTTTAGTGCTTTAACTGCAAAATTATTTTATATTCTTAATACATTATGAAATTGGTGAAATAAATGTTCTTATGATGTTAAAATGAAAATAAAAAACTGCCTCACGTTGCCTTTGGTGAAAAATTACAAATATGAATAATTTAGAGTCCATATGGATTAGAGTGGATGTATATAAATTGCCTGGCATATAGAAGGTGCTCAATAATGGTAAATATATGATAGCAAGGGTTTTGTAAGCTTTGTTTTACTCTTCTGGGAGACAAATGTGAATTTCTTATATTACTTATACAGAAAAATATTTCCCAAGTTCCAAGTGTCTGGTTTGTAAATGAGATTCTGGGACAACACATTTGACACTGTATGTTACCTATACTAATAGAGAGGTATTAAATACTTGACCTGCAGAAAGTTGAACAAACAATGCTGAGATATTATTATTTGCACCATTCTTTGTCTATGTATTTCCAAGGATGACCCAAATTTGAATTTTGGTGAAAATGCTGCCAAATTTATGTTAAACAAAAAAGTTATTCCAAATCATTTTACTTAAGAGGGCCCTAGAGGCTGTGAAGGGAAACAAAAAGGATTGAGAGAAAAATCACAAAGTAAAATAAAAATTACAAATATTTTGCCTTTAGAAATAGAAATATTGAATCACAGAAATGTCTAAATATGTAAACACAAGAATATTTATGGCAGTATTTAAAAATAATTAATCTAAGTGCATAGGTCTGGGGAATGAGTCACACTAATGCCAATGTCCAATCAAACTAATAAAAGCAATGATCTAAAATTGCTCTTTTCTGCTTGGTATAATTACAGTATGTTAATGCTATAGCAGAAACCTGTGTGTGTGTGTGTGTGTGTGTGTGTGTGTGTGTGTGTAGGAAAGCCACACACAAAATGTTCATGGCCTTTGCTTCTATGTATTTAAATATCTACCATTCTTTTCTGATTTTATAATTAATAAATTAAAAAATGTGGTATATGATTGTACCTTACTCCTAATTTTCTTACTCCTAAGTTTTCTTTTTCTTCGGTTACTCAGAAAAGTCTAAAGAAAAATCCAGTTCAGTAAAAAATGAGACAAGACATGGTCACATAATTGAGATCTTCAGGTCCCTGAATGAAGAGTTTCCTTCCTCATCACTGCCAGAAAATTGAACTCTCCAGAGATGATAATGGATTTAATTAAAAAAAAAATTGTTTTTCAAATTTCAACAAATAGCACCTAAAGGAAAAGATGGGTTTCAGATGATTTTCCCCAGAGCTGATTTTCAGGCTTTTCTATGAATTTCTTGCACTTACAGGGCCTGGCCCACTTCTGAGTTGCCCTACTTCTTGGGAACATGCAGCTCCATCTCAGGAGCAGGCCCTATTTCCCCAGGAACTGTGATCCTGCACAAAGACTAAATTCCACAGTCCTGAGTAGCCCAGAAACAACGCTGGGAATGCAAAAGGCAATCTAACCACTGGACAGGTGCTCTGCCTCACTGGGCTCCATCCCTTTTCACTGGGCTCCAGAAAAGTCTCTGGAACATCTCCTTGCCCTCTGACCCTGGGTAGGAATGTCACCTGCGCTCAGCTCAGTCTTGCTGGCCCCAACCAAATTTAGATGCATTTATACCTCCTATGATAATTGGAGGATACTAAAAGGGCACAGGGCTCCTATCTCTCATCGCTGCTTTGTTACCTCTGACAACCACTGGAGACTAGGAAGAGACCTGAGTCATTTTCACTCAGCTCCAGCTCCACAACTAAGTACATTCATACCAGGGACATCAATCTCAGATGCCAAAGCCTGCACATTTACATTGCAAATTTCCAACCATGGTGACATTTCACCACTGGGAGCAGGACCTGAGGCATCTTTCCTGGTGAGAAATCTACTTTATAGTCAAATTGAGTGTGGAAGGAATGCAAGGGGGCAGAAATTGGACCACTCATACTTTGAAAGACACAAAGAATATTGATTTTTGAAATATTGAAAGCATCATTTCTTTCAAAACAAGAGTTTTTCCCCTCCCATTCTGAGAACAGCCCTATGCATCCTATTTCTAACCTATAGACGATGCCCAGGCCAATTCCTAATCTGTGTCTTCTGGAAGGTTTGTTTCCCTGTGTGCCATTCACACTACTTGCTTCTTTGATTCTCTGTCATTTAGAGTCATTAACAAGGACTCTGGTCTTAAACAGAATGCTTGAGCATTGAATAAGTGATTCCAGAGAAAGAACATTTCACTTGATAAGTTTTAGCTATTTTGTTGTTGTTGTTTTATGAGGATAATTATTCTTCTAGGAAGCAACATTGTGGGGAAGAACCTGCTTTTGACATTAGAAAGATCTGGATACTAATGCTACCTGTACTACTGTCTAATTCTATGATTTCAGATAAGTTATTTAACTGGACTATGCATATATAAAATGGGGATAATTATAATCCTTACATTCTGATGTTGTTGGAACTAATTTGGATAATAATATTGATTGTAAGGAACTGGGACCCATGATTTGAAAATAGTAAGGATTGATTAAAAACTGAATTTTGTTACTTAATTATGAATGGACCTGTAAAGACTAGGATTGGAACTACCATATGATCTAGCTATCCTACTTTTTGGCATTTATCCAAAAGAAATAAAATCAGCATACTATGGTGATGCATAAACATTAATGTTAATACCAGAGCAATTCACAATAGCCAAGTCAAGCAACCAGCTCATATGCCCATCTACAGATGAAGGGAAAAATAAAATGTAGTATATATAAACAATGGGGTTTTACTCAGCCATAAAGGAGAATGAAATTATATTGTTTGCTGGTAAATGGATGGAACTGAAAAACATCATGCTAAATGAAATATGGCAGACTTGGAAAATCAAGGTTCAAATTTTTTTTTCTCATATGTGGAACTTAGAGCAAAAATAAAGGAAAAAAAAGTGGGGGATGCCATACAATAGAAGAGAAATTAGTGGAATAGAGAAAGGGCATAGAGGGGGAGGGAGGAGAGACAGGAAAAGGGAGAAACCAAGGAATGAAATTGATCAAGTTATACTATGTACGGATATGAATATATCACATTGAATTATATATATATGTATGTATGTATGTATATATGTATATATATATATGTATATATATATGTATATTATATATATATATGTGTATATATATATATATATATATATATATATATATATATATATATAAAAGGCAGACTAGTAGAATAGAGGGAAAGGAACAGGGAGATGGCAGTGGGGAGAGAAAGAAGAAGTACTGGGGACTGAAAAGGAGCTGTATTTTTTGCATATACATTTACATCAAAATGAACCTCACCATTATGTATAACTATAGACTAATAAGAACATTTAGGAAAGAAAATGTGTTTCTTATACACTAGGAAATACTATATAACTTTAAACGAAGGGGCATTCTATTATTTACAACAATATGGATGGTGTTGGAGGATATTCTACTAAGTGAAGTAAGCCAGGCACAGAAAAAAAATGATACAATTTTTCTTCTCTGCTCATCTATGAACTTTGCCAGCCTCATCTCCTAAGTTCCATCAATAATTTCTGTGCATCAATGCAATATTCCAACAATGCTCAGGAGAAACAGCTATTCTCTGCTTCTTCAGTCTTTTCCTGATAGTGTCCATTTTCCTTACCTCCTAATTCCCTTAGTCACAGATATGCTCTGACACTTCTAGATTAGTGCCCACTCTAATTCTTCTCTACCCTAATTTTCTAGTCTTTGTCAAAATCTACCTGCTCTTCAAGATCTTAATCTACTGCCACATTTTCATGAAACCAGCAAAAGTGAATCACTCTATCTCAGAGTTCCACAGTACTTATTACAATTTATATGATAATAATCTGTCTATGGTGGCCATGTATATTTCCTTCCATAAGGGAAGGAAGTAATTCTCCTTATTTAATTGTATGTGTCATTTAATAGGAACTTACTCAAAGTGCTGGAATCTCTTCTATGTACGGTTTGATCATGAACTCTAGGTTGGTTTTTATTGTTGTTGTTGTTTATTTGTTTCAATATCATTATAAACATCTCCTTGATTTGTGTTACACACAAATTCTGTGAAAGCAAATCAAGAACTTTGAAATAATTACAAGAAAAAAAATGAAGCCATGTTTATTTTCAGGGAATGCACATGTATTTGACAATGAGAGCTTCGCCATTGATGGTGGTAACCTGGAAGTTCAATGGGTAAATAAGCATGTATTAGATGCATGCTGAATGCAAAGTTCTGTGCTCAATTCAGGGATTACAAAGCACTAAGCTCAATCTGCACACCTCAAAGAATACAGTTCATTTAAAGCACATGCGTAAATCACAAAGTTACACTGGTTCATGAGGAATATGTTGGAAACAGGGAAAAGTGGTTGTTCAGCAAAAGCCAGGCCCAGGAGTGTCCTGTATACCACATGTGAATTTCTGTAATATAATGTGACAGAAAGTGCTGGAAAATTCAGATCTCACAAGAAAATGAATTACAGGTTCATAAACCAGGTGCCATTAATATTACTCCCAAACAACAGAATTCCTTTGAAGAGATTCAGCCTGTTAAATCACCCTGGTTCATAGGTTTAATTCTACTTAGGCCAATTGCATTTTTCATATTATTGTTACCACCAAACTTTTTACCAATTAATAACACAATTAAATATGGATGCTTTGGGCACCTATATGGTCACTTGACACTGCAAAATTAGGCAGGAAATACCCCACAGGCAGGTCTGTCTCACGTTCTCTCCAGACATTGCAAGAGAATGTGCATCACTTTTATTTCTCAGGGAAATTCAGTATGTCTCCCTCTGTCCAAAGTTACTTCTTTATCTTCAAGGAACTATAAACAAACACAGTTTTGGCAATCACAACTGGGAAAGATAATGCTGATGTGGTTATCAAAAATTCCACTTTAATTCAGCCTCTTTTTTCCCAGGATTTTCCAGCTGTTTCATGTTTCCTTACATTCTTCAATCGCACTACATTTTGTTCAGCTTTAAATGGGCAAAGCAGAAACTCTGCTTTCTTTGGAATATGACTTTCTTTCTCTGAACTAGAAGCTCTGTTTTAAGCATTAAAGACTTTGGGTTCCCAATTTACCAGTTGCTCTCCATTTAAAGCAGCAACAATATCCCAAGGGCAATTGAGTAAATGAGGTTACACTCCCTACAATTAATGAAACACATTAATATCATTACAGTTTTCTCCACTTATTTTTCCAAATTTTTAAATAAGGTTTCCAGGCATATCTGCTTTATGTTGCAAACTCAGAAGAATGGTATTGAATAAAAAGAGATATAAATGAGTAATATTTTACCCTAAGCTGGTGTGGGGCGGGGGGACCATTTTATGGTATTTTTAGTCCTGAATGCCCTTTCTTGATTAATTGTGTTGACCCAAGACTAAATTGGCTTGGTGGAATTTTCTTAAAGACATAGCATGTTAATTTGCTTTTATATTAAACATTTAATTTAATTTAATGTATGTATGGGACTTATCCTGGAAAATATTTTCCTTATTTCTCAATAATACCAGACTCTAATTTAGGTTGCATGGGAAGAAGCAACAACAAAAAGACTATTGCAATAACTGACAACTTTCTATCACTACTACAAATTCTTGTGATTTAAATTACATATGCACATAGAGGACAGGGAAATGCATCAAAATGTTAGTCCTATGTTGTCATCAATGGGTAAACAGATTATTGATAGATATTCATCCCCTTGATTGTTACTTTTTATGTATGCTTAATTTTTCTTTGAAAAATTTATCTTGCTGTTAACATGGATTAAAAATGAACATATTTTGAAACTAAACACACACACACACACACACACACACACACACAAACACACACCCTTTTTCCAAAATCTAGTTCAGGAAATTTCAGCCACGTGGGGGCTTAAAACTCATACTTTGCTTATCTTGGTATTAGATACATTCATCAGCTATTGGTTGTAAACCTACAATGTGCTAATCACTGTGCTTGAAGAATAGACATAATTTGAAATCTCTGGCTAAAATGGGTGCATGCACGCATGCACACACACATACACACACACACACACAGAAAATACAATTTGATTTCCCCCCTCAGCAGATTTACCTTTCTAATTATGTTTTTCTTAAGCCAATATTAAAATTAGCACTCCCTAAGCACAAATTTACTAATGGTGGGGGAAGTGGCTCTGGAGTCAAAGTAAGCTCAGGGCATGAGCAGTTCAAGCTCTTTTCCACAAGGAAGGACCACAGCAAACCCTTCTTTCAGAAAGCCTTGCCATGATTTACTACCCAGATAATTCCTCACGTGTTGTGCTGTAAGCAGCAGACCCTTGGCTGTCAGAGATGACGTCTTTCAGATGGGAAGGTCAAGATGATCGTTAGAGCACCCATGGCAAGTTCCACCAGTGCAGGACGGTTGTTAATTCTAATGATCCTGGCTGCATTCCAAGCTAGGAAACCATGTGCTACTTCTCTTGAACGTTCCCTTGGAATTTCAGCTGAAGAAGTGGCCTTTCTGTTTCCATTCCCGTCTATTTGTAGTGCTTCAGACAGCTGCTAGACAGATGCCATGTCACACTCCAGACATGACTGATTTCAATAATGGGCATAATAATGTCACTGGAACCATTATTTTGGATTTAGGGTTCAAACAGGCTTGTTTCAATGGGAATTATAACTATAAAATTATTACTATTTCTGACTGTAATGGTTGTACTATGATGAAAGTTGAGCTCTTTTGGAAATGGTTTTACCACTAGTTATCTTTAATTTGATTTAATTTGGCATAAGCAAATATGACTGGATAATATTTTACTTTTGTTTGGTACTTTAAAGCTTTAAACTACTATCAAGTCGGTCCTACCCTCATCTGATAGTTTAGCAAGTCAAGGCTCAGGGTTTAAGCAATAGCTTATCCAAGGTCATATGGTAAGTGACAGAGCCTAATTTCCCTCCCATTACACTATTGTCTACACTCATTAATTTCATTGAATGGTGAATTCCAGAAGGGCTTGGAACCAGATTGTCCCATTTATCCAGCAACCAGCACCTGCCTAAGATCTAAGAGGCACTCAATATAAAATTCGAATTGATGAATAAAAAAAAAAAGTTGAGTTTTAAATTCATGTCTTTTGCTAACCTAAATTTTTTTTCACCTGGGGCTAATTCTACAGACCCATTTTCTGGAAACTCCCACCCACTACAATTCTACAATTACTTTGTAATTTTTAAAATGATTCTATAAACAAAGCAACATAAGCATATTCTGGATGGTATGGAAATTAAGTTTTGCTACTCAATTTCAGTGCTGTAATTTGCATTTTTTCTGATGCATTAAACTAAAATGGAAGTCAAACAGCACCTGAGTTCATTACTTAAACAAACGTGTTAGAGATAAACTCCATATTCACCTTAGAGACAGATGCATTGAGTGGATCCTGCTTTTATGTACAACAGCATGCACCATTTCATTAGCGGTAGGTATAATGATAAAAAGACAATGAAGAATTCTTCCTTTTCCAGTTTCAGCAACAATTGAATTAGATGTCCATTTAATGCTGTTATCAATAATGCAGTAACACCAACATTACATCCCACTGAACAAGAAAGCCTTACAAATATATCAAAGGAGTCATTAAAACTGATGTTTTGAGATTGCTTAGGTGCAGAGTTTGGATAAAATATGGGGCTCAATAATTCCAGAGTAGCAAATAGAGCTTTAGAGCAACCATTTTATATATAGCACATATATTGTTATACAACATTCAAAATCTATAATAATAACATTGATGTTGAAATACTGTACCTAATTTTATGTTTGTATACAAGAGTGTGTTATATAATATATAACACATGTAAGTCTCACTTTTTAATGGATCATCTCTATATAATTCTAAAATTTCCTGAAAGAATATATCCTTATTTTTGTTTCCAAAGTAGAACTGTGCTTATAGGTTTATATGTAACAAATTAGTCTTAATCGAAGGGAATAATAAACTTGCAGAAGAATATAAAAAGAAAATCATGGTGGTAAATTTAAAAATGGTTAGAAGTAGCAACATTCCATTTTTTTCCTGTTGAGATCCGAACTATTTTGTTTAAACAGCAATATTTAAATAAAAACCTGAGAAGCGATTATTGTTTTATTTGATAATACATAGTATTATCAAATATCAGATACCATATATCACTCCTGGATGGATATTTTCAGAAATTGTATGAACATTAAAAATTGATAATATCCTTGGAAACATTGCACACTAAAATCTAGCAATAATACAAATGTTTTGAAGAGCATTAAACAATTTGAGAAGGAAAATGATAGAAAGTAAATGATTGAAGTAGAAAAATAAAAAGGTAAAAGATGAAAAAGTCCTAGCACTGAGAGAACAACTGTCTTTCAAAGAACATTATTTCAGACATCTCTATGTACATTTACATGTTTATAATGTGTCTATTTTATTTTGAAGCCATTCATAAGTAGGGACCATGTACATGCAATGGAAGCTCAAAAAAGTGAATCAATTTTAAAAAGCTTGATAACATCAGTATCAGTATCAAAGAAACATAGGTACAACACATAGGTTATGCAATTGATTACAATAATTAAATGTAACAGTAAAGAAGCAATTATAGGCTACAGGAATTACAAATATTTTAAAACAAAGGAACTATAACATAAATGTCCCACATTGGATATAGCTTAGTTAGTTCCAGCAATGATTATTTTCCACATTAAAAGTGCTTGAATTTATAATCAAGTAAGTAGAATAAAGGTGTTTTGTGTTATCATTTTTATAAGCTACAGTGAACTACATTATTTGATAGTATCTTAAAATTAATTAAGAAGTCTGTTAGGTATTCTGAATAAAGCTGGCCAATTTCTACCTTCAGATTGATACCACTGAAGATAGAAGCATAATTGTTATTGGTTCAGAATTTTAAGATTATCTGATGTCAGTCCTCAGCATATGCTCAAGAGTAGTAAAACCTCATTGATTTAGCATTGTTTATTTGCATTTCATGACCATTTAAATAAGGTATATTATTCTTTTTGACCTAGAAATAAAAAAAGTTTCCATTTAAGAAAAAGTAATCCCTACAGAACAAATAATTTGAAAAGAAATTAACATTATTCTTATGTACACAGTGTATGGCGATGGAATGAAGAGATATTTTCTGTTCTTAAAGTATATTCATAATTTCTGTTTGAAATGCTTACTATACACTGTCTATATATCTTTCTACCTTATCTAAACTCACTAATTTATTTATTTATTTTTAAATTTTTATTGTTGGTTGTTCAAAACATTACATAGTTCTTGATATATCATATTTCACATTTTGATTCAAGTGGGTTATGAACTCCCATTTTTACCCCGTATACAGATTGCAGAATCACATCGGTTACACATCCACTGATTTACATATTGCCATACTAGTGTCTGTTGTATTCTGCTGCCTTTCCTATCCTTTACTATCCCCCCTCCCCTCCACTCCCCTCCCCTCTTCTCTCTCTACCCCATCTACTGTAATTCATTTCTCCCCCTTGTTTTTTCCCTTTCCCCTCACTTCCTCTTGTATGTAATTTTGTATAACCCTGAGGGTCTCCTTCCATTTCCATGCAATTTCCCTTCTTTCTCCCTTTCCCTCCCACCTCTCATCCCTGTTTAATGTTAATCTTCTTCTCATGCTCTTCCTCCCTACTCTGTTCTTAGTTATTCTCCTTATATCAAAGAAGACATTTGGCATTTGATTTTTAGGGATTGGCTAGCTTCACTTAGCATAATCTGCTCTCATGCCATCCATTTCCCTGCAAATTCTATGATTTTGTCATTTTTAAATGCAGAGTAATACTCCATTGTGTATAAATGCCACATTTTTTTTATCCATTCGTCTATTGAAGGGCATCTAGGTTGCTTCCACAGTCTTGCTATTGTGAATTGTGCTGCTATGAACATCGATGTAGCAGTGTCCCTGTAGTATGCTCTTTTTAGGACTTTAGGGAATAGACCAAGAAGGGGAATAGCTGGGTCAATTGGTGGTTCCATTCCCAGCTTTCCAAGAAATGTCCATACTGCTTTCCAAATTGGCCACACCAATTTGCAGTCCCGCCAGCAATGTACAAGTGTACCCTTTTCCCCACATCCTCACCAGCACTTGTTGTTGTTTGACTTCATAATGGCTGCCAATCTTACTGGAGTGAGATGGTATCTTAGGGTGGTTTTGATTTGCATTTCTCTGACTGCTAGAGATGGTGAGCATTTTTTCATGTACTTGTTGATTGATTGTATGTCCTCCTCTGAGAAGTGTCTGTTCAGGTCCTTGGCCCATTTGTTGATAGGGTTATTTGTTTTCTTATTGTTTCATTTTTTGAGTTCTTTGTATACTCTGGATATTAGGGCTCTATCTGAAGTGTGAGGAGTAAAGATTTGTTCCCAGGATGTAGGCTCCCTATTTACCTCTCTTATTGTTTCTTTTGCTGAGAAAAAACTTTTTAGTTTGAGTAAGTCCCATTTGTTGATTCTAGTTATTAACTCTTGTGCTGTAGGTGTCCTATTAAGGAATTTGGAGCCCGACCCCAAAGTATGTAGATCGTAGCCAACTTTTTCTTCTATCAGACTCAGAGTCTCTGATTTGATATCAAGCTCCTTGATCCATTTTGAGTTAACTTTTGTTCATGGCGAGAGAAAGGGATTCAGTTTCATTTTGTTGCATATGGATTTCCAGTTTTCCCAGCACCATTTGTTGAAGACGCTATCCTTTCTCCATTGCACGCTTTTAGCCCCTTTATCAAATATAAGATAGTTGTAATATTACGGAGTGGTCTCTGTGTCCTCTATTCTGTACCATTGGTCCACCTGCCTGTTTTGGTACCAGTACCATGCTGTTTTTGTTACTATTGCTCTGTAGTATAGTATGAAGTCTGGTATCGCTATACCGCCTGATTCACACTTCCTGCTTAGAGTTATTTTTGCTATTCTGGGTCTTTTATTTTTCCATATGAATTTCATGGTTGCTTTATCTATTTCTACAAGAAATGCCATTGGGATTTTGATTGGCATTGCATTAAACCTATAGAGAACTTTTGGTAATATTGCCATTTTGATGATGTTAGTTCTGCCTATCCATGAACAGGGTATATTTTTCCATCTTCTAAGATCTTCTTCTATTTCTCTCTTTAGGGTTCTGTAGTTTTCATTGTATAAGTCTTTCACCTCTTTTGTTAGGTTGATTCTCAAGTATTTTATTTTTTTTTTGAGGATATTGTGAATGGAGTAGTTGTTCTCATTTCTATTTCAGAGGATTTGTCGCTGATATACAGGAATGCCTTTAATTTATGCGTGTTGATTTTATACCCTGCCACTTTGCTGAATTCATTTATTAGCTCTAATAGTTTCTTTGTAGACCTTTTTGGGTCTGCTAGGTATAGAATCATGTCGTCTGCAAATAGTGATAATTTAAGTTCTTCTTTTCCTATTTTTATGCCTTTAATTTCTTTCGTCTGTCTAATTGCTCTGGCCAGTGTTTTGAGAACTATGTTGAACAGAAGTGGTGAGAGAGGGCATCCCTGTCTTGTTCCAGATTTTAGAGGGAATGCCTTTAATTTTTCTCCGTTCAGAATGATGCTAGCCTGAGGCTTAGCATAGATAGCTTTTACAATAGTGAGGTATGTTCCTGTTATCCCTAGTTTTTCTAGAGTTTTGAACATAAAGGGATGCTGTACTTTGTCGATTGCTTTTTCTGCATCTATTGAGATGATCATATGGTTCTTATCTTTAAGTCTATTGATGTGGTGAATAACATTTATTGATTTCCGTATATTGAACCATCCTTGCATCTCAGGGATGAATCCTACTTGATCATGGTGCACAATTTTTTTGATATTAAACTCACTAATTTATAATGTGACTCCTTCCATGTTTTTTCATGGGATTTGATTACTTAGGGAAAAATGTAATAGATATTATTAGAAAAGCCTCTATTTATATAAATATTATCTCATGTTAAATAAAATATGGAAGATCTTTACAATATCTTTAAATCATGACTTACAAGTAACTAATTATCTTGAAATTTTATGCTAACAAAAATATTCCTATGACTCAATCAAAACTCTTTTTTTGCCCTTCAGGGAATATTTGGAAATGTCTAGAGATTCTTTTTTTTTAATCACAACTGTAGGTGTTACTAAAATCTAGTGTGTAGAGGAAAGGGATGCTGCAAAACACATTTATCCTCTCACAGCAAATAATTATCTATCAATAGTGCCAAGATAACACATTGATTTTAATAATGAATAAATCAGTTATCAGTTATTGATAGAATTGAATAAATTTACTGCACAGTATATCAAGCATGAAATTGATTTTAAAAATACTCCTTAGGTGTTCATCTGAACTATTTAACTATTTCTAGTTACTTCTCTTGCTGGGACACTGTGGAGTTTTAGTTCTTGTCCATTGTGTTGGTTGGATGGTGCCATCTGTATACTTCTGATAAAAGAATTGTGAGAAATAGTGTTTGCTCCAGAAATTAATTATCAGTATAAGACCTTCCAAAGTTCTGTCTTTCACTCAGTCTAACTGTGTTAGTGTAATCAAATACCTGAGGCTATTAACATGTCATCCCCCATGGAGTCCTCACTAGAGCTAATGTAAGTGTTATGCCCTTGAACCTCTAGAACTCTGAGTTAAATGCAACTCTTTTAGTTATAAAGGTACCCAGCCTCAGGTATTCTATTCAGGAGGGAGAGTTCATATTGCCATACAGGAAGCCAAAGAGTGATTCAGAGATCAGGCTTATTTTTTAATACCTTAATCTTACCAGATATATCCATGGTCCCAAGAGGACAACTGTCGTTTCTTCTGAAAGCACAGTCCCAATGACCTAATCGCCTTCCATTAAAGGTTCTATTTCCTCTAAATATTGTCACTCGGAGGACCAAGCCTCCTACACACAAACTTCAGAGAACACACCAAACCAAATCCAAACTCTAGCATATGGCAAGGGAAATAGTCGAGGTAGTGGCTACTTCTGCAGTCTGTGTTCCTAAATGATTACTGTCAAGAAGTCCCATAACTTCATCATCCTGACTTGGAAAGAAGAGGCATAATATGTGAGTACCAATAACTTGTATTTTTGAACTATAAATATTTCTGAGTAATTTGTTATTGCATCATTAGCTAACATATTCTGACTAAAGATATATTTTGCATAAGACCTGAGTAGAGAACAACAGTTAAACTATGAATATAGACTCGAAGTATCACATATGCCTTCAAACTTATTTAAGTGCATTTGTTTCCCAGTTGCAAAATAAAAAGCAAAATATAAAGTAGCAATGCCACTGATTCAAAATACAGAAACTTCTCTAAAAATATATGTATGCAAAGTGTTGCAAAGAAGATTTTTGAACTAATTTTGCTTTTTATATGATGCTCATACATTTAAAAATGCCAACTTTGGGGCTACATATTCCTACGTGCACAATTAGGGGCAGTGTTTCAGTAGTCATTTAAGCATGGTGAAAATCTAGATATGTAGAGGTTTAATTATGTTGTGCGTATGCAGAGGGAGAAAGAATCATAATATTTTCTGCATGCCCATTTTGCTTCAGGAAATAATAGAGTTTTTGCATGATTTCAGTTCTTCGGGAAATGAACTATGATCTTCATTTTACAGGTGAAAACACCTAACCTTAGAGAATTCACAAGTCAGAGATTTGTTAATCCTTCAAAGTATCAAGGGAAATGCATTCTGTTCCCAAGAGAACTATTAAAGCCTATGCTATGCCAAATTTCATTTAACCCAAATAAGTGGGATAAACGTTGTTGCTGCCATTTAACAACTGAGAAGACTGAAATTCTTAAAAAAAATCAAATTTTGTACCAAATCCTATTTCTGATAAGTAGCACAGACACTTGCAGGACAAGAGCTCTAGCCCCCACTCTCTTCCTAGGAGCTCTCGCTATTTCCAAAATATCCATTGCTTTCTTTTTAAAAAAGAGAAAGATTTATATATTTATTCTAATTAAGTATATATGAAAGCAGAATGCATTTTGACTCATTGTACACAACTGTAGCACAATGTTTTCATTTCTCTAGTTGTACATGATATAGTGTAACACAATATGTGCAGTCATACATGTACCTAGGGTAATGATGTCCATCTCATTCCACCATCTTTCCTGCTCCCATGCTTCCTTCTGTCCCCCCTCTCCCCTTTGCCCAATCACAATTCCTCCATTTTTCCCAACCCCACCCCCATTATGGATCAGCATCCACTTATCAAAGAGAACATTTGGACTTCCGCTTTTTGGAATTGGTTTATTTGCTTAGCATGGTATTCCTAAATTTCATTCATTTACCTGCAAATGCCATGATTTTGTTCTCTTTTAACGTTGATTAATATTCCTTTGTGTATATATACCACAATTTCTTTATCCATCCATCTATTGAAGAGCATCTAGATTGGTTCCACAGTTTAACTATGGAACTATTGTGAATTAAGCTGCTATAAACAATGATGTGTCCGTGTTACTATAGTATGCTGATTTTAAGACCTTTGGGTATAGACCAAAGAGTAAGGGTTAGCTGGGTCAAATAGCGGTTTCATTCCAAGTTTTCTAATAAATCTCCACACTGCTTTCCAGGTTGGTTGCACCAGTTTGCATTCCTACCAGCAATATAAAAGTTTGCATTTTCTCCCACATACTCCCAACAATTATTGATGTCTGTATTCTTGATAATTGCCATTCTAACTGGTGTGAGATGAAAACTTAGAGTAGTTTTGATTTGCATTTCTCTAATTACCAGAGATGTTTAACATTTTTTTCATATAATTGTTGATTGATTGTATATCATCTTCTGAGAAGTGTCTCTTCAGTTCTTTAGCCCATTTATTGATTGGGTTGTTTGTTTTTTGGTGTTAAGTTTTTTGAGTTCTTTATATATCCTGGAGATAAGTGCTCTATCTGATGTGTGTGTGGCAAAAATTTGCTCCCCAAATCCGGGCTCTGTCTTCACCCCATTGATTGTTTCTATTGGTAAGAAGCTTTTTAGTTTGAATCTATCCCATTTATTGATTCTTGATTTTATTTCTTGCACTTTTTTTAAGAGAGAGTGAGACAGGAGAGAGAGAGAGAGAGAGAGAGAGAGAGAGAGAGAGAGAGAGAGAGAGAGAATTTTTAATATTTATTTTTTAGTTCTCAGCGGACACAACATCTTTGTTGGTATGTGGTGCTGAGGATCGAACCCGGGCCGCACGCATGCAAGGCGAGCGCACTACCGCTTGAGCCACATCCCCAGCCCCTTATTTCTTGCACTTTAGGAGTCTTGTTATGGAAGTTGGTGCCTAATCCAACATGACAAAGATTTAAGTCTATTTTTTTCCTCTATTAGGTGCAAGGTCTCTGGTCTAATTCATAGGTCCTTGATCCACTTTGAGTTAAGTTTGTGCATGGTGAGAGATAGGGGTTTAATTTCATTTTTATGCATATAAATTTCCAGTTTTCCCAGGACTATTTGTTTAAGAAGCTGTCTTTTCTCCAATGTGTGTGTTTGGCATCTTTGTCTAATAGGAGATAACAGTATTTACATGGGTTTGTGTCTAAGTTTTCTATCCTGTACCATTAGTCTACATGTCTATTTTGGTGCAAATACCATGATGTTTTGTTACTATAGTTTTGTAGCAGAGTTTTAGGTCTGGTATTGTGATGCCTCCTGCTTCTGTCTTCTTGCTAAGGATTTCTTTAGCTATTCTGGGTCTCTTATTTTTCCAAATGAATTTCATGATTGCCTTTTCTATTTCTGTAAAGAATGATGTTGGAATTTTAATTGGACTTGCATTGAATCTGTATAGAGGTTTGGGTAGTATGGCCATTTTTACAATATTAATTTTGCCTATATAATAGCATGGGAGATATTTTCAACTTCTAAGGTCTTCTTCATTTTCTTTCTTTAGTGTTCTGTAGTTTTCATTGTAGAGGTCGTTCACCTCTTTTTTAAAGTCGATTCCCAAGTATTTTATTTTTTTGAGGCTATTGTGCATGGGGTAGTATTCCTAATTTCTCTTTTAGAGGATTCATCACTGATGTATAGAATTGCATTTTATTTATGGGTATTGGTTTTATATCCTCCTACTTTGTTGAATTCATTCATTAATTCTAGAAGTTTTCTGGTGGAGTTTTTTGGATCCTATAAGTGTAGAATCATGTTGTCAGCAAATAATGATAGTTTTAGTTTTTCTTTTCCTATTTGTTTCCCTTTAATTTCTTTAATTTCCCTTTAATTTCTAGCTCTGGCTAGAGTTTCAAGGACTATGATGAATAGAAGAGGGCATCCATGTCTTGTTCCTCAATTGCTTTCTTATACTCTTGCTACCCAAAGCATATTCTTTGGATGGCTGGCATTAAATTTATCCAAGAGCTTATTAGAAATACAGAATCTCAAGTCCATACCCAGTCTGAAATCTCTCCTGGGCATAAGGTGAACTCTGGCCCAGGCTTTGAGGATCTTAGCCATACCTCAGTCATTCCTAGAGCTACCCTCATAAATGTGAATCAAGGCTCTTTCTAATCTAGTCCAGTGGCTTAATGTGTTCCTAGTGTTCCAACAGCATTTACAATAACTGCCAGAAAGCAGGAAAGCATTATAATAGTTAAATACTCATAACTTTGAGTACAAGTCTCCATTCAACACCCATTTACTAAATCCTTTCTGTGTCCAGACAACAGGCAAGGCAGGAGAGATACAAAACTGATCAAGACATAGCCTCTGTCCTCAAGAAGATCATAAATCATTTTAGAGGTGTTGCCTGATACAGAAAATAAGTAAATAGGCTCTTATTTGCCTTTAACTTACAGAAATGAAAGGAACTAAATGATGTACATTGTTAATAATGTCATGCTCAGTAGGAATATCTATGATAATTATCATCTACTATGGAACTTATGCAGATAAATTGTGGGACCATGCTTATGTGGATCCATTGAACAGAATGACTGTTTTTTGTAGACTCATTTTCTTTGGGAGCACAATTGACATAGGCATATTTACTCTACTTACATACAGTACAGCACCTTGGATCTGGGGGATGCTTTATCCTGACCTCTCATGGAAAAAGTAGCAGTGAGAATTCAGGGGTACCTACCTGTGTTGGATCTGCTGCAAAGATTTATTTATAATATCTATCCTATTGCATCATTATGTAAGTACATAAAACAAATACTGAGATGTCTTGGGGAAATTTTTTAATCTAAAAATTATTTCACTTGATGTGGATATGTGAGATTGTACTGTATGGGGTTTTGTCATTTCAAATATCACCAAAGTCCCCATGTAAGGCCACAATGTGTCTTTTCTGGACTGGGGTAAACCCAGGTAATATCTAAACACTTCACAGGGTGGATTTTTATCAGTAAAAACTTCTACAAGAAAAATATATCTTGAAAATGATAAAAAATAAACCAATAGAAGCCTTGTAGCAATTGTAAAAGTGGCAATGATTGTGTTTTCAATTCTCTGCACTAAAGGTATTTTCAAATAACATTTGTGGAAAATTCTTGACTCTTAAAAGTATGACACAAACTGACAAAATTCTCATTTGGGGCATAAACAATTCCCAAACAGACTCTTCCTATAAAACAAAATACTTTTAAAGCTTTTTAAAATAGTTCTTTATTCTCCTTTAACATCCAATGATGGCTTGGGGGATAGAAAAGAAGAGGTTATTTGGCAGAAATCCAAAAGTTGGAATATTTTTCAGTTGACTTCATGTTTATTTCTGTTCAAAGTTTGAACATGTTTTCTCAAAAAAAAATGCACTGACCTTTATGAGAAGGCCAATATTTGAAAAAATTTTAAGACAGGAATAAAGGCTAATGATTCTAAAATGTTGTCTACAACATATGACTCAATTCCCTGAATAGCAGGTGAACAAAATGTTATTAATGGCTTTTTATTGCTGTAGATGTATGAAATAGAGAAGATACAATAACAAGAAGGACAAGAGGGGGTGATGTAAGGTGAGAGTGTCTTAAGAAGGAAACACATTTGATATGTCGGAGAGCACCCAGCATGCTACACTTAGAACTACAAGCACATCCTGGGTCTGTCACCTGTCCTGCCAGCACTCAGAAATAGGCAGACCAAATCAACAGCTAAAGATTCTTATCCATAGGCCAAGAGCAGTCATTCAAGGCTGTAATCCCAGTTACTCAGGAAGTTGAGGCAGGAGGATTCCACGTTTCAAGCCAGCCTGTGCACCTTAGCAAGACCTATCCCAAATTAGAATTTAAAATAAGAGCAGGGGATGTAGTTTAGTGGTAGAACACTTGCCTAGCACAAAGTAGGTCAGATCAAAGTGCCAGTATTCTTATGGGTGCAATAGGTATGGGTAGGTGCAAAACACAACAAAGATGAAAAGCTCTAAACATTAATGATGACCAATTTCACTTTCTACAGCAATACCCCCAGTGGTTACTACGTGTAGATTTCATAGAAATAGACTTTCATAGTGCATTAAACACATCACTTCAGAGGTGACTGATTCTTCAATGGATTAAACAGTATACAAAATTGAGAACTAGAGGAAAAGGGAGTTTGCAATGTTACTAATATATACATGAGGCCATGTAATGACTGGTAAAGGAAAGAGAGAAGCACAAAATGAACATGTACCACTTACTGAGTGAAATTGGTTCAAATAATTTAAGAAAGAAGGTTTTATGCCATTTGACCATAAAGACTTCGGATTATCATGGTCTATTTCACCACATTAGATCATCAATATTGGCTTACATTTTTTAAATTGTCTACAGAGGAAATATTGTACCTAACTTGTTAATAACTGGCTAATGTTTCCTTGGCAAAATAAGTAGTATTGCCTTTATTTTGTTTGACACAACATGCATTTAGTTCAAGAGTGACAATTATGAATGCTGGGTTCTACATATTTTCTTTTCCATTTAAATTAATTTCTAGCTCAGAAGTAACATTCTTGTTTTGTAGACCACCAGGCATGAAAGCACTTCATGTTATCCTAAAAATACCAAGAGTACTTTATCAAAATTAAATAATATATCATAATTGAAAGGATCCAAAATAAATGATACCATATTTGTAGGTATGATTTTACCATCCCCCTAGCTTTATTTTATAACCCAAGAAGAACTTCTTTTTTTATTTTGGATTAAACAAAGATAACATAAAATATAATGTATTTTAGCAGAAAGACCTTTCTTGCCTCTGTAGAACTTTTTTTTTTAGAATTATGTAAAAAAAGTCTATTTTGTAATTAATATTTATACATAATATCACATATGGATGGAATATAATGAATTTGGTAAGGAAGCTAGACATGGTTATATTAACAGTCACCATGTAGGGCACAGATCTGGTGATCTGGTAAAAAGATGATTCAGATGGCCAAAGCAATTACGCTAATACCCTTTAGTGTTCCAAAGAGAAAACCAAGAGAAGATGACAATAGCTTTTAAAAAATACAGGGGAAAATAAAAAGGACCTTATTTATAAAGATACAAATAAGTTCTGGGGTTAGACCAGACATCAGTATGCACAAGTCACCTAAGCTTCAGCAGTTTAGGAATTTCTTTAAACTGTCAGGTCATTGTTTATCTTGATAGGTGTTCCAAACAAACTTGTTAATATGATAAAGGTTCATGGACTTCTATTTGCTACAGAAGGAAGGAAAAGAAATAAAATTGGAGGACTGAAAGTTTATCTTTAAGATTCACTTCCCAGTGTACAGTGTAGAAAACACACACACGCACACACACACATACACACACACACACACACACACACATATATATTTCACCACATTGTGTGACAAAATGGTAGCTGTCATAATGTGCCAGTTAACATGTCCAATACGAGCTGATCGTTGAGTGTCCCCTGGGAATAGAAGACAGAAACATGACAAAGAACAAAGAACTTGGATCAATAATGCTTGGGGAAATAAGAGAGAGAAGGTTATTTACTTGCATTGATCCGCTGCCGCCGTCGCGTAAACTTGGCCTGTTTTTCTTTTGTTAACCTTTAAGCCTGAGTATACTCAAAGGCAACCAGGGAGCCAACTAACAGGTGTAGATTAAGGATCGAAGGAGGTCACCATACCTCTGTCACCACCAGGCACCCATGTAACAACATCCCTGAAGAAATTTAAACATCAATAGCCATAATAAGGGCAAATTTATCAAGCCCAGCCAGCTTGAGCTGGGAGCCTGCCTGCGTCCAGCTGGTTTGCCCTTGCTAAAGCTCAATTGATTTGGACATTCTTTTACTAGAGTTGATTATCAATTGTGACATAGCAAATTTGTTACCTTCCAAGTGCTGAGCGTATTGTGGCCATTGGAGTCCCTGAAGTGAAAACACCTGGACTTCAGTTACCCTCATTGGTGGACAGAGAGAAGGAAGGCCACAGCCATGCTCTCTAGAGCACAGGCCACCAGCTGCCCTATGGATGCAGGCCAGGTTTCTTCTGGACAGAGAAGCAAGAAGGAAGGCTTTCTCAATGAAGATGAAAGGACTTATTGAACAGAGAGTGAAGTGTCCCTTTAACTCCTCATCTGGAACCAGAGCACAAACTGTAGCCTGCATATCAGTCCCTCCCCTTGGAATAAGCTAACCAAACATCTTCATGGACCCAATCCAGACCCATCTCTCAAGGCACATTTTCCTTCCTCTGAAATCCCTAATTCAAGGTCTTGTTTTGTTTTGATTCTCTCTCACTACTCTAGATTATACTATAATATTATACTACATGTATTATAGTGTTATAAATATTATACTGATCTACATTACAATATATTATTTTTATAATTTGTCCTTTCTTCTTTACTAGATAACAAATTTCTTAAGGCAGAAGTGTGGTTTACATAACTGTGTGTTTGCTATATTATCTATTACAATACTGCAAATATGAAACCTATATAATAAAACTAGTTGGTGTATGAGCACATGAATGAATGAAAATTCGATAATTCAGATGTAGATAATCTCATATTTGGTAGTTAAACAATTATTATTATGGTCTATCAGAAACAAAACTTGCACATAGGTGGTCCATATTGTTGAGCTAGATTTTCTCTTCTGGGGCAATTTTTCCATGCCTAGTACCTCCTCTTTTTATCTCCTTAGCCACACCTCCAAATCTCTTCAGCATAATTAGCTATCAATCACTTACATGTCAGTGTAACTCAGCAGTGTACCTCATAAGGGAATGATATTTACATCTGCTAACATTTTGTTAATTTTTGCATCATTGTGAAAGATACTAATCTGTGTTTCTCTTTTATTATATTGCTTGGTTTTGGTATCATGAAAATGCCTACACTGTTTGGCTGTCTGTTATTGTAAAGAAAGATTTCAATAATAAATGATTCTTCTTGTAGTAAGTCTTCTATAGAGAAATTTCACATAGAATACCTGCTGGTATGCACAATAGTTGTTTTATGAGCAGGCAGGATGACTACCTCTGCTCCACTATTAAGAAAACTGTGCCTAATAACTAGTTCAAATGGACTCTGTTAGGAATTGAATAGCTTAAACAGTAATTTTGTCATCTGTCTCCCAAGCCTGTATTCTTTGTTTTGAAGTTCATCTCCACATAGTGTTATTTTAGGCAAAATAAATAGATGAGGAAAAATGGGGTGCATTCTGTAAAATACTATAGATGGAAAAAGTGGGGGAAAAGATATTGGAAAAAGTATTATAAAAACAAAATTGCTCATCATTCCAGAACAACACATCCCAACTACTTTCCCTGAGGATCCATAAGGCAGAAGGAACCCCAGGTAGGAAACTGTTGAGATCCCATCCTCCAGGACTCACAAAGGATAAGTGGTTTAACAATCTGTAACTATAATACATCATCAACTGTTTCTTAGCATGGGCTAAAGTGGAGCCCATGAAGTGACAATGATCTGTGGCAGGATGCTCAGCACAGCTTGAGTGCACCAGGTCCCCGGGACAAAGGGGTTTGGGCCTGACCGCCAGTACCTTTTCTTTGTGGAAGGCATCTGCATGGCATAGTCCTCATTAAGGTCCATGGTAGCCATGCTCTGCAGAGTCTGGAAAGCAGCTCTCTCCCCAGAAACATGTCCTTTCCTGAAACACCTTCGTTTCTCAGGCCAGTCTTTCCAAGCCTGGTATCTACATCAGGAAAATGAAATAAATTAAAAAGCCCAAACACCTTTCTAATGGGCACTAATTGGTTCTTCTGCTGACAAGGTTTGCAGGAGCTTGGAAGGGGCCTCAGAACAGATGTCTTTCTCCTGCTAACCACAGTCCCCCTGTGGCAATAAGTATGGGTACTGGGGACACTGTGTTCCTGTCCTTTGTGTTTGCTGCCTCCTGCAGATAAGAAGTGCAGTGTATCATGCTGTCACAGCAGGTTGTCCTGAATGGATCCCACACCTGAAGATGATCAAAAGGAAACCCAAACTCTTTCTTTTTTAATTTCATTAGAATTTAAGAAGCAAAGTTCAAGCAAACATAATCCACCAAAATATGAAAATGAAAGCCTTTGAGCTCCCGGGAGGAAAGGAGCCCAGGATGTGTTTTCAGGGAGATTGAGTGAACCCCACAAGCAGACTCTGGGGTGGAACACTCAACATGACCCTTTCTTTATTTACCCATTCATCACAGACTTCCTCAAAGAATCTGAGGAGACAGATCTAAGCTAGCTTCTCAAGAGAAAACAGTGTACCTGTCTACATAGTTCTGCCCCTATAAACATACCTCCAAGAGCAAGGTAGACATTGACCTTCATCATTAAATACATATGATATTTTTTCCCATTTACTGTAAATCACAAGCTAGAAAAACAGATAGTGATATTGTTATACTAATGAGATAATGATTAAAAGTGAAGATGCAAAGAGATTTCCTCAGAAAATCCATTTAAACCATGAATGAAAAGAGGAAAAAGGAACCAGGCTAGGCAAAAATAGGGGAAGAAGCCCAAAGATTAAGATCTAAGAGGTGAAAAAGAGGATGGTGAATCTGAAATGCTGAGGAAAATTCATTTGATTAGCTACAATGGATTGTGATCATCATCAGGCAAAAAGAATTGGTTTTGTCTCATGCTCACAAAAAAAAAGAGTAGAGGATCAGATTACAAGGCCATTGCAATAATGGAAGAAGGAGATATGAGTTAAGAGTGCAGGAGTCTAGGAATCTAGTGTTCATATGCATGCATAAACACACGCACTTACCATGTGGATACAGATGAACATACACACATTCACAAATGCAACATCCACCACGTACATATGGTTGAAAAGATGACAATAGTGTTATGGAAATGTGAAGCAGAATCAAGATCTTTAATATCTTTAATATTAGATTTTATAAAAAGTATATACATGGAATTTATATATATATTTGTATAATTTATATATAATTTATAAATTGATTATATATTTATAATTACATATTATATTATGAAATGTTATAATATATAATTATGATATAAAGAAAATATAATTAAAGTATATATAATTAGATCTTTAAAAATAAAACTATCGGTCAAAATAAAAAGCTTAAACCTAACTGGTGGAAAGTTTAGCAGATGAGATAAAAAGACTGGACACAGATGATAAACAACTGAAAACCAAAGAAATTTATCCAAGACAGAGATAAAAGGAGGTGAGAAAAATGAAAAAAAGATAGCAACATGGAAGAAACTTACTGATGATGTTTCCTGTCTTAGTAAGTTCTCCATCAGTCTAACAAAATACCTGGGATAATCAACTTTTTTAATGAAAAAAAGATATAATTTTGCTCATGGTTTTAGAAGTTGCCATTCATTATCAGTTGGCCCTATTGCTTTGGGCCCATGGTGAGGCAGCCTATCATGGCATGAACCTGTGGTGGAACAAAATCACTCATTGCAAGTATAGAAAGCAAAAATGAGTAAGGAAGGGGGTTGCATTCCCACAATTCTCTTCAAGGGCACCTACCCCTGTGACCTAAAGACCTACCTCTAGGATATTCCTCTTAGAGGTTTCACCACCTTCTCATCGCACCATCTTGGAGACCAAACCTTTAAAACACAAGGGTCTTTAGAGGACATTTAAGGTTCAAACTGGGTATCTCCTAAGTCTCTTTGAAGGAGGGATCAGTCAAGCCCTCCTGGTTTATATTGGTGTAGGGAAAAAAATAGACAGAAAGCTGTTGCATTTCTTTTATCCCAAGCAAACTTACATTGGGTCAAGAAGACCCAGTTTTTATCATTTCAGGGTACCTTCTAGACAAAGTTGCTAACGGATTGAGGAAGCACAACAACATAGACATGTAACCAACATGATTAATTATCGGTACTGGCTTTGGTGTCAGGGTGAGAAAAGAGTAGAAGAGGTCAATACCTAGAAGTTCTCCAGTCTTGTTAAATTTAACTATTGTATGTAGGTTTGGATTATTTTTCCTCTTGACTTTGTTTCCTATGAAATTAACTCTTCCAAATCCCAAAAGTATTTTCTCACATGAATCAAGACAAAACAAATAATTATGTCTTTGATTTTTACTGATTGTACATATGATATTTTTCCATTATGATTTTATTAGCATATGTAGGGATCTCCCAAAGCAAAGAAGGGCTACATATTCACAGTTCAGGACTTATTTAGATCTTAACCTCATTTGGTCAAACCCAATTGTTTCAAAGTGGGAAGTTCAGAATTTAAACCCAGGCACACTGTCTCTTGAGTCCAGTCCTATACAGACAGAGCTTTGCCACTGGCTAATGCAGAGACTTTCAACCATGACACTATTGACATTCAAGGTCAAATAATTGTTGCAGGAAGTCTGTCTTGTTTATAGTAGGATGTCCAACAGTGTTACAGGCCTCTACCCACTAGATGCCAGTAGCAAACTTCTCCAGACATTGCCAAATATCTCCACATTGATTACGGCAACAGTGTCATGGGTGAGAAACACTGAGCCATGCTGCATACTAGAACCCAAGTAAAAGCCTTAGACTTAGGTGGAATGTTAAAACTCTCCCCATTAATATCTATCTGACTTAGCTTCTCAACTATAGTGTAGATAGCTGATTCAATACAATAAAATAAGAAAAAGACTTGCAGTGCATACAAACCTACCACTATTTGTTGCTCTAAAGTTGTTCACAACACAAAAATTCCTTTCTGATGTCTTATATTTTATTTTGATAAAGTCTTAGAGAAGTCATTCCCTCAATTAAAGGAGGAAGGGAAAAATAAAAAAGGGATGTCTGAGAAGGAAGAAAGCATAAAGATGAATATTTGAAAGAATGGGAGTCAATGCTAAAAAGACAGAACAGCATTATTAGGGACTGTATTAGTCCTGGCTGAGGTCCCTGGTCATGAAACTTTTATATCTTCATTGCCTAAAAATGTCAGAAGAGATTTTGTCCAGTTTCTTACCAATGTCTCTACTAATAACCCCAAATGGATTTGTAATTCCTGTCCTTAGTGTGCACCTTTATTTCAGTTATATGAAAACTACTACTTGCTATCAAATCTCAGTGTGCAAATAAAAATTAATATTAAAAAGTTTTATGAAACTCAATACTGTTGAGAAATGTAAATTAATAAAGTATCTTGGGGGAAAGTTTGGCAACATATGTCAAAGGAAACAATGTTCCCACCATTGACTGGACAATCCAGTTCCTGGGAATTTTCCTAAAGTAATGATTGCACAAGGGCAAAAGGTAATCAGCAGCATTGTTACAATATTAGAAAATTGGAAATCATCTAACCATCCTCCCTTGTGGTCTGCCTAAGTAAATATTTGTTCACATATACAATGACCTCTGATACCACATTTAAAAAATAATAATATTCATGGTATATTGTAATGAGTGAATAATGGAATTTATAAGCAAGTTTGCATTGTGTAATCTCATTCATAAAATATCATACGTGAACAGAAAGATTTCTGTTAGGTTATTTCTCAAAGTATCACCTATGATTACCTCAGGGTAGTCAGGGTAGTGGTATTTGAATCATCTCTATGTTCCTTTTCATACTTTCTAGATCATTTGACTTTTCTACATTGAGCATACATTAAAAAAAAAAAAAAAAAAAAACAACAACAAAGTGGTTTCCAAAAGAATCGAAATGGTCAAATGACTGATACTGACAGTTAGAGCTGAAGGTTATACACTTTGATAAACTGCATGGGAGCAAGTTTGACTGTTAGGTCCCTCCTCTTTGAGACACCTAGGTTCATTTCATACATGAGAAGGCCCACTCACAGTGCCATAGGCCTAAAAGCTGAAGCTCGCAGCGTGTGTATGTGCCAAGGTACATTCTCAGAGGAAACTCTACACCTATTTTAGCAAAACAAATAATAATATTGAAATCTGCAGCCAAAGTTAAGACCTGTCTATGTGTACTTTGATCCCGGATGTGCCCTTGGTGTGGCAGAGTAAGAGTGGTCCTGCCTCACCCCGAGGCCTGGTACATTATGACCTACTCACTAGTTTTGGCCAGTCAGCTGCTTGGCAGCTTTCCTAGCATTCATTGCTCTCCAAGCACGACATCTATCATTGCTACAGTCAGAAAGATGGCACTTACCTGATGGGTGGGCAGAAGCGTCTTCTCTTACCATATGCTGGGGATTGTCAGGGGCTGTTCATGCCAAAAGTGGCTAGTTTTAGTGCCAGAAAATAGGCCTTCCCAAAAGCCTGCCAAAAAAATACAAATAAAAATTTTGAAAGAACCAATTTTCACATATCAAATTCCGTGTTGAAGAGTTGTGTAACAAGCTATGCGGAGCAGAGAATTATGGACATTTTTCTGGCATCCACTTATTCAACACAAAAAGGAAGAGCAGTTCTCATCTTTGAAATAAAAGAGGAAAAAAAAATCCCTGACCTACATAAATATTAGGTTTAGACCTAGCCCTAGGCAGAGACTGAGTGGGTGGCCACCCTATCCAGTGTAACTTAATGAGCACTGAAATGCCCACCTGGGGGAAGAGTGCACTTCTCATCATTTGAGTCACTTTTTGGGATGAAGGCAGTATCTCATGGAGGGTCCTGTTGAGCCCCTCTCTGTTCCCTGGGAGAAAAAAATAATGTTAATCCATTGTCTCCAATTATCGTATTGTGCAGATTAGCTGATTAGACACAGCAGGTAGCAGTGTTTTAATGAAATCACACAGACTAGGGCAATATTTGAGGCATCAGGTGTCAGTGGAGAGAGCCACTGTTTTGCTGAGCTTACTTCCGTGCAGTTAGTGAGCAAGATAAGGATACAAGCTTTAGAATTGTAGAATCAGAAGATAGCTTTCCAAGGCAGAGATACAGAACAGAGAAAGGAGTCACAGTCCTGTCTAAAATAAAATAGTCAGGCACAGTCTGGGGGTTCAGGCACGAAAGACCTCTTGAACTAAGCTTGGAGATATTGTCAGGATAGAGGGGAAGAACCCCATAAAATTTCTAAGGGAGTTTCAGAAAGAGACAAGAAGGACCTCAAGTTCCATGAGCAGAGATGACTGAATGCAAGAGGATGCCATATGAGCTGAAACTTTATTTCCCACAGAAAATGGAGAAAGACAGTGGGGTGGGAAGGTCAAGCAACTTAGGAGCAAGGGTGGGGTAGGAGTCAGGGAGTTCATTTCAGAGCTTTGAGTGATTGAGCCTAGGCCAAACGAAGCTGCTGAAACAGACCTGTCAGCTTCACACCGGGCAACATGGTGACCAAACCCCATTTTAACCCAGAGCAGCCCCATCAGATCTTCTGTGATGCTTCCTGTTGACCCCATTTCTACCTGGCCAGGTTCATCCTCACTAACCTTTTATAGAAGACCGTGTGAGTGTGTGGGAGGGCAAGATTGTGTTTTTAAAAAGATTGCTAATCCATCACAAGTTTATGCTCACAGAACATAATTTGAATCTCTGATCTATGCCTTTGATTATTTAGCCATTGTCATAGGAAGGTCAAAACACAGCTATAGTTAAAGGCCACACACTCAAATTTTAGTTCAATTCTCTTGTGAGAAATGAAGTATTCCAACATCTCCTTTCTTATCCTGGAAAACTTAGAACTTCATTCCTCTAAACACCTATCTTTGAAATATTTCCATTAAGACAGAAAAATCAACGGAAACATCCATATTTCAAGTCACCATGGCATCAGAATACTTGAATTCCAATCCTGATTTAGCAACTTTCCAGCTAGGTGCCTCTGTGTGCTTTAGTTTCCTCATCTATACATCAGGTGTAAAAATAGAGCACATCTCATTAGATGAAAAGACAATCACCTATGGCTGAACTTCACATTTCTTTCTAATTATATACTAAGAGGCATTTAACCAGAGTTTAAATACAAATAAAGACAGATGTACGAAGCATAACTATTCATGTCATATAATTTATTCCAAAAGATCAAGGAAAGCAAGTGATTAAAGGGTAGGAACAGACAACTCTCAAAAGTATATAATGAGTCCAAAAAGATCTATGCAAATACAGTAAGCATTTAAAAAAAACAAAAATGCAATTAAAACAAAATCATATTTCTTTTTCCTATAAAATTGTTAAACCTTTAAAAGTTTAAAAATTCCCAGGTTGGCTACTAGGTTAGGAAACAGGCTCTCCTTAAGTGTTTGTGTGAGTAAAATCACTGTGACTTTTTGAAAGGCTATTTAGCAGTCTGTCAAATTGTAAGATATATATATAGGGGGTTGTGGATATATCTCAGTTGGTAGAGTGCTTGCCTTGTGTGCACAAGGCCCTGGGTTCAATCCTTGGCAACACACACACACACACACACAAAAGATATACATCTGAACATAATTTTTATGGTAGGGATCAGAAACTTTAGTACAAATCTAAACAAAAATATGTATTTATTGCAGAATCATTGCACAGCAGAAAACTGGAAAATAATCCAAATGTTTGCCAATAGATAAATATTTAATAAATTAAGATATTGTGTAATAATAAACAGTCTTTTAAAAGAATGAGTTTGAGCTGGGTGTGGTGGTACACACCTGAAATCCCAGTTACTCTAGAGGCTCAGGAAGGAAAAAGACAAATTTCAGGCCAGCACTAGCAGCCCAGTGAGACCCTGCCTCAAAATAAAACATAAAATAAAATGAGATTGGGGATGCAGTTCAATGGTAGAGCCCTTGCCTAGCATGTGCAAGATTCTAAGTTCAATCTCCAGTACTGCCAACAATTTTTTTAAAAAATGAGATTGATTTATATCTACTAACAGAAAAGGCAAATGGAAAAATGTTTTATTTTAATTCTATTTTTAAATATTTTAAAAATATTGCATGTTAATTTGTTTTTACTGGAAATGGTAGTGGAATATGTCTATGTGTATTTTTTTTTATCATGTCTATGTCTATGTTCCATGGATGTCAGAAAAGCAGATGCGTCTAAGCTGAACTTTGTGTTTCAGTATGGATCACTGAGCTGTTGTCAAAAATTATTAAAGATGGGTAAAAAAAGTCATGAATTTTAGCATCTACAGATCAGAGTTCAAAGTCTAGTTTTGCAACTCACTGAGTATATGAAATTTGTAAAATTTTATTTTATGGACCTTAATCTTCCTTAATTCCTGACTTGTAAAGTTGCCATATAAATTAAATAAAATCATATGTATAAATCACCTAATATACAATGCATTATTAAGACATTCCATCATTAGTTTTTTTTAGAAAAATTTGTTCTAATTAGTTATACATGACAATAGAATGCATTTTGACACATCATACACAAATGCAGTATAACTTATTCTTCTGGTTGTACATGTTGTAGAATCACACTAGTCGTTTAATCATATATGTACCTAAGGAATTAATGTCTGATTTATTCCTTTCTCCTTCCTACCCCTATATCCCCCTATGGAAATGCTCATTTATTCCAATAAAATTTCAGAGTTTTAAAAAAAAAAGATTTTTTTTGGTTTTTAGTGAAATAACAACTCATAGTAGGTAATCTCGACATATTTAGAAATCCTAATCTCCAATTTCTTTGATTAATAATTTAGGGAAAGAATTGAACTATCTAATAGAAATTGTCAGTGGCAAAAATCTCTGAAAAGTTTGCGTGCTGACGAGTGCTATGGCTTGTGTCTGCCAAACAGCATGTGTTGGAAACTCAGTCCCCACAGCAACAGGTGATAGGATCAAAAAAGAGGTAATTTATCCATGAGGTCACCATTTTCCTGAACAGATAAATGCTGTTCTTTCAGGAATTGAAGATGACTGTATCTTGATCTTGGACTAACTAACATTCAAAACCATGAGAACTGCTCATTATAAATCACCTACCTCAAGCCCTTGATACATCAACACAGAGGACTACAACATGAAGAGACAAGGAAATTGGTTTGTGGAGATTGTTACTACAAACTTTGCTTAGCCCAGTTATGGGGCAGATGCTTTAGTCTTCTGTGACCAGAACACTTGAAATTTGGACATGAAGTTAGAAAGCATCTTCAAACGCTAGCAGTAAACACATTTTTTTTTTTTTTTTTTTTAGGTTTTGAATGTGGAAACCACTGACAAATATACTCCCCCTCCCCTTTCAGGAAGATGGTATATAAATGTGAGAAATCCAGCCCAAAGAATCACTTCAATATTCTCTTGAAGCAGAAAACTTTAATAATGAGAAAAGCTTATTTTTCTATTATTCAGCAAATTTTTACACAAAAATTCTTCCTACTTACCTTCCCCTGCCCCACCTAATGTGTTTATTCTCTATAATCTTATATACTCATACAATCATATATATCAAAATGCTCTCTGATTTATAAATAAAAGGACAAGGCTGCAAAAGTACAGGGAATTATCTTTGGGCAAAATGAGTTTGAGGTCAGTTTTCAGGGTCCTTAGGTTTTTATATGCAATCTAGCCACATTTCCTTTCTCTGCTATGCTTGCTTAACTTACTAGAAACTTGGGCACAATTCTGCTGGTGTTGGCAGTTTTAAGGTGTGGATTCTTATAGGCTATTTACAAGATGCCAAGGGTTGTCAAATCTGGAACATGTGTTTTTTATTCCACAGTCCTTCCCCGACAGCAGAAATACTCTGCAGATTATCAGATCAATTTGCTGATATTTAGCATCACTTTCTCCTGTTTTTTCTATCTACTATAGGTTTCGGGTGAGATGAATTTTAATGTTTCTTCATGCTGAAACTGACAAAAAATATTCTTTAAACATTTAAAGAGAAGAAACGGGAACTTTACATTTCAATGCAAAGAGAGCTCATTTCATTTACTTAAACATTTCACAATTATTTTCCTGCCAAAGAAATTCAAATTTTTATTCTTAAAAAAAGAGCCCTCTATAGATATTATAAGGACTGAGTTGAACTAATGAAGATGTGGTTGTAGCTATCTGAATTTGTCAATACTAGCTTTGCTTAAGTTATCATGATGGTGCTATGGACTGATTCATATTCTCTTGTCCCACAAAATGTTAATATTTTTTTCTTACTAAAATAGTTATGAAACTACTTACCATGTTGTATAAATATAAATGTGAGTGAATATTAGAAAAGATGAAATCTCTTTCCCATAGTCTATCTCATGAGCTTCAGCTTTTGGGTTTCAGTCTTTATTTGGCTGATTTTCTGCGAGATGCCATGCCCTGGCATTCTGATACTTCTCTCCAAGTTCATTCCAGTATCTCTAAAGCTCTCAAAACCCGCCACAAAATGTCTTTTCTATTAATAAGTCAGGAAAATAGGCCTTCTCCACGTGAAAGACAACTGAAATGTTCCACCATTACAGTAGTAAGACAATGCAAGACTCTCAGCTCCTACAAGATAGCTCAGGCCCCATTGTTCTGGGTTCCTGACACAAATCTCCTGCCTGCTCCAGGATCGTAGCTCTCATCTCTGACTTCTTAGTGTCAGTTTGCAGTCACTATTCTTGTTTATCATGATCTCTGAGATTTCTGAACTTGAGTTCCCAAACCCCATCTGGCATATTGTCAATAAACATTTGAATGAGTGAGTGAATGAATAAATGAATGACGTACTGGCAATGCCCCATCAGATCCCAGGATATGAATGAGATAAAGTTTTTGTAGATAACAGGAAAGACCATTCATACTTTTCCCTCCCAATTTTTGTACATTTAAAGAGTAAATCCTCCTGACATTTCCCACATTGTACACTTAATAAATGCTACCATTTATTAAGAAACATGTTTCTTAAATATGTTTCTTCAGTGTTTCAAAGCAAATGAGTGTCCCTCATTCTCTTTAACTTTCTTGCATGAGGAAAAGCATCCCTGTGCTGGACCCTGACTCTGTCCATAGTAGGCAGGGAAATTGAGCCAAGTAATGCAGACAATGGCAACCCTGTCCGTCCCTCTCCAGGCCATGCAGTCAGAGTTGCCAGCTTCAGGTGACCCTGCCTCAGTGTCTCAGTGCACTCTGTGGTGCTCTTGGCGTACTGCCAACAACGAATAAACTGATGACCATTTCAACAACAAGGGAAGAGGATGAGGTCTCCACAACAGTTTATGCAAGTGCTGTGCACACAACTGCTCTGTAATGTGGGAGTTTTTAAAAGAAGAAGTAGAAAAGGGTCTACATAGCCTGTCCTGTGGCTGTGACCTCCCATTCCTCTGTTGTCCCACCTCATTGTCCTCTTCCTATTCCCCCAAATGTAAAATCATGACTTAGCAAGATATTGCTGTCCCAGATATCTCTAGACTACTTATGAAAGTTAATACTCTGTTAGGTAAGTAGTTCTTACACTGTATTATTTAGGGACTATGACAAGAAAAGAAGTCTTGACGTGTTCTGTACAGATGCAGATGTTTTACAAGTATCTTTGATTTGCGGCTGGTTGAATCTTGAGATTTAGAACCCATGGATACTGAAGGCTGATCCAGGACCATGGCTTGCACGCAAAACAGCAGTACACTCATTTACTGCTGGGGTCAGTTTGAATATCATCTCGCTGACAACTTTTTTTTTTCCTTTAGCTTTCTAAACCATATGGTAAATGTCTGATTAACCAAAACACCATTTAGGGCTTGGCTCTTAACTAACCTATGCAATATGTTTCATAAATACATGCTCAATTAAATTAATTTAATATAGAGGGTTGACTGGATTCAATAAAATAATATGGAGAGAAAGAAAAATTAAGAAAAAGAAAATAATATTCCCACCTTATGAATTAATATTTTTGCCATTAGTAAGAATCAAATAAGAGTCAGTATTTTCTCAGGAGTTGAAGGAAAAATGTGTGACACAGTAATTTACATAGTCTCACCATCAAAATGAAAAAAAAAAGAAAAAAAAAAGCATACTGGAATCCTTAGGGAAACAGAGATTTTCCTGGCAAGAAATTCTCAAAGAAATTTCTCACTTCAGACCTGCTATAAATAAAGAGGAGCATTTTTATTTCTCAACTGGAAATCATCCCATTATAAAATCTGGGCTTTTTAATCAAATGTTATACTCTTAGTGGAGAAAAAGAAAAACTAAAAAAGAATCATAAACTTAAATATAGAGATCCTTTTTATTAACTGACAATACTTTTTATGATTAGGATAGTTATTAAATTTAGCACTAGTTTGTAAATAGGCAAAAAAGATGAGACAATGAAAATAGACATTTTAAAAATAACTAACCCAATGATGAAAAATAAGATGCTGGCATACCATGTAATTCCATGGATTCCAATACTTGAGCTTACTGAATTGAACAAGCTTAGAAGTGAAAACAGCATAAAAGGACTCACAACTAATTCACAAGTCATTTTAAATTCAAATTATTTAGAATGAATCTAAAACAACAAAAGAGTTTCTGAGATATGTTAGGCAGGGAAAAGGTACAGACTTCCACAGTACAGTGTTGGGGAATGACCATTAGAGGATTTTTGCATTTTGAGTCTCTATAGTAAATTCTCAAGATAAACAAACAATGTGAAATTAACATATTAACTGATCATTTCTTTTTGTTTTATTTTTTTATTGGTTGTTCACAACATTACAAAGCTCTTGACATATCATATTTCATACATTAGATTGAAGTGGGTTATGAACCCCCAATTTTACCCCAAATGCAGATTGCAGAATCACATCGGTTACACATCCACAATTTTACATAATACCCTATTAGTAACTGTTGTATTCTGCTACCTTTCCTATCCTCTACTATCCCCCCTCCCCTCCCCTCCCATCTTCTCTCTCTACCCCATCTACTGTAATTCGTTTCTCTCCTTGTTTATTTTCCCATTCCCCTCACAACCTCTTATATGTAATTTTGTATAGCAATGAGGGTCTCCCTTCATTTCCACGCAATTTCCCTTTTCTCTCCCTTTCCCTCCCATCTCATGTCTCTGTTTAATGTTAATCTTTTCTTCCTGCTCTTCCTCCCTGCTCTGTTCATAGTTGCTCTCATTATATCAAAGAAGACATTTGGTATTTGTTTTTTAGGGATTGGCTAGCTTCACTAAGCATAATCTGCTCTAGTGCCATCCATTTCCCTGCAAATTCTATGATTTTGTCATTTTTATTGCTGCATAGTACTCCATTGTGTATAGATGCCACATTTTTTTTATCCATTCATCTATTGAAGGGCATCTGGGTTGGTTCCACAGTCTAGCTATTGTGATTGTGCTGCTATGAACATCGATGTGGCAGTATCCCTGTAGTGTGCTCTTTTAAGGTCTTCAGGGAATAGCCCGAGAAGGGCAATAGCAGGGTCAAATGGTGGTTCCATTCCCATCTTTCCCAGGAATCTCCAAACTGCTTTCCAAATTGACCGCACCAATTTTCATGATTTTGCGGTTTGACAGAGTGAACCATGGGAGATGAATTTCCTTGTCATTCTGACGGTGAAATACCAAATTCAGTTTACTCAGCCTTGATCACTCTCAAAATAGTATGAATATTCTACTTTGCTCTTTGGTGATCAATTAATTCTTGATTGTCAACAGGAACTGACTAGTTAACTAGAGTGACTGAAAACAGAGGTTAAGTAAGTAAGAGGTGTGATGCAAGATGGGACAGCCAGAGAGGAGGTAGGAGAGGATCATTGGAAGTGAGGCAGTGGCCCAGAAAGCCCTTAGCACACCTCAGATCAATCCTACTCTATCATGGTGCATTATTGGTTGAATTTATCTTGAATTCTCTGTGTTAGCATTTTACTTAGTATTTTTGTTTTGATGTATGTGGGGAAATATTCACCTTGGTTTTCTTTTTGTATTCCATTTATAAGATTCAGATATCAGTCTTATATTTGCTTAAAATTAATTATTATAATTTTTTCTTCCTTTTCAGTCTTTTGACGCCATTTATAAAACAACATTCTGGTCCTTGAATATGTGGTAGCCATCTGGACTTAGTGTTTGTTATTCTTTTAATAATTGTTTTGTTTGCTATTTATTTGGATATAATTATAGTATCTGTAGAACAAATTATTAAACATAACTTCAGGAATTACTATATTTTCAGTATGAATTTTAGAATGCAATCCATTTATAATTTGATTTGAGTTACAGAGGCAATTATTATTATTACTTTTATTATTATATAAGCATCAATGTCAAGACTGTAGTAGGAGAATATTTTTCTAGAAGATTTAAAGGAAAAAGTGTTTTCTGATCTTTAATTTGTACTAATTAAACAGGCTTATAAACCTCTTTTATTGCTTATTATTAGTTATACATGACAGTAGAATACATTTCAATAAAATTATAGAAGCATGGAATATATCTCATTTTAGGTAGAACCCTATTTTTGTAGATGGGCAGGATAGTGGGATTAACTTAAGTATTTTCACATATGTACATAGGAAAATTTTGTTAGAGTCATTCTACTGTCTTTCCTATTCCTATAGTCCTCCCTTCCTTTCATTTCCCTTTGTCTAATCTGCTGAACTTTTCTTCTTCTCCTCCCCTCCATTATTATGGTTTAGCTTCCACATATCATAAAAAAATTTGACCTTTGGATTTTGGAATTGGCCTATTTCATTTAGCATTATATTCTCCAGATCCATTTATTGACTAGGAAATGACTTAATGTCATTCTTCTTTATGGCAAAGTAACCCTCTGTTCTGTATATATACTGTGATTTCTGTATTCATTCATCTGTTGATGGGCATCTAGGTTGGCTGTATAACTTAAGATATTGAAAATTGTGCTGCTATAAACATTGATATGGCTGGTCCATTTCTTAAATAGCATTTTCTTCACTTTCTATAGAAATTGATCTTTTTAAAATTTCCAAATGTATGATGGGGTAAATTTCAGTTGAAGCTATTTTCATAGGTAATTATTTTTTTATTGAAATTTGCATAGAAATATGCAAGGTAGTCTCTTATGACTTCTAAAAAACTTTATTTCCTGGGCTTATTTCCTCAGCTTTATCTGTATTATTTTTATTCTTCTATATTTTCATTATTTATTTTGTTCTAGTTTTTCAACTGGGCATTTAATTTGTAATTTTCATTCTTTCATTTTTTACTGATGTTTAGTATTAGGAATTATCTTCTAGCTATATATATATATATATATATATATATATATATATATATATATATTTTCCATGAATTCTGACATGAAGTGAATTTGTTGTTTTTTATAATATGTAATTATTCTTATGTGCATTTTTAGTTTATATTTCTCTTTTCACTCAAAAGTGGAGAAATAATCAATCTAAAAATAATCAATTACTAAAGAAAGTAGAACTTCAAAGATAAAGATAACAATTTCTAAGGTTTCCACACCAAAGAAATCACATAAATCATAAAAAGAAAATAAATGAGCATCAGGTGATTTTTTTCTAAGCCAAAATACAAAGTAAGAAAATAATGAGCAACATTTCAAAAAAGAAAACTCAATGAAAATAGGGAGAAACAGTACTTTTCTATAAAGTCAACTGTCCCTTCTAATAGCAAGCTATAAATATGATTTTTGGATTAATTTCTCCAGATGTTCAGCAAACACTTATATGAACTTTGAACTTGCTATTTCTACTTCTGGGAAGTTTTCTTGTATTATAGTTTAAAACATGATCTCAGTTCCATTGTTTCCTTTTTCTTCTTCAAAGATTTCTGTAAAATAAATATTATCCTTCATTGCATGTTGCATCTGAAGACCAACTTGTAGCAGAAATCTAATCAACTAGACACTCTTGGTTAAACCACTTTCTCAATGCTTCCAAAGGAAAAAAATGAGATGTAGGGCTGGGGTTGTGGCTCAGCGGTAGAGTACTTGCCTAGCACGTGCAAGGTCCTGAGTTCAATCCTTAGTACCATATAAAAATAAATAAAGATATTGTGCCCAACTACAAATAAAAATCAATATTTAAAAAATAAAGAAAAAACGAGATGCAATAAAGAGGATAGCCTGTTATAAACATAAATGCTAACCAATAATGCAAGGTAATACATATATATTGGCTTCTTAAAGCAATTTTAGTTATCCCGTTTTAGAATCAAATATCAGCTTTCAATTAGATAAAATAGAAAGTGAAAGAGGATCACAGTTTGAATGTTTCCCTTCTCCTCCCATTTCCAAACATGATGTCAAATGGCTTGAAGCAACTGAAGATGTTTTCCAGCTCTGTGTATCAGTGTAAAACATATGCTTAGGTATCTACATTGACACACATTGTTCTCTTCTTTCATGACATGCTCAAAAAATCCTCTATGTGGCATTTCATTTTCAAAAGTCAGGAAGCACCATTGCATGCAAGTGAACAGAATTTGCACACGTACGTGTGTGTACATGAACCACTGCCTGCATTTGGAATATCCTCCCTCAGGCAAAGCAAGGAACTGTAAGTAGTACTATTTTTCCTATCAGCCCTGGAGAGTACAGAGGCAGCCCTGTGTGTTATTAATGGATAAAATCTGAACAGCAGCCAACCTCAAGGTGAACCCTATGCATTTAAAACATTTCATCAGACAGCTAAGTATTTTTTTTTTTTTTGAGCAGCAGATATCTCTAGCCGCCACTCAATAGATTCCGATAGAAGAGAGCAATAGCTGGACTCACTAATGTGCAAATTGATAGTATGAGCTCTCCAACAAAATATAAACAGCCCTTTGTTTCTTAAGTGTCAATATCACACACTGAGCTGGTGAGAGAGCAAGCAAGAGCTTTAGATTAACCCTAGAATTATATGGCAAAGGGAAGTGGCAAATGTAAAATCTTTGCCTAATCAACTGACTGTGTGACTTTGTTTCTGGGATGTTGGGATTCTCTGCTGAATCCTAACACTCGGATGCTAGATACTCATCTATGGTTTATAACTTCAGTTTTTCATAAGGGTCAAGGAGGAAGTGGATAGTTTGAACAGAATTAGAATAAAAATAATTTGTATTTACTTTATAATTTTGTTATTTGTTCTCTACTGATTATTTTCTATATTTAACCCACTACAAATCCACTCTAATAAGCTTTCTGACCTTGGAAGTTGATCCCTCCCTATGGATCATCTGATCTTGGTTACCTTGTCTAAGTGTTTCCAGTTGGGCTTGATCTTGGGAAGTCTTGTGAGAAGAATGGAGGACTGAAGAACACAGATAGTGGTGTTTTTGCCTCACTTCCTTCCTGCTGTGGACCATGTTCCTGCCACTGACTATGTTCTCCATGATTCTAGGTCTCACTGTGCTATACTAACACAATTTCTTTCATGACCTTTTCGACCTGTAAATTGCAAAAACTATCCATTCTCACTGGTCTTTGATGCATCATATTCCTGGTTTGTCCTTAAGCCCTGTGCACAAGTGAGTAGGTGAAAAATCCATTCGTTAGAGCCTTCTCTACTATCTGGGTTGAAGTCCACTTTCAGCTATGAAGTATTAAATTAGTTAATATTTGTAAGATGTTTGAAAAAGTACCTAACACATAGTAAACCAACTTTATGCTGATTGAATCAATAAAAATAACCACAATTAATCATAGTACTGTGTTCAGAGGAAAATCTTAACTCTGCATTCAGGCTGGGCCATGAGACCACTCTTGGCATAAGTCAAGTGGTCAATAATCAGGTGAATGACAATCCCTCATAGTGAACCAAACAACGGTAATGACAATGAAAAAAGAGCAATATGTGATACCTTAGTTCCTGGGTAGCTATCTTGGTCTCAAGGGTTCTCTTTTTCTGATAGTACAGTAACTTTTTAACCTTCAAGTTTTATACTGGGTAAAGACTAAATTCCCTATTCCAAAAACAGAATTGAGAGGAGTATTTCTTCCTTCTAAAAAGACTCATTTTATATGAATAGTACAAAATAAAGCTTAGTTGCCCCATCCTAGCATTTTTAGGCAGGTAGGCAGGAGTAGCAATACACTCAAACCTGGAGAAGAATCAGGAGTCACAGCTCTCAGCACTGCAGCCTGAGTGTTTGGCAGTGACCTACGTCCAGACAGCCTGTAGTCTCCTAAGGAATTGGGGTTGTCTTGGATAATGGGAGGACTGGAAAGCAGCAACTTATCAGTACAACAGATGCACATAGCACATATCCTATTTCCTTAGAGCATCACAGGTCCTTCTTGTGACTGGATGCAGTTTTGTTTCTCATTGAACTGGGTGAAGCTGTCAATGTCTGGTCTACTTATACCCGAGAAAATCACCAACACTATTAAATGATATTGTTCCAAAATAGACTGTGTGCCTGAATTCAAACTGCTACACCATTATCACATGTTACCCATTGATTCCTAAACAAATTTTCCTGGAACCCCTATTATACACTCTGTAAGACAGATCTCCATTTACCTTTCATAGAAACCCCATCCAGCACAAACCAGCCTCATCTCAAATTCTTTTACCTTTTCCTTGCCTGTACCTTTTTCCAAGTTTGAGATTTGTCAGCCTAGAACTCTACCAACTCTACCGTGTGGTATGGGGATCTCTATAAGAAAAATCTGTGGTTATAACCCAATGTTGTGAAGACTTAAGGGTGCTGGAAATTTACTTTTAAGTCCTACAAAAGAGACCAGAATAGACACAATCTGAGTTCTGCCCTTTTCTCAGTTTGCTAACTGATGTTTGTAACAGGTAAAACATTTTAGTGTTCAAATTTCTAGTTGATAATTGTTGGCTTCCATAGTTATATGGAATCCCACATGAACACAAGTCAGAAAATATGAACCTATGGGTGTCCATGTGTGTGTGCGCATGCACAGGCACGAATGCATGCGCGCGCACACACACACACACACACACACAAATCATGATCTCATACATTTCCAATGGCAAATAATTTTTCTTCTCTAAATCAAATAAGACAATAAATTCCTATGTGTTTCATTGTTTTCAAAGCAAACTCTCATAATTGCGTTCAACTGAGTCATTTCTTGTCTAGTGTAAATAAGAAATCACATTGGTAACAATATTTTTTTTGAATGGGGTAGAATATTTTAATGAGTAACTTTTGTTTTAAGATAAAATATATTTGTAATTTTAATAGCAAGGAAATGGAAACAGTAATAACATTTAAGCCCATCTCAGTCCTGTTTTCCTAATTCAAAAATATAACCTTTAATGACATTAAATTATGAACTAATATTAATGACAGTTCATTTTTAAGAATATGCATGTAAATCTACTCTTGTTTTTAATTATCATATTAAAAAGTGGACTTTTGTATATTGCTACATAGTTACATGGTTATTTTGATATTTTGTGGCAAAATATAAAATTTAGCATTTAATCATTTTTAGGTGTACAGTTCTTCAAAATAAGCTATATAAGTGATATTGTGTACCATTCACTATCATTCATCTCCAGAACTCTTTTCCTCTTGTTAACTAAAACCCATATACATTACACAGTAAGGATTTTTTCCCTTTTCACTTCAGGCCCTAGGAACCACCATTCTACCTTTTGTCTCTCTGTCTTGACTATTCTGTATAACTTATCTCTGTGCAATCATACTGTATTTGTCCCTCAGTGACTTGGTTATTTCAAGTTTGATCAATGGGGTAGTTTGTGTCAGAATCTCCTTTCTACTTAACACTGCATAATCATCAATCATGGGTAGGTAGATAGGTAGAGAGATAGATACCTCTATATCACATTTTGCTTATATATTCATCAGTGGACCCTGGGAATTCTTCCACAATTTGGTGGTATGACCATAAACATACAAGTATTTCTTTCAGTAAGTATTGTAATTATTTGGGGTATATATCTAGATGTGGGATTGCTGAATAAAATTGAAATCATAATTTAATTTTTGAGGAAGCATCATATTGTTTTCTAGAATGACTGTACTATTTGATATGTCCACCCACAGTGCAGTAGACTTCCAATTTTTCCACATCCTTGCCATGTGCACTTGAGAATGTGTGTATTCCACTGCTTTTACATAGCATCAGCTTGTGAGCATTAGGTCCACTTGGTCTACATTTGTTCAAGTTTTATTTTCTTGTATTGATTTCCTGTATGATTCTCAAGTACCAAATGGAAAGTGGGATATTGAAGTATTTTACTATCATTACAGCTGTCTATTTATCCCTTTATTTTTGTGTTTGCTTTATATATTTAGAAACTCAATGGGTTGTGCACGTATGCTTATAATTGTTATTTCTTCTTGGTGAATTGATCCTTTCACCATCATAGAAAGTCCTTCTTTGCCACTTGAAATAGTTTAATCAAAGTCTATTTTGTCTGACATTAAAAAAACACACCTGCTGTCTTTTGTTGACTACTTGCATAGTCAACATTGTTTTCCATTCTGTTACTTTTTTTTTTTTTTGTACTAGGGATGGAACTCAGGGGCACTTGACCACTGAGCCACGTTCCTGGCCCTGTTTTGTATTTTATTTAGAGACATGATCTCACTGAGTTGCTTAGGACCTGGCTAAATTGCTGAGGCTGGCTTTGAACTAGTGATCCTCCTGCCTTAGCCTCCCAAGCTGCTGGGATTACAGGTGTGTGCCACCATACTCTGCCCATTCTTTCATTTTTAACTTACATGTGTTCATATATCTAAAGAAAGTTTCTTGCAGACAGAATGTCGTTGAACCATGTTCCTGTTGTTCTTGTTTATGCATTATGTCAATATTTATCTTTTGTTTGGGGGAAATTCACCCATTTACATTTAAAGTAATAATTGATTGGAAAGGATTAACTATATACACTTGGTTATTTATTTACTTCATGTATGTCTTAAAAGTTTTTGTCCTTTATTTCCTATATGATTGACTTCCTTTGTGTTTGATTATTTTCAGGGACACATTTTTATTTTCTTATTTCTTTGTGCATATATTCTACAGATTTTTTGTGAGTGATTATCAAGGGGACTACATAAAATGTTCTAAAGTTGTAACAATTATTTTAAGCTATTAACCATGTAATTTCAACTACATCTGAAATTACTACTTTATAGCTGTACCCCAGCCAATTATATGCTATTCAGTCACCAGTGAAATATCTATAATGTATTCATTAGAATAGAGTTATATTTTAATGCTTTTGACTTTTAAATCTTATAAAAAATTATAATCTCACATATTCTTATATTTGTCTATGCATTTATCTTTACCAGAATATGACCTCAAATTGCTACCCAGTTTCTTTTAATTTCACATCAAAGAATTCTCTAATATCTCATGTAGGGCCAGTCTAGTGGTAACAAACTCTCTAGGCTTTTGTTTACCTAGGAATATGTTAATTTCTCCTTTATTCCTGAAGGAAAATTTTGTGAGATATAGCATGCTTACTTGACAGGTTCATTTTTCTCTTAGAATATCTTTCTACTACCTTCTGGCCTACAAGGTTTCTGCTAAGAATTCTTCTGATAATCTTATTGATGATCCTTTGTATATGACAAGTTACTTTAGTCTCACTGCTTTGAAAATTCTCTTTGTCTTTGTTATTTGACAGTTTGATAATGATGTGGCTCAGTTTGAGCTTATTTGGATTTATACTATAGAGAATTCATTCAGCTTCTTGTACTTTTCTATACTACATGATTTTTGTTTTAAATTGGGGAATATTTTTACCATTATTCTTAAGATAAGCTCTGTCCTTCCTCCTTCTCTCCCCAACCCCTTTCTCTTCCCATTGTGCATAAATGGGCCACTTGATGGTATCCCATAAGTTCCTTTACTGATGATGTCTTCTGTCTGTCTGAGCCTACTCTTGAATATCTCTAGTGAATTTTTCAGTTCAGTCACAGTACTTTTAGGCTTGGTTCATTGTAGTAATTTCTGCCTTTCTGATGTTATTTTTAGGGTACTTTTAAAAATATAATTTTCCCAATTTTTGTGAGTTCTTCATCTGTGTTTTCTTTTAGGTCTTTAAGGATATTTGAGATATTTTGTTTAAAGTGCTTGTTTAGTAAGACCAAAGGCTTCATTTCTTCAGGGATGGTTTCTAAAGTTATTTTCCCTTCCCCCCATATATTTCCATTTTTTGTATGCTATGTGATATTCTGTTGAAAACTGAACTTCAAATAAAAGAAGTTGTCACTTCTCTCAATCTTTGTAATCTGGATCTTTGCAAGAGAATAACTCTAGAGATTTTAATATCTTCTAAGGTATATCCTGAGTACATATTTTCCTTGCTCCTGTGGTTGTGCTATTTCCCCCCAATTAGCCTGTACACATAACTACTTGTAAATACCATAGTTTCCTTAAAACTTTCCCTTTTACTTCTTTTGGGGGTCTTAGCTATTATATTTTGTTTCTCTGCCTGCAAGTTCTGGTTCCTGGGCATCCTCAAGTAATCCCCTTGCAGTATTGTAAATCATGCATGTTCTTTCTCACAGATTTCCCACACCAGGGAAAGAATGAGAAAGAAAAATAAAATTGCCATAAAATTTCCTATCATTTTGAATGTAACTTTTTCCTCATTAGTGTTTATTTTAGTGCTGCAGATCTTTGCTAATTTCCAGAGCTCGTATGAAGTTATTTTAGTTAGTTTCTAGTTGGTTATTTAGTATTTACAGAGAAGAACAAGGCCCTAATGCTGCCAAATCTATCATGTGATTGACAACAGTTCTATGGATTTGAGCAAATATAGAGATTTGTGTAATCACTACCACAGTCACATCACAAAAGAGTTAAGCTTCAGAAAAACCTGATCACCCTATCAAATTCCCTCTTGTTGTCCCTTTGTAATCACACTCTACATTCTACCCTATAGAATCATACCATACTCATTACTCTTTTATTTATGGAAGTATGTCCTGGGTGATATTATAGATCAATATATGTGTGCCCTTACTTAATATTTTAATGAAAGCATACTTTCCCACTATTATTTGTTTAACTGATTCCATATGCACATATACAATTATCTTCTTTCCTATAGAGTTTTCAGATAATATAGTCATGTATTTAAGTATGGATCATTCGACTATTGTGTTAAAATATCTGCAGGATAATTAGAATTTCTATGTCAAAAGATATGTGAATTTGTGATTTTAATAGATATTGCCAAATTATTGTTCAAATTTTACCCTAATTTGTTCCTTCATTATATTGACTTTCACTCCATACCCCCATTAATTAACAATGAGTATAATATTTGCAAATCATTGGAAATCTTATGAGAGAAAATTGCTTTATAGCTATGGATTTTGCATTTACTCAAAACGAACAAGACTGGCATTTTTCCCTTTCAGTTTTTGTTTTCATTTTTCTGAGTATTTATTTCTTGAATCTTTTGCCCATTTATATTTGTTTTCCTTTTATGCTGTTTAGAAGATCTTTGTACATTGAAGAAATTAGTCTTCCATCTGTCATAAATTTTTCAGTTAGCTATTTATGTTTTTACTCTACTTGTGATATTTTGTCATCAAAATTTCTAAATTTTATGTGATTATATTATTTATAACTCATTTTTCTCAAATATGTTATGCTTAGGTAGGCCTTGTCTTTTATTTTATAATAAAATTCAACAGTATTTTATTTTCTCTTTAGTTTTATATTCCACATTGAATCTTTCATCAATTTAGCTTTATGTGTTATAAAAACTTAGTTACAGGTCTCACTTTATATTATTTTTCTCAAATGGCAAATGCATCAATGGACACATCTTAAGGAGAAATATACTTTCTTCCATGCATTGTAAATGCCAGTTTGGGGAACTACTACATTTCCCAATGAAGTTAGGTCCATTTCTGGATTCTCTATTCATATATTTGACCTATCTGTTTCTTAGCCTTGTTGCCAAATTTCTTTAGTTGTTCTGCCTGAATAAAATATTTTATTTTATGCTAAGGTTGGTCAAACTTCATTATATTCCAATATCTTCACTCTCAAAAACTAACTTTGCTTCTTCCTCTTCAATATAACTACAGGCATATATTTCACACTCAATAGTTGTTAAGGAAATAACCTCCTCTCTCTTTCCCCAATAGCTTTATCTTTTCCTGATCAAGAGCCCTAGAACATTTTTTTAATCAAAACACCATGTATGCTCATGTGATAAAATGCCACTCTTTTTTTTCTTTAAATTTTATACTTCTCAAAAACAAGAGTCTTAGATTTTATTCTAAACTAAATTCCCATTTGAAGGGGCTTAAAAAATACTTAACTGTTATCTAAGCACAAAACTTGCACAAGTTCCTGAAAGATACTACTCTCTACCTCTATTTTTTATTCTCACTTTCTTTATGGTTTTGTCTGTCATTACTGTTGTTCTTAATGAAAGAAAGTAGGCCATAATTCAGGTATGTCTATAATGAAGAATGAATTGGGGGAATCACTGAGACTTTAGGGAAACAAGACAGTAATACTTCATACTGCATATTAAGCTAACTTTCATAGAGAAATGTTATAATATATTCTTTGCTTTCAACCAGTTTCTTTGACATCTGGGGATGCCTACCTGGAATTCTAAGTCTTCTACTCATTTACTGAGGTTTCTAAGTCTGCTTGTTTAGGCTTAAGAATCCTTCACTGCATATGAGTCCATTGGGTAAATACAAATATGTGATCAGAGATCTTGCTTAAATTAAGAATCTCTTACCTTTGACAGTGTGGTAAAATATCCTTTAAGCAAATCTCAGAACATTCAAAATGAAAAAAAAAAAAACTTATGCTACACTAGAGCAATGTTAAAAATGAAGCACAGAAATAAAAGATGCATTTAATGTGCTATTTTCTTATTTTTTTCACTAAAGTATATGAGTTATAAAAACCAATAATACATTTATTCATATTTTTCCAAAACTAAAATTCTATCTCTAACTCCTCTTTCTGTCTGTTACACACACACACACACACACACACACACACACACACACAATTTATTATTTTTACCAAAGTTCCTTCTAGTTTCCAAAGTCTAAGGTTTTAAGTGTTAGAATATTTTTAAAAGTGATCTTTTAATTGCTAGTAACCATTTCTCCTCAATTGGAAAATTCTGGTCAAAGTAGGCTCTGATTAAGAAGTTGTAAATAATCATTAACTACTACCCTACCACCAAATATCAAGAATTTTAAAAATCAATTGTTTTTGTAGATTCACTATGTGGTAGTCAGCTTTTTAATCACTGCCACCAAAATAACTTCGAGAACAACTTAGATGAAAAAAAATTATTTTGGCTCATTGTTTCAGAGATTCAGTTTATGGTTGGCCAACTCCATTGCAGAACATGGACTATGGGTGTGGTAAAGGTCATCTACTCAGCTCATGGCAGTCAGGAAGGAAAGGGAGAGCAAGAAGGGGAGCAAATAGATATTAGTCCAAGGCCACACTCGCAGTGACTTTTTCCTATAGCCATACCCCATCTGCCCACTGTTACCACTCAGTAGTGCATTCAAATTATTAATCCATCAAAATAAATGAGTACACTGATGAGTTCACAGCTCTCACAATCCAATCTTTTCAACATCGCTTAACACATGAGCTCTTTGGGGGACAATTTTAGGTCCAAACCATAACACAACACAAGTAGCTATGCTAACAAGGCATACCTAGTGTTGATAAGAATTAACTGAGTTAGGGTCAATGGTGATCTGGTCAATGTCAATAAATGATTATTCACTAAAAATAAACATTAGTACTTAGGTGACTTAAAAATTTAGTGAAACATTTATTACTGATTCATTTTAAACCTAATTTAAAAGTCTTCTTAAAAAAGAATTAGATGTTTGTCTACCTTTAGCTTAATATATGGCCAAAAATCAAGGCAAACAAGTAAACTAAAATTTTAAAGTGTGCTTTTATCAGACAGCTTGTTATTCTTGTATAAGTTTAATTTTTAAATTATAGAATTACTTGTTCACATTTTGTTCTTATGGTAAACTTCCTTTCTCTAGTTTGCCGTTTGACACAAGCATAGCACGAAATAAAAAAATCTGGAGGAGAAAAAGTAGAAAAAAAAGTACTATTATCCAATGTTTATTATTGTCAAAAATTAAATAAAGAATCTGCTATATTTTTGCAAGGAAGGACTTCATGTAGCAATGAGTTCATCTTGCTCTCCCTATGAATGTCACATTTACTAATGGGTAGGCTAGTTATTTAAATGAAGATATATGAATGTTCTCTATAAAGAAAAAATTGTCAATGTCCTGTACCAACACATCTCTTCCTAATCAAAGCTTTTTCTAATGTTTACATATTTGGCTTTTCCAAAATCAGATATTTATTTCTGAATAAGTCTTAACTTGACCCACCAGAAACTAGTGGTCATATATATTCATGCTGAGGGAGTTTCCATTGGATCTTTGTCTGCATCACACTAAATGCCAAGTAGTGTTTTTTGTCTGCACACTGCTGGCCACTATTGCTCTCAAGTAGATATTTTTAATGTCATGTGACTTTGCTGCCCTCCTGTGGCTGCTCCTTGGGGGTACCTAGATCTTGGTTTATGTCTCTGGGTTCCAGTGACCCTTTAGGGGAGTCCATGCTCCTATGCTGACTACTCTGCCACACTTGCACATCCTTCCTCTCAACTGATACTAACCAATGGACTGAATAAATAAGTGTTCTACAAAGTAATTCTAAGCATTTCTCTATTTGGTCCAGGATTCCAGAAACAAAAAGACAGTAACACATCAGTTTTCCAGATAAATTGTACATTTTTCCAACTCTCTTCAAGATAAGAATTTTCTGTCCTATTGCAAAGATTGGCAACTTCTGGCTATAAAGGGAAATTTGTAGATATTTTAAGTTTGTGGACCACACAGTCTCTGTGTAGACTACTCAACTGTATCATGATAGCATGAAAGAAGCCTCGGATAATATGTAAATGCATAAGCAATGTTTCAATAAAACTTTATTCATAAAATTTATTTATAAAAACAGAGTGGATGGGCACTGGTTTTGCCCCCCAGACTGTCATTTACCAAGTCCTACAGTTATTTTCTGTTGAGATACCTTTCTTGATAAATTAATTGATAATATATTTGAACAAATTAATAAAAGCCCATTTGAAATCAAGCATACAATTTTGAAATATTCCTTTCATAAATGAATTTATACAAATTCTGACACTTGCTAGTCTAAGTTTTCTACACTATTGTTATACTTACTAAGTTGCTCTATGATATCTTTAAGAGACTTCTTCAGTTATCAAGCAGTCCATTACAAGCCATATAAATACATTATGTTCAAAAAAATGCCTCTTCATGGAGCAGCATATCCACATTACTTAAGTAGTACAATGTAGACTATTTTTTTTCTGCAAACATTGCCAATGCCCCATATTCAGAGCTGCTAAGTACTGTCAATTTGCTTTGTAAATATCTTTCCAGTCCATCATAGTCTCTAGTTCTGACTCTTAGATAAATTCCATGTTATAGAAAACATTCTCAAGTGTACTTTTGTGTTCTGCTTCAAATATTGCATTTCTACATCATCATGTAAGTAACTGCCCAAATAGTATTTCTGTAACACAGATCTGACTTTATCTTTCCCCTGGTCCTGTGGCTTCTTAAAAATAAAATATAAACTCCTTATGTGACACCACAAACATTCATGAACAGTTTTCTTTTTGCAAACATTTTGCAAACCTCAACTCTTGGCACCAAACCTCTTTCCATGATACTCTTACTTTTCACATAACAAGCTGCTCATGGGTTCCAATTCCACTGCACCCTTTCATCAACATTTTTATCAAGACTTTCTTCTTACCTCATTTTTCTCTTTGTCCTTTCATCATCATTCATGATCCACTTATCAATATTTCATTAATAAACATTTTTGAGCACATTCTCCATTCCAAGGACACAAGATGTCTTCTTCCCTCCGTTCCAGACATGGTTCCTCTTGCCTCATGTCCCCAGTGCACTCTGTCCATACCTTCATTTGTGTTTATTCTGGTCTCTGCAAAGTTTTTCCCCTTCTGTGTTTCATCCATTAGATTCTAAGTTCCTGAAAGGCAGAAGCATTTCCTTAGTAATCTTTTATATTCTTAGCACCATATATTTTATGTGGAAGGTAGTTGGTAAATATTGAATGAATAAATGAGAAAATGAATTAGTGAGCAAACAAGCAAGTGAGTAGACTAATGAATGGTTTCCTTTAATGTTACCCTAATGAAAGGTGTCATGCTGGCATTGGCTGAACATCAAAAAGGAGGTACAAAAAGATATAATGTACTCAGACCTACATCTCTGAACTCCCTTGCACAGAAATACCTTCTCATCTTCTATAATATTTTAAAAACAGATACACTAGATGGTTTAGATTTTGATTCAGTAATGGCTCCCCCTATCCATGGAAGAACAAATAAGGTTCTCAAAATCCACCATGATGCTGCATTTCTTTGAGCCCAGTTGGCAAGGTCTGAAGCATTATGACCCCAAGATATCGAGCAGCATTCCAGGGATAACACCCCAATCTGAGATTGAGGGAGGGCCCTGGCTCCACTAACTAAGCAGGCCTATCCTTGTCAAGGACAAATGTAGCTGTAATTTTACAGCACAGAAATGTTCACAGTTCTCCCTTCTAACATGTCTTTTAAAATGCTGATCTGGAAGACTGAAGCAACCCACTTGAGACTCATTCTCAGTATGGCAAAAGTTCTGAAACCCAGACTGCAAATTCTCAGGAAGCAGCTGGGTTCCTAATTAAAACAAATCGTTAATAGATTTAGCAGTCCAAATTTCTGCTTTTCAATTAAAAATGCTATTGCAATTGGTATATCTATAAAAGAGTGTATGTGTTTGGGTGTGTACATGAATGTGTGTGTGTGAGTGTGTGTGTGTGTGTGTGTGTGTGTGCGCGCGCGCGCTTGCACTCACACAGGCAAAAACAAACCAACATACCTACATTCCCAGCTCAGATACTCATGAGTTGAAGAGGCTATTATAAAGTCTGGGTCAAAGCTAAGATACAAAGGTTAATTGAATCAATTCCTAATTATTTTGGTAACTTCCTTGAGTCTCTACACATTTCAGAAATAGTTATGTGTGAAAAAAATAGGACTTTCCTATCGCAAATCTTTTAGGAGATTATTTTTTTAGCAGCATTGAATGGTTAGCTACCTTTGGAGAATGAATTATGTTCAGATTAAGTAAAGTAGACATCTGTAAGTTCACAGAGTTTTCTCAAGTCCACCCAGCAATTCAGTAGAGAACACCCTATTATATATATGCATATAAACAGGACAGCGTGTCTCTGGATGAACAAGCCCATTTTTATCAATGAGATGGACATTCTACCTTGACCACAGGTTATCAGAAAATGTGCTAAGCAATAATTTATGGTGCCCATAAGCAGAGCAATTAACTCCCTCCTCACCTGGAAGATGAGTCCATTTGTCTTTATTTCATTCAGCTATTGCTCTACTTGCTTTAGCTTTGTGGTCATACAGTACCAAGAGCCCAGATAAGAGAAAAGTCCTGAAATCACACATTTCACTCTTTCACCCACTCGAAAGCTGCTGCTGTATTTGCACCATCATAATATATCTATCCTAAACTAGCATGGGATTTTAGCAATTAAATGACAGAAAATTCATTCCTTCTTCTTTAGTATTGCGAAGACCTGAAATCAGGAAGCAGGCATCATGAATTCTGGATTAGTGTACACACTATTTCCTTGTAAATAGTAGAGGTCAACTATATGGAAGCCTTTTTGTTCAACTTTCAATTTAAATTCCTTTAAATTCTAAAAACTTTGAAGTTTTAAGTTTCAAATTCAAAAATTCATGTTTTGTTAGGAGGTTTCAAGACAATTTTAGGAAGCACATATATAACCCATAGTTGGAGCATAATAATTGGGTACTATAAAATAAATACACTTGAAAACATTTTTCAATATGTATTTTTCCTTCTCTTTCCTCTCTTAAATCTTATCCTCTGACATTCTGTTCTTTCTGATTTGCTTTCAAGTTATATCAAGAAGCTTCAGATTCCAGACTAATGCTGGATGAAAAGGTATACTTTGCCCTGTGCAAAGGCCCCATTATTGGGCCTCCATGTGGATGTAACATCATGCAGTCATATGCAAAGTCATGTATGCATATGTGTATACATAATGATCTGAGTTTCTCCCTGTTCTTCAAGATCCCATGATCCCAAATCACAGTTATAATCTGTGACTGTATAAGATTCATATCTAAAATCCCAGAACACTTTTTTTAAGCCAGGCAAAATGATATTATGGTAAGATATCAACACAGTACATGAGGAAGCATAATGGAATTTGAATGTAGACTATACTATCTTACACTTGAAGATTGTAATCTTTGGGGTAACACTAGAAAGAGAGGAATAACTAAACACAGAAGATTGACAAAAATATGGGCTCCACTTAAAGAATGGAGGAAAGGAAAAATCAAGGAATAAATATTAAATGGGATAAAGAAAACAAATGCAAAGAAGGGCAACTGCAAGAAACGTCAGGTACTACATTAAATGCAAAGGAACTAATTACTCCAATTAAAGAGCAAAGACTGTCAGGCTGGATTTTTAAAAAGAGCAAGACTTATCTATGTTCTGTTTATAAGAAACTTAAAACATAAAATACAGGCAGGTGAAGAGTAAAATAGTGCAAATAAAAAATGCTCCATTCAATAAATAAGCTTAAGAAAGCAAATATAACCAGAAGCTGAGGCGCGGGCCTATAATCCAGGGGCTCAAGAGGCTGAGGTAGGAAGATCTCAAGTTCAAAGCCAGACTCAGCATAAGGAAGACCCTGTCTCTAAATAAAATACACAATAGGGATAGGGATGTGGCTCAGTGACCAAGTGTTCCTGAGTATCCCTGGTACCCATCCCCATAAAAAAGAGAAAGAAAAAAAGAAAGCAAATGTAGCTATAGCAGAAAGTGTAGAATTTTTCGTTGTCTCTTTCAGTTAATTCAATCTCTTCATTTCACAGTTGAGGAGCTACACTCCAAGATCAATACTCTTTGTCTCTTCCTTTCATCAGGAGATGAAGAGAAATATTTCATATTGGAAAAAGAGTCAATGTATCAAGAAAATCTAACAATCTAACAATCCTAAATACATATCCACAGTTTCAAAACCTGTGAAACAAAAATCAACAGACCTTAATTGAAAAATTGACAGTGACCTGGAGATATTAGTAAAATTATTAAGTTAAATCCTCTCTTTATTATTGATAGATCAAAAGTTTTTAAAGGGAGACCATCGTCTGTCTTATTGACTGGTTATATGATTTTCCTTTATTTCTGTGTATTAGAGGGGGAACTTATCCCTTGGAAATGGGCTACATAAAATAAATTATTCTTCTTGGATATGTGGTTTTGAGAAGATGTTTTGGGAAAGGGGGAAAATACCTTGATGAGAAAACTCGGGGGCAGGGGTGCCTATTTAAAAACTGATTTTATTTATTTTGTACAAGTCTCTGTTTTCTTCCATTTCAATTCTCTTCCTGGTTTATGTCTCCCATGTCTCCATCATTGCCTTTCAAATTTATGGGATTTGTTTTTTTAACATAAAAATTACCTCAATCAGAAAAGTAAAATATGAACCAAAAAGAAAGTAGTCAGATCTAGACAAACTTACTTGCTGCAATTCCCCCAGAGACCCATGACCCATACTCTTATCTTGGAGGTGGTTCATTCCAAAGAGGTGTCCGTGGTCTTACTCCATTACAGTGACTAAGTCACCCAGCTACTTCAGGCCATAGTCTTCAGATTCCATGCAGGAGGACCAGTCGATGTGACCTATACCCCAAAGACTCCTGATAGTAAGACAGGGATGCAGTTAAGCAGGATTGTTGTCTGGATGAAAGCCATCACACTCTCAGAGCCATTAAAATAAATTATTTGAAAAGGGTGATATTACTTCCTGTTGGGGAACCATCAAGTCTCAGTTCTGGAGGTGGGCTTGAAGCTCAGTTAATTCAATCTCTTCATTTCACAGTTGAGGAGCTACACTCCAAGACCAAAAGAGATAGGTTCAGATACTTGTTTTGGTCTAGAGATGATCCTAGTTTAGAACCAAGTTGGACCATTGGGGATCCCCAGATGGAACAATGAACTGTGCTTCTTCTATGAGAAGAGGGTTGGGAGAGAGAGAGAGAGGGTACAGAACACCTAAACCAGCAGTGTAGCTCACAGTCTAGTCCTCTAGGAAGTTTCTCCTTCATATGCCACAACTCACTCTTCCCAGAAACAGTTTCAGCACATATTCTCACTCCTATTTCCATTTCCTCTGCCAAGAAAGACAGCATCATTGTGTTACCACATCAAACAAGAGCACCACAGGAACTCTCCAACCTGCTTTAATGCTCACTGTCACTTTTCTCTCAAAATATCAAAAGACCATATAACCATCACCCTGGAAATAATAATTAACAAAAGAAAAATCACCAAAATGACTGATTTTTTAAGGGGGGCACTTAATTTGTCATTTGGTTTTTACTTTGAAGTTTACACTAAGGATATTACATAATATTTTGCAGGAATTTCTGCTTACAGTATATTTCTAAATTGATAATTCATGCACTGCCCTGCTGTTTCTAAGGAATCTGTCAGGACTGTGCATTTTCATAAAAAGAGGAAAGAGAGGAAGCTGAGTCACAGAAGCCTCAACTCACCTAGGTAAGAGTTTAGACTTCCTGTTTCCCTTCCTGGTACCAAAATGGAGCTGTCATAGTTTATGAACTTCTGCCCAGAAATATCTGGAACCATCTTCCCAAAGACAAAGTCTAGGAACATGTGAAGCACTTACTATGAAACTTATGCTGAGGTTCTGTGCCCCTAGTAAAGTGCTCTTTAGAGCAGGCATAAGGCAGGGATGGCGCTGTCCTTTCTTCTAGAAAGAAAATGGTACTTTGTAATTTTTTTGCTATTATTTGGGAGAGATGAATTAGATAGAGACAAATGTTACAATGCAGATTATATTTTTGCCTGCATCTCAACTAAATGGAGAGCACATGATCCAGTAGGAATGCACTCTAGAGTTAGATTTGGGTTAAAATTTTATATCACCTACTTAAGAGCTCTGTCACCTTACAGAATCTATAGGACCTCGTTGATCATCTACCACTTGTACAGTAAAATGAAGATTTAAAATGATATCTCTGCCTTGGACTGGATGTTGTATGGATTAGAAATCATAAATATGAAGTGCCTGGCATTTTGTGCTGTGCATGCTCAACAAATAGAATCACTCAGCATTAATCACATCTCAAATTATGGCAGGGCAGTCTCTGAGTAAAGGAGACTACTGACCCTTCTTGCAAGCTATTTGGCATAAGGTATATTAAACTCATTGCTCCGGAGGGATGTTGGGCATCATCTGATTGAAATAAACAAATTCAATTATTCTACAATGTAGTGGTCGGGCACAATTCACTTACACTCACAGGTGTGTAGTGAACACATTAGAACAGTGTGAATATTTGGGAAAACTATTGGGGTGTGGGATAAAGAATGCATCACAAATTCCTTAGGGCTCAAGCCAGCATTTCTGAGAATTCCTTTGAAATGAGGAAAAAAAAAAAAAAAAAAACCACTGACCTGAAAGTGAGGGGGAAAGAGGAGAGGGAGGGCTTTGAGATTCCACTCCTGACTATAGAGGTCACATGACCCTGACACATAACTTTTACCGAGTTGACTATATCTCACTTCCTGAAAGTGCCTGTCCCTTCTGCTCACTTTCAAGGACTTGGCCAATCTCCTTTTGTAAATAGAACAATGCTTTATATTTCTCTATTACTCTGGAGTGACTATATCAATAATGCAGGAAATGCATCTGTCCAGCAGAATGAGATTATTTTTCTGATTTCGGTTGACAGTTATGGTAATAGTTTGGCAAACAATCTACTCCACCATCAATGACCGCAGATTACAGCTGTTTTTAAAAATCTCAGTCACTTCTGGAAACTGGGAAGATGTATTACACATTGGGAAAGAGACAGAAAGACATGCCGTAAGCCTATGGTAGAAAAATTCTTAACTCTTTCTGTATATAAGGTGCTAAGGGAATTTTAGGGAAAGCAGAACATGCTGTCTGTGGACACACTCCAATGAGAACAGGGTGAGAAATGACAGTGAGAGAAGAGTCAAATATTGCCAGAGGGACCATGAGGTATTAGGGGATCCCCAGATATTTCAGAGAAAAGCATTTTTATATTGATAAATTTTCCAAGTCACCTAGGAGTGATTGTGCATAATTATAGAGGAGAAAAATTTAAAAGCACATTATGATCCCTTCCATATTGTTATTGATGAATAGAGGAACTAGCTGGTCAATCCAATAATAACGACCAAGCCCAAGATTTTTATATCCCTGCTTAAAAAATAAAAACACCTTTATACTCGATGCAAAAAAAAAAAGAGTTTATGTATAATGGCATAATTTGGTGTGAACATATTCTATATACAGAGATATGAAAAATTGTGTTGTGAATGGATAATTATGAATGTAATGCACTCCACTATTGTCATATATGTAAGAAATAAATTTAAAAATAAAATAAAATAAATACATATGGCTGAATTCTCCCAAGGAGGTGATGAATTGAAGTTGATTTTTTTAAAAATTGGAATTTCTTAAGTCTTAACAAAACAAGCTTCTCCTGAAAGCCCATACCAGCTCTGAAATAGGCTTTATTTCAATATATATTTTTATCAGTTAGAATTTCTTCTTTACTTCCGTTTTATAAGAGGCAGAATGCTGACCTTGCTAGTGGCCTGTGACCCTGGCATTTGGCCAGCCATTGTTACCCAGGGACCAGAAGGCAGAATGCTGGCTGTGCAGGTCTTCCAAGGTGCAGGATTTCTTCCCTCTGAGTTACAAGGGAAAGCCTTGGGAAGAGCAGCTGTTAAAGGAGGGGACGTGGGGCTGTACACATGCCTCATATCCAGGTGAGTTCATTTTTCTTGTGAACTTTTCACCTAGGCCCCAATTAGTATCCTATTAACCTCCTTAAATATGGAATTGCTAAGATCTTAGAGTACTCCAAAATGGACTATTAGCCAGCCCATTTCCTGGCTCCATCAGATGAAAATGCCAAAGTAGGTCATACAACAGAATTACCTTGATTAATATTAGCTCTCTTACATGGGCCATGATGTCATGCAAGGTAATGGAGATTCAAATTCAGTGCATCATTTCAATGACTGATTAAACATGGGATTAAAAGAAAACATTTACAATTCTAGGTTTATAAGAATTCCCCTTTTTAATATGACAAATATTTCAAACATGCTAAATTGATCAATTATACAAATGGTGACTTGCCTTGAATATGATTTTTAATGTGCCTATTCTCCAAGGCCTAATGTGGAAAAAGGTTTATTTTCCTCAGTAACTATGACATTAGATCAGAAGCTGTCAGCATTATGTCCCATTGCTAGTCATAGATGCAGGCTGCTTTTTAAGTACACTATGAAGATGCTGTTGCTACTCTAAGAGCCTATTCAGAATGACATTTGCAAATATAAATAGCTTTGCTAATTCACTGAGTAAAAGTCCCAGAAAACTTCACATCTTTTATTATCTATTCCAGCAGGACTTCCTTAAAAGAGTACTCAAGAAGAAACGTATGTTCTAACATCTCACATATTGGTGCAATTTCTTGACAATAGACAGATTTAATTTGTTTTTATGTATAAAGAAGCTTTAGAGACTTATTAGCAATTTCAAATACTGCAGCACAATATGTCAAACAAATCTAAATTTTATTACTACAAGTAAACTTATTTAGGTGAGTTTTTTTCTTAAAATATGTACTATAACAGGTTCTTTAAAAGGCTATTTGTTTTCTGATTAATCATTTTACTTAGAAATAATAAAACCTTTGGATGTAGCAGTTATGCTATAAAGTCAGGGTCACTTTCTTTTCTACATCCTTTTCCTATATCATCACATTTTACTTGGGGCATAGCATGGTGGGAGAGCACTTGCCTACCATGTGTAAGGCCTTGTGTGTGATATTCAGAATCCAAATAAATAAATAGATAGATAGAATATACCATTTTAACACCAAGGGCTCCTTCTTATAATAGCCTACCTTGTATATTCATTTTTGCAAATTTACTAGCAAGTCATTATACTTTTAATAGCTTTATGAAGCACCTGTGGATTTCAAACATTTCACTTTTCTAAATCAGGGACTCATGGGTAAATACCCACTTAGCACAGACTGGGATGTGAAAAGGTCTAGACAACGTGGCTGCTAAGAAATCATAGAGATGGTTCTCCCTCTCTGATCAGTCCACTGATTACTGAGGAATCACCAATGAACCATTTCCTTCAGAAGCTACCTCAATAAATGAAGAACTTGCCACATCCAAGGGATTGGAAATTGGAGATGAATATTTATGCACTTGAGCCGAATGTGATGTTGATGGATACAAGGGAGCTTTAGTGTCCTCATCTTCACCCTCTGAAATACAACTTCTCTTTGAGGTTGAAAAGCTTTCTAGGATCTAGGTGACAAGCCATGCTGATCAGAGAAATTCAGCTCTTATAGTTACCATCAGATTATTTCCAATCCGTGTGGCATCAATTACTTGCCTTAGCTAGCAAAGTTGTGCATCTGAGACATCGTGTTGTAACATTGGAACAATAATATGGCTTAATGGGTGTGATTAGGAATGTAACATGTTTCAGGACCTTACTCGATTGTCTTTATTCAGAAATCTGTGAGTCTGTCCAACTCATATATAAACAGTATGAGCAAATATACATACATGTATATATACATATATGTAGTTATATATATATATATATATATATATATATATATATGTATAAATGATATCTTTATTTATTTGTTCATTTCCTAAGCAACATAAGATGTTTCATATAATTAAAAATAACAGAATTTGAACTCAGAGAGTTAGATTTAGATTGAGATTACCTCCCATTTCCTTTTTTTTTTATGTTTGTTCATAATTGCAAAAAAATACATGATAACCTTTAAATGATTTAAAATTAAATAAAGTTAAAAACTCAATTTCTGGCTTTCTTTAGCAATTTTTCAAGTGGTCAGCGTATGGACACTTCTATTAAACAGCATTGATCTGGAGTGAAAAAGGCCCTTTTACTCCCAATCTACAAATCCCAATTCCCTTCCCAATTGTAAATCCTGTTTAAGGTTTGGTAAAGCACCTTCAGATGCTTTCTGTGTATTTACAAAAATGCCCTCTTTTGTCATTCTGTAAATTTTGATGTTTATCCGATTCACAGAGGAATGGATCTCTGTCATTTTTCTATTTCTGACTTGTGAATCAATGGCTGTCTTTTAAACAATCACATGCTATTTCATAATATATATGTACCATGCTGTATTGAAAAAAAATATTTAATGGATATTTACCTTTCTTTGAATTTTCACTATTTTATCAGTTAAGATGAAATTAATATCTTTGTTAGATAAATACAATTATATATATATGAACATTTTCTTATAAAAAAGACTCCTGAAAGTGGAAAATCAGTCCCCTTTCCTTTCTCCCTTGTGCAATCTCTCTGGGATATTTTGATAATAGAATTAAGATCTTCAAAACTCTACTTAAGAATCACATCTTCAAAAAAATGTTGACCTGCTCTGTCCCCTTCCCCTATGATTTCATAAGTCTCTTTCCCGTATCTCCTCCCACTGCCTACTCTCTATAAAATCATACAAGACACTACATTTACAACTTTTGATTGTTTGCTCAAATTCCTTTCCTTCTAGTCAATGAACCTAAGATTAGAGTCACTTGATCTAATGTTGTGTCTCGCAACAAGGTAGATATAAAATGAATGGTCAATGAAAGAAGCAGTTTTAAAGAGAATGTCCTCTGCTCTGTTTGACCATGCCAGAGGTGGGCAGCCGGAAATGTCTTCATCCCTAGCAAGCCACAGTGAACGAATTCTCTCTCAACATTAGTTTCTTGCTTGTCTTCAGTGAATATGATGGTGCATAACTAAGAAATCTGAATCTTCTGGGTCTAGTGGGAAATTTTAGAGTGTTTTTCCTTCCTTGCTTCTCCCAGCCTGTTCATGCATCTTTTCTTGCTTTCCTTAAACACCCCTCCCTTGCAAAGTATCAGAACTCACTTCTGGTAGGTTAGAGTTTCCTCACCTCACTGTAACAACATTAAGAGAGATGAATTTTCCCAAATGAGGCTGGCCAGTGAACTGTGATGCCAGAGTAATCCCATTATGTTCACAGGCTTTGAGTCTGTTAGAATCACTCAAGTGGAGCAATGCTGTACTTGAAAAGGAAAAAAGATATGGTAACTGCTGGTGGGAGGTTGTGTTCTTCAGAGCATATTCCCCAGTTTGGAAGCCTGTGTCTCAACAAAGGAAAAGCCTTCAGGAAGACTCATTGATGTCACTAAAACAATTCCAAAGTGTTGGCTACAACAGGTTAAAGAAGTCCAGGCCAGTTTTGTCCAGTTGCCTCTTGCCTAGGATAAAGTTAAGATATACAGGCTTCTGTTTTTAGGCAAATTAGTTCCCCAGTTTTGAGACTTTCTAAATTTGCTTTGCTATTGTGGTAGTCAGACTTCTTAAAGTTGGGATTCATGAAGAAGAGCACAAGACAAAATAATCCGATGGGAAGAAGAATGGCCCTCTGAAAGAAACTTTCAGAAAAGAGAAGGATAGCTCTTGCCTGATATACATGGATCACTTAAATTCATGTAAGTGTACATTCTACCATATGAAAATTTGGCCTTCAATGTGGGTTAAGTAGATGTAGGAAGGAGCACATATTTTGTTGTGCTATTTCCCTTCTAAAAAATATTTCTCAAATTTAACTCTGATTCACCAGTGTGCTATAAAGTTCTCTTGGAAACACCAAAACCTCATCCCAAAGTTTGGAATTCCTTCTGCATTGTCTGTGTACAACTGACATGACATTCTGTTGGATGTTGATAGCTACTAGATGAGTTATGAACAGTTACTAACATGTGATATTGATAAGCTAAAATTAGCATGCTAAGGGAGCTCACTGTAGACCTTAATCCTGTATGGTGCCAGGAAGTCTGGCTGCAACAAAAAGCTTAGTAATGTCAAGAAACTCCCACCATTTAGGTAGGCAAGCACCTTGTTGGAATTCCCAGTTTCCAGGAAGTAGGTTTTGCTGTCAATGCATCATTAGTGTCTTATTGAGTTGTCCTTGGTTTTTAATCGACTCTAAGTTTGCATTAATATTTTACTTTCATTGCTTGTTAGGTTCCGTGTAATTGCTTTGCTTGATCATTGTGATTGCTAGGATTTGGGTGCTGCTTCCTCAAGGGTCCTAGGAACCTCTCATGGACCGGACAAAGCACATGTCCTACAGGGATGATATGGAGGCACAAGCTAACATGCACTGAGACTCACTAATCCCTGGATATTTTTAAGCACTTTAATTATCTGGTTTATTTCACTCAACACAACTTAATCTGTAGGTAACTTGATTTTTATTTCCCAGACTTTTCTCATGTCTTAGACCAATCCTCTTTTTAAAACTACTCCACTGTTTGAAGTGGTTTACTTTTTTTCCTTCAATAGTTATTTTTAAAGCTATCAAATATGCTAACATAATAGCCTAATAAATATACAAGTGTTATTTACTAACTTTAAGAATTCGTGAACATTTTGTCCTGTTTCACCTTTTTTATTTTTTGCTTCAAGTGATGCTTCACCATTAAGTACTAACCTGGGCATCTCCTAAAACATAATGGTATTATACCACAGAATTTTAATGTCATTTTAACAACTAAGGACATAAAACTTGTATAATATTATGTAATTTCTAACTTGTAATCTACATTCATAATATCCAGTTGCCCCCAAATGTCTTCCATCTTTAAATTTTGAACACAAATAAAACCAAGGTTCTCAAATTAGGTTTGAGGATTTCTATACTACTTTTAAATTTTTTTCGAAACATTGACATTTTGAAAACTCTAGGCCAGTTGATTGTAGAGTCTGCCTTATTTTACATTTGTTTGATTGCTTTCTCAGGTTTTCATTTTCCCTTCCATCTTCTATATTTCTTATAAATTAGAAAAACAATTATATATATTATTGATTAGATTTATGCTCAACATTTTTGGCAAGGTCAATCCATGGTAATGAACTCTTTCTGTTGCATCACCTCAGGATTTATACAACAAACCCTGTTTCTATCAGGATGTTTGCTTTGTTACTTTTGTTAATATGTTAACTGATGGATATGTCCCTTGTAACAGTATGTTTTTCCTTTTGTAATTAATAAGTACTCCATTGGGTGATTGTATTCATTTCCTATTGTTGCTGCAACAATTACCACAAACAGCAAGAGCATCAAACAATGCAAAGAGTTATTTTATGGTTTTGTAGGTTAGAAGTCCAACACAGATCTCTTTGGTCTAAATCCAGTGTTAGCAAGGCCTGGTTCCTTTCTGAAGGACCATCACTTTGTTTGCCTTTCCCAGCCCCTCCACCACCACATGCCCTGGCTCCTGCCTCCATCTTCATAGCCAATATTATCTGATCATGTCCTTCTCCAGTCATATCACTCTGTCCATTTCTATATTTCCTTCTAAGAATTTTTAAGCTTGTGATGAAACCAGCTGTTTTCAGACAACCCAGTATATGTCCTTACCTTAAGAAGACTAGCAATGTTAACTCCATCTATGACCTTAGTTCCTTTTACCAGGCCATCTGACATATTCAGTGCTTTCTACAATTAAGACATAGACATATTTCAGCAGGCTATTATTTTACTTCCAACAGCAATACTTTGGCATTGGACAAAAAGTCTACTCCCCAACAACAATTTCCCTAGTGGTTTTAACATTTGCTGATAATGCTTGGCTGAGTCAGTGACTGGGGAATGGAGGCATTGAGGAATACAAATTGGTGATCTCTTAATTATATAATTCCTTCTACCATTATTAGCTAGAATTATTCTATAAAGAAAACCTACATTATCTCCTTTATACATTTTGTATTCCTTTTCAATATCATTCTGGGTTCTTAGGCTTTCAAAGTACTATAAGAAGTTATAATACATTATTATCACAATATATTTAGTTTCAATGTATAAGATTGGCCATTTATAAACCTTTAAATTCAGATTTTATGTCTTTTTTGACAATAAATTCTTATTTTCCGTCATAAGAAAGTCTTACCCAAGGTCTAATGGTTAGACCTAGAGCTCTGGTCTCCTAATGTGTCTTTTAACGTTATTTTTCACTAGAATACAAGTTTTGTTGGGTAATGCAAAGGGAGAAACAGATCTCTAAAGTCTGTAATAACACAGAATTCAAGAAATACAGGTACTAGCACTGTTTTATGTAAGCTTTGAGTAATGAATTCAATGATTCAAAATATTCACCCAGTGTTCCCTATTCTTAGTTCCCCATTCTTAAACACAGGACCATCTTCCATGGAGTACAAAGAAATTGATCTTGTATACTCAATATGTATGAAGAATTCATGTATGCTGAATTGTGAGACAGTATAGCACAAATCTGAATGGAAAGTTTACAGACAGATTTTAAAAATAGAGTCAGGCTAAGGAAACACTGGCAAGAGCATGCCTCTGAAGTGCTAGCCTCAATTATTTGGAAAGAAACACATTTGTCACCACTGTGGGATGAGAATGTTGTGTTGTCTTGGGTGCATTAATAGGTCTCCCACGTAAGTAACTAAAGGGAAGTTTCTAGCCACTCAGCCTCACTCTCCAGTGTCCCAAGAGCAGAGTGTTAATAGTGTGGTAAAAACACTGGGGCAGCTGGTTCTGGGTCTTACATCACCAGAATGGTAGCTATGCAGTTACTGGAAGATTAGAATCAAGAATTTGACAGCTGCTGAAAGATTGCACTTTACTCTTACCACTGTGAGTTAAAAATGAGTACCAGGTCAAGCATTATTGAGATGAAACCATCAGCTCAGTTCTGGATTATTGACCCAGCAGGCAATTCTCTTTTGGAAGGTTTTCCTGCCCTGGTGGAAAGTTTCAGTTCTAATAGGGTTTTATTTGTTTGTGTTTTGTTCCTGTAATCAATTGTCTCCCTTTTCCCTTGATTTTTCATCAAAGAAAAACAAAAACACAATGAGGTAGACAGGTTCACAATGGTTACTGTTTGAATGTGTTCTTGGTTTATTTTTTCAGAAATGGTCTGTTGATCCATTTTTCTAAATGTTTAAAGTAGCATGACAGTGTTCTGGAAGTAGCATTGCTTGCCTGATATAAAAGGTCTTGAATTCAAAGATGTTCTGATGGGCTGCAGAATAATGTCAAAGCTGATAACACTTGGTGTGTTTCCTGCCTCTGTCCCTTCTTTTTCTGATTTCTGGCCCTTCGCTTGACTTGTGCGAACTAAAGTAGATTCATTAAGGCTGTTAGTTCAAATCAGAGGCTTCTGTATCCTTTATGGACATTCACTTAGTGAGAGTCATGGATGTTGTTATCAGAATAAAACTCTCTGTCACAAGCAAGTCTGAAAAATAGTTCCACAGATTCATGTTTAAATTTTACATGAAAGAGGACCCAAGGAAAGGAGATGAGACCAGCCTTGATTGACTGATTAATAATCAATCAATCAATTGATTGATTGATTTTTGAATTAATTTCTTTGTAAAAAGTAAATTTAAAATACTCAGGTCATTATAAGTTTGGGAAACCCCACAAGCCCAAGTTCCCAAGAATTGAAAGGAATCAAAACAAAAATCACACACTTGTTAATTTACCACAAGCCATAAGTAGTTGCTTCATGGAAGCAATCATGACTTCAATCAAAAAAATCATGCATGCCTTTGGAGGATAGAAAAGAGTAATATCCTTATAGACTAATGAGCCAGAATCTTAACCATCACTTCCTAATAATAATTCCTGCAAATAGGGCTGAGGTGGTCACAGAGTACTAGAGAGCTTGCCTGGGATTCATGAGGAACTGGGTTCATTTCCCAGTACCAATGAATGAATGAAAGAATGAATGAATAATTTTTAAAATACTTGTAAGTAAAAAGCTGCCTTCTATGAAACACTATTGGTTGTTACCATAAAGATCTTCAGAATTCTGAGAGAATTATCATCTTCAAAGTTGAAAATCTTGATTTGAAAATAAGATGCAACATTCTCAGGGTTCCAAAAAGAATTCTGGAAATTTTTACCAAATGTAGTGCATTAAAACATTCAGATCTGAATTAACAAAAAAATAAATTAAATTATATAGTTTGTGTATATGTGTGTGTTTGTGTTGCCAGGGCTTAGTACATGCCAGGCAAGCACTCTACCACTGAGCTACATTCATAGCCCCAGATTTCTGATTAAGAAAAATCAACTCATTCAAAGATTTCTTTAGTGTGTATACTGTACATAATATATGCATGCATTTCGTAAGAAAAGCAATAACAGAAAAATCTTATTCTTCATTTATTCTTTAGTTTATTATACATTCAACAATGCATATATCACTTTTTTTACCCTGTGTTAGTAAATTTCACGCTTTTTAAAAAAGAGCTTATTATTTGCACAGTAACTTAATATGCTGGATACTATTATTATACCATTTTAGACATGAAGAAGTTACATCTCAGGGAACCTCTCAAAGTTCACAGTTAGTAATCATTTTTTCCAAGAGAGTATTGTCAAAATTTGACACAGGAAAACTCCTCAATTCCTTCTCTTTCTGTATTGTATCTACCAACAAATTTATTGGGTCAACTCCCTTCATTTAGACATGGAGTACAAAGTAGTTGTTCCTATCAGTCTCCCTTAGAACTGTTAGGTATGTAGTTTAAAAATGTTTATGTTTAATGTGCAGTTTGGGTCCTCATTGTAAATACAGTCATGAGGATTTCAGTTTTGCAAGTAAACAGGTACACAAATAAGACAGGAAACTCACAGTTAATAGAACATCTGAATAAACTTGGTTGGGGTAAAAAAAAAAAAAGTAAAACAGAGGAGCCAACTGTAACTAATTATCTGAGGGAATAACAATTTCAAACAAAATTCATTCCCCTCTCTTTCTGACTCATAAGTTTTATGGAATCGCTGGGTGCAATAATGCATTGGCTTTTAATTCTAAAGGTCTCAACTTCCTATCATCAGGGAAACTGAACCATGGAAAGTGTTGAACTTTGGTCTCATATCTGATGTACGCACACACAGGTGCACATACATATATGCACTCACACATTTGAAAACAGTGTCAAGTCGACTTGGTCATTTCTATTCAGGAAAACTCCATAACCATCAGTATGAAATATTCACAAAGAATCACAAGTTTCATGCCAGAGAAACAATAATGATATCAGACCAGCAATAATATTGTCAACTTATTGAGCATTTGCTACGAAGTCACTGTGTTATTCAGTTACATAAATTACCATGGTGAATTTTTACCATAATTGTGCACCAAGTAGTATGATTGCTTTTAACAAATGAAGAAATTAAAACTTAAAAAGTTCAATGAACTTCCCAAGTCACACAGTTAAAAACGGTAGAATTGCATTCAGTTCTCATGGGCAACATGTTGGAATGTGCTAAGGTTCTCAGATGTTAGTTTAGCTTAATAATGTGTACCTCAAATGAAGCATTTGCATGTCATCTGAGGACCATGTTTTAAGAATTACTGGATAATTTTTTTATGCTCTATTGGACGTTTTCTGATTCCTACCTTTTGTTATTACAAGATTCTACCAATTAAGAAAAGAAACTACCACATTCCTGTGCCTTCCAACTCATTCATTGTGTTGACTTATCTCCTTCCAGACAGAACCTATATTTTAAAAACTATAGTATAAAATGGAGTTAAGAAAAGATGTGATATCTTTTCTTTCTGAAAAGGGTATTATGTACCCTGGTTTGCCCAAACCATGAACTGTTATAAGCCAACAGTAGGATAAAGCAGAAGAAGAATGTCACTCTTGTAAAACACCCATTCCCCTGGTGATCTGAAATACTTGGTGATCTGTTATTCATTTTGCTCCACCAGGGGATGGCTATTTGTCTGCAATGATGTTGGAAATGTACTGAGAGACTTCACACATCCTTTTCCAAATTGGAGCTTCATTCTAATGGAGGAGCTTAAATCATTTGGCTTTCAAGTTGGCATCTGTCTACACCTGGCACGTGGAGTGGGATAGGTAAAGCTGTGAAAATATACAGCTCATACTTTAGAACTTTCAAAGAGAACTCATTAAAAAAAATGCCCTTTGCTTTATTCACTTACTCATTTGAATAGGTACCAGGAAAACAGCACAGAACCATATCCATGGTACTTGGCAAAGTTTATGCAAGTGGGAATTAAAAAAATACCTCTGATGTCCTGTTATTCATGATATCACTCACGTCGGTAACATTTATGGTAACAATATGAATCTTACCTGGCACTTGGTGGGCATTGGCACATACAAATTAGCTCTTATCTTCTGCAAGTCTATTCAATTTCTTGTCCAAGGCTCAATACAACAATGACAGATTGTTTAATATATGGCTGGAGATGTATTATTTATGATCACAAATAAGCTCATTGTATCTCAGAAGCTCAAGTACTGTGAAGACACTGATATTCAACAGTTGTTTTCTCAGAAATTTTTACTTGTTAAAACCGCAGATTTTCTATATCCAGAGGACTAAATCAACAGATGTAGAATTTTATATTAAGATCATTTTCATATTCAGAAACCAATGTTTATTCCAACAAAGAGCAAGAAAACTTACCTTTTTAAAGTACAGTTTAAACTGGGTATCACTAGGTAGAACATGTATAGAGATTATAACAACTTGTAAATTTCATATCTATCACTGCAGACTTATTTGGCAGGGTGAAGCCAAAAATTACAAGTTAGAGAGCCAATAATGCCCAGTAAAAAATGATAATAATATCAGCAACTGTCATCTGCACGGTGATCAAGAGGCTGCACACACTGCCAGGACTAACTTCTTTTATTGCAAAACGGCAGCATTGATTAATGACCAAAAAGTGTCAACTCTAGGTATATTTGGTGTGATCAGTTTTGCAACATAAAAACAATGGCCATAAATTCACAAGCCATTTACTGATGATGAAGTGATGGCCAGGTATCAATGCCATCTCTCTGATCACAGCCAAGTGTCCAAAACCTGGACTCATAGTTTCTTATTTATCATCTTGCTACAGAGGTCACTGTCAAATTTGGAAATAATTAAAGAGGGAGAATTGTTTTCTAGCTACTCTTGGCAGGGAAAAGCAAGCCTGCCTTGATTTTTGCTAGGAAGATGGGACAGATACATGGCAGAAGGGCAGATAGAGGGGAGGTTAGAGCTGGGTCAGAGTGGGTGTTGGTTTTGCAGTTCTCTGGGAAGGACTTATGAGATACATAATTAAAAGTGTATTATTCTATGTGATGAATAGAATTTGAGAGGAAATCCTGTAGTTGATGGAGGATTCTTCTTAATGCGGCTTGGTTTTTTTTTCTTTTAAATTTTATTTTTCCACATTTTTTTATTGGTGCATTATAATTGTACATAATGTTGGGATTTGTTGTTACATATTCATACATGGACACAATATAACAATATAGTTTGACTAATATCACCACTCTGTACTTTCCCCCCTTCTCTTCCTCCCATCCCCTAATTTTTTTAATCTAACTCACTAAAAGGATTATATCTCCAGAATCACAACTCTTTATAACATAAGAAATTCATAAATATCCCTTTTCGGGACAATATCCTTTCATGTCACCCTGCCCACCACCATTGAGCTTCTGCAGGAACATGTTAGGACTTCTAGAGTGATGGAACTGAAATGGGTGGGTCTGGACTGGAGTGTTCTGACTAAGTGGGTCTTTGGGATGATGCCACCTTACTCCCTACCTGGGTATAGTACTTCTATCAGCACACCGACCTTGCCACTGATGTTTATAATCCACAAGGAGACTCTGAATGTCAGTACCTTCCCTTGATGCAACATCCAAATAAAGATGACTTTCACTTGGGACCAAATCCTGAGAATATCCAGAACCGCTCAGAGCCATCGCTAATTGTTCCTATTTTTCATCTGGAGAGCTTGGCAGGTCAGTGACATTATAGCAAAAGTCTCCCCACTAGGACCTTGCCAATTTCAGCTTTAATTCCATCAGTAAACAACTTTGACTGTGTTGGGAAAATTCCATTAATCATTCATGTTCTGCGAAGAAAGATACACAAAGGAGCTGTCAGCACTAGGCAGCAACTTTCCATTTGTTTGGTAATTAAGAACTCCAGGCCATCTAATGGTGCCGAGATGCAAATTCATTGCCTGGTTGGAGCCATTGGAATGAGCTGCATCCTTTGATGCACTTGCACTTACACCCCTCATGTCAGATGATTTGATGGATCATTCCCGCTCCTCTTAGGTAAACAGCAAGCATATTGCTTCAAGCTGAAATGGTACACTTTGAAAAAGCCTTTTTGGTTTTTTAAAGATTCCACTTCTTTAGTATGTATAGTTTTAAAACATGTTTCTGAAACATAGTTTGAGGACATGAATGCATCAATGAACATTTTTCATGAATCAAGATTTTATATCACCCAAATATAATGAGTCATACTACCCTATTATTTTGCAGAACCAGAGACCCAGGAAATGTAGGAAATGAGAATCCCCTGTAACAGATAACATGTTTTGTTTTGTTTTAATCTGGATTGCATATTAATAAATTTATTTTGATACCCAGAGACAATTTGATACTTAATATTTACCAGGAATTCAGCCACAATATTACAAGAGGCTACGAAGCAAATGCTCTGATAACCAGATATTGCTAGTAGGTCTCCATGGGATTCTTGCATCATCAGGAAAGTTTAACCACAAGGTTACATTTAGAAACACTGATAGTATTCAAATATTCCAAGTCCTCATCACTATTTTCTCCTGTCCATTACCTTCTTCTTTTCATTGAAATCTCTGGTTGAAATATCATGCTCACGGGAAACTAGTGGGAGAGAGTCAATTCATGTATGCATGCAATAAGAAAGGACATTCTCATGGACATTTCTGAACACCACTCTCTGTTTCCCCCCCGCCCTCCCCCCTTGGTTAGTTTGAAAAGATTCCAGGGCTTCAGCTGATAAAAACTTGCTGGAAAAATGTCCAGAACTTTTTTTTTTTTTTAACAAATCCTTCTCAACTAGAAGTTTCTCTATGTATATATTCTTTATAAAGAGTTTTCAAGAAGGAACTTCTGGCAACACTTTAAATGAAATATTTTTGTTCACGGATGAACATAAATTACAAAATGTAACCCATAATTGAGGCTTCATAGCAGGCAGGTTTTATTTAAAAAAATGAAAATATGAGGAAATTGTAGTCTGTTAATATTCATTTATTTCTTATAGTTACTTAATGATCTGCCTTATATTAATACTCATAGTTGCATCTTTACATCACTTTGCAAATTTTATGGACTTAGATGATAGTAAAACATCATAACAGAATCATATTAGAAACAGCATTTTCTCTGTGGCCTCTTCAGTAGTTAGAGATATTTGTTATGTGTGATAGCTATCAATTATGCCCCAAACAAATTCAATCTGAACATAACCAGGGACAATAATATTGCCCTCTGCTCTCATCTCTTTTTCCACAAAAAAGGTATTTATATAAATGTGTGGTATTCCATTATACAGCTTAAATAGTTTAAAAGCATTTTTCTGTTTTCATAAATGCACAGGCTACATTGACTATGCATGTTTAAATTTCCATTTTGCCTTTAGAGATTAAAAAAAAAGGTCATGCAAATAATAAATTGTTACATTGATGTGCCTCCAATACCACATTTGTGATTTCTTTTCAGAATAAAATAAAGCAGTTCCATGATATTTTAGCTTCAGGGGCAGTTTTCATGTGTTCAACTTGCATAGATTGATGATTTGTGTGTGTACATTTTGGGAGTTTGTCAGATGGTTGGGAATGGGAATGCTATTAAGCTAAAACTTTAGGATGCCATTTCCCCCCTGATTTTTTACAGTGATCTAGGTGAGAATAAGATGGGCTCCAGGAGAATGAGGAAGGGGAGAAGAATATTAGCCTGTGCTGATACCTGTCCTCATGGCTACTTCACTACCCCAAACACAAAATCATTTGCTTATTATTTCATTCCAACCTCCTATATTATTCCACAAATATATTAGATATTCACACTTCAGTCTTACATCTTCCTATCTCTTTAGCTCTTTCTCAATACATATTCCATGTACCAGGGGCATTTCAATTTCTCTGACACTTCTGATTCCTGATTCCGGCATTCCTACCAGGACAATATCTCTTCCTTCTGTGATCAACATGGAACCCTATGGATAATGCCCCTAATATAATCAAACCAACATTGTAATCCCTACCTCACACCTTTTCACCTCTGCCTCAGCTAGGGCCTGCTTCACAGGACCCATGGTATCCCCCAGGATATGTGCTCAGGAGGTAGCCTCAATATTTAGGGTTTAATGCCCTCTAGTTACCATCTTGAAATTCTGCATTTTATTTCTTTACCTCTTTTAATTGGTGAAGCCTGTGTCAGTGACTTGGAGCCATTATTCATACATGGACCTATCTGTGGTCATTGGTTCACCACAGGTAGGTTTACCACAGGATAGGCTTTTACCTCACTGTTACCTCAATCCTGCAGCAACTGCTACATCTATCCACTCCCTGATGAGTTCTAGACAAGAGCATTGGAAATATAAATATTGGGCATTTGTAATCCAAGACATGGGGTTGGGAAACTGGGAATGTCTCTACTCACTCTATGAATACTGTGGAGACAGAAGGAGCATTGCATTATTACATTGCCAATAAAAATACCACAACGGGCCAAGAGAGAGACCATGGGGGAAAGGAAAATCCTTTTTCCTAAGTTTTGAACAAAGGGTTCATATAGTTTCATTTTGCTTGGGGTCCCACAATTTAGGTAGCCTTCCCTGAGCCCAGCATTGCCATAGAGGTCATTGTGATTTAATCTCACCACACTGAGACATTCCTTAGCTGCTGCTTTCTGGACAGAACACATCACAGATGCAGTCTCCAACTTCAGGTAAGCCTCAGTGTCTTTTCGAAGCTCTTTTTACGTAACCCTCAGCAAATATTTAAAAACTACCTTGTTTCTGATGTCCTCTTCCCCAGCCTTACATGTTAATTTACAAAAGTATTGATAAAATGAACTCTGATTTGCAGCAATGGTCAGGCATTCTCCAAAATATAACCATTTGTGTATCCATCTTTCTCTGCTTCCCATTTATCTAAAAATTGTCAACCTGTAACTTGACCCCACGCATGGATTTCTCTAACTTTCCCACTTACTTTTTTGACATCTGTGTCTACATTTCTGCACTGTTTCTGTCCATTCATCCAAAGCCTCTACAATCTGTCTTATGTCCATACTTCACTTGCAGAATATTCCCCTGAGTCTCACCAGTGAAAAAATACAGGGTCATCTCTCAATTTTTCCTTTCCTGCACTCTCTATTTATGTTTGATTGCTGTTGTCATCTGATTCTGCCTACTTTATCCTCCAAACAAACCAATAAAAAAGTGAGCTGAGTTCTTACATCCAGAACCTGTTAATGTGACTTGATTGGAAATCAGGTTTAGCAAATATAACCAAGTTAAGATGAGCCATATTGGGTTGGAGTGCTCCCTAATCTAATGACTGGTGTCCTTGTTAGATAAGATAAACTTGGACATAGTCACACAAGGGAGAAGGCCAGGTGAAGGTAGAGGCAGAGATTGAAGTGATGCATCTACAAGCCAAGGAATGCCAAGACTGCAGATAGCTGCTAGAAGCTAAAGAGAGACAAAGACAATATTCCTCTCATTGAAACTTGACAGAGAATATGCCCAGGACAACAGGCTGATTTAAGTTCCCTATCACTCACAATAGTGAGAGAGGTTATTTCTGTTGGTTTTAGCCACCAGTTAATGGGACTTTATTACAGCAGCTTAAGGACATTAGTATAATCACTCAATTTTTCATCTTCTTAGCTTTGATGCCACTATGCACTCTTTATTTTCCTATTGCCTTTCTGATCATTCTCATCATTGTTCTTCTTTATTTCCCCCTTTGAAGCAGTGTTTCCACAGTGTTCTTGGGTGGGCCTACCACTGAGCTCTTTCTACAACTCCTTCTCTCTACAATGTATTCTGTGTCCATCCACACCCAACTCAGCCTTCATCGTACACCTTAGTTTTGCTTATCTTCCAAAACTCCAGTGCCTTCACATTATCCAGAATTTCTCATATCCTCTGATTCTGTTGAGAGTCCCTCCTCTGAGCCTTGAAGCATCCTGAGCACAGAGCTCCCAGCACTGACCATATTAAAGTGGTACATTTTCCACGTATGTATGTTGCTCTCTGAACAGGTGATGTGGAAGACAGAATTCCAACATGGCTCACAAGTTTCTCAACCCCCCACGCTCATGCTGCACCCTTCACTGTGACTGAAGCCTTTGAATTTGACAGGACGTGACTATAATGATCACGTTTCTTTACATGGCATTGCCATAGAGGCCATTGTGATTTAATCTCACCACACTGAGAGCTTCCTCAGCTGCTGCTCTCTGGACAGACCACATCACAGATGCAGTCTCCAACTTCAACTAAGCCTCAGTGTCCTTTCAAAGCTCAAATATGGCAAATATAATTAGGGACATAAGTCAGTTGTACCTGAGTTCACCTGTGGGGAGATGATCTGCTGACCTGACTTGATCACACAATCCCGGAGAATGGATCTGAAGTGAGAGAGATTTCATAGAACTGGTGGGGATTCTCCCTTGTTTCTGGTTTTGAAAAGGCAAGAATCTCTAAGACTGACTGGAGCACAGGTGGTAGGTGCTAAGCATTCCTGAGTAGCCAAATGTGACCTGAGTCACATGGGCATTGTATTAATATACCCCCAATACCAGAGAGCTCAAAGGAGGACCCTAACTCCAGAAAAAAAATGCAGCTTTACCATCATCACTGTCTGACCTGAGCAGAGGACTCTGCTTTAACTTATCACTCCCAACTGCAAGATAATAAATTTGTGCCCTGTTAAACTACTACATTTGTTCTGACTCTTTACACCATTGAAAACTAATGCAAAGGGAAGCTGTTCCATGTCAGAAACTAAGTTTTTTACTCTCAGCCTCATTCACAACTCATTCTACACTGCAAGTGTTCAGTGCTTGCTTATTTCCACACTACGAATCTTTTTTATCAAGAATTGCAATGGTGATTTATCATTGTTGAATGCCAATATAAACGTTATCGTGATTATTATTATATTTATTTTATAAACTAATTTCAGAGTCTGAAAGAGGGTCTTCTTTGACATTTTTCCCACGTACCTTGCACACCACAGCCTATCCCTATACATGGACAAGGTTTCTTTTCCACATTTCCTACACCTTTCAGTATGAAGCTGAATTTCTCCACTCAGAAAAAACAATTTTGGCTCCCAGAGGCCAACCAACATCTCAGGAAATTGTTATTCACAAAGTGCTTTGAAATCTTCAGCACAATAGTATGCAAAGAGTAAAGTGTCTGCTGATGTACACATATTGGAAACATACGCTGTGATATAAAACCACATATCTCAGACCCACAAATAATGCAGAAGGCAGCATTTAATTTCCTGGTGGGATGGCTTTCTATTATTTTCTTTCTCAAACTCCCAGTTCCATAAAAGCAAAGAATAAATGCAATTTTCCTAGACAAGCAAAATATAGAGAGTAAAACCATTATTCTAGGCCATTTGGAATTTCAGTGTAGATACATGTATAAACTTATAGGACCTTTGGATAATAGCTGATTGTAGTTAAGAATTATGTTTCCAATGTTTAGAAAAGTGTTTGGTATAGTTCAGCGATCAGATCATGGCATATCCCTACAAAAAATCCAGTCAACTCTTTCACTTTAATTTTTTAAAAAGTTTAGTAAAGTATACATAATGCAAAGTTTGCCATTTTTACCATTAGTAAATGTACAGTTCAGTAGTGTTAAATATTCTCCCATTGTTACGCTCTAAATTTTCAGAACATTTTTGTCTCAAAAATGAAAATTTAATGTTCATTGACACTAATTTCCCAGATTCTCTGTGTCCAGTCATTGTCATCTCAATTTTCCTTTTTACTTTATTTTGAATTTGAGAACTCTAGGTGGCTTAAGTGAATGGAAGCACCTAGTGTCTGTCTTTTTTTGTGGCCAGCTTATTTCGTGTGCCACAATGTCCTCACACTTCATCCATGCAGTAGTGTGTATCAGAATTTCCTTTCTTTTTAAGACTGAACAATTTTCCTTTATATATATGCACCACATTGTGTTTATCTAGTTACCTGCTGATGGACACTTCGATTATTTCCTTTTGACTATTGGTAATGATGTTAGTAATGATGTTGCTTTGAGCAACTCCTTAGGATTTGGCTTTATTTTTTTTTTCATTTTTTGAGCATATACACAGAAGTATAATTGCTGGATCATGTAGTAATTTAATTTTAATTTATTTATTTAGTATTGGGGATTCAACCCGGATTCAACACTCTACCATTAAGCTACCACCCTAGCCCTATTTATTTTTTACTTTGAGTCTGAGTCTCACTAAGTCACTAAGACTGGTGTCAAATTTGCCATCATCCTGCTTCAATCTCCTCAGTGGCTGGGATTACAGGGATGTACCATTGCACCCAGCTCTATTTTTAATTATTTGAGAAACTGCCATACTATTTTCACATAAACCATATAATTTTACATTTTCACAATATTAGTAGAAGCAGACTGCTATAATAAATATGAGACACTTGATGTATTAAGCAACATAAATTTATTTTCTTACTGTTTGAGAAAATGGGAGGTTAAATATTAGTATACTAATATGCTCTGTTTCTGACAAGGGTTCTCATCTTGGTTTTCAGACAACCGTGTTTTTACTGTGTCCTGGTAGAGAAAAAGAGAGGGGAGGAGGACAAAGAGAATATCTCTTTTCTTTTTTAAAGAGAGAGAGAGAGAGAGAGAGAGAGAGAGAATGTTAATATTTATTTTTTAGTTCTTGGTGGACACAACATCTTTGTTGGTATGTGGTGCTGAGGATTGAACCCAGGCCACACGCATGCCAGGCAAGCGCGCTACCGCTTGAGCCACATCCCCAGCCCTCTCTTTTCTTCTTATAAGACCATCAATACTGTATAATTAGGATTCACTTGTATTAGTTGGTTTTTCATTACTATAACAAATATTTGAGATAATCAAATTATAAAGACAGAATTTTTAATTTGGCTCAAAATTTGAGAGATTTCAGTAGATGGGTGGACCTGTTGCTTTGGTCTTGTGGGGGAAAATTAAGGTGGGATCATGTGGCAGAGAGATACCACTCATTTTATGGCAAGAAAGTGAAGGAAAGGGGGGAGCCAGGTTCCACTATCCCTTGCAAGGGTACATCCCCTTCCACCATGTGGGCCTTTGGGGGACATTTAAGATGTAAACTGTAGCACCATACTTATTAACTCAATTGACCTTAATAATACCCTAAAACCCCTATCTTTGAACACAGAGTGTCAACATATGAATGTTGGAGAAATACAATTCATCCAGTCCGTGCGTCATGGTTTGTCTATGTTGTATCCCCAAAAGCTCATGTGATAGAAAATACAAGAACATATCAGAGATGAAATGATGAGACTGTGAAAGTTGTAAATAGTCCATCTGCTGCCTGGGCTCTGGATTCACAGCAAGTAAATGTAAGAAGGTAGAGTGTGGCTGGAGGAGGTAAGTAATTGGAGGCATACCTTTGTAGTATATATTTTGGTGAGTGGAGCTCTCTCTCCTTCCGTGTTGCCATTCCCTGAGCTCCTTTTTTTCTGACATGCCCTTCCACCATGATATTCTGTCTTATTCTTGGTCTCACTACTATGGAGTTGGACAACTGTGAACTGAGATCTCAGAAACAGAGAGCCCCAAATAAACTTTTTGTGCTCTACATTGGTCTTTGAAGGTCTTTTGGTCACAAGGATGCAAAAGCTGACTAGAATACCATAACATCTATCAGTGATGCACAGGGTTCCAATTTGTTATTTTCTGTGATTTTTTATTTGTTTGTTTTGCTTTTTGATAACCATTCCAATAGATAAGAGAAATCTGGCCAATTTTGAAAATGACCTCAATAATTATCTCATTTCATTTACAGAATTTGACCATATATGGCATTTATAGCATCTATGAATATCATTAGTGTTATGACTATGTGCAATTCATGTCTGGTAGCTCCCAAATATATTCTGAACTTCAAGGCTCTAGGATACTTTAATGTAGTTCCTGAAGAAAAAAAAAAAGATTTGATGGAGACGAACGTAAGCTCAAAGTCTTAAAGAATGAAGATTATTTTTAAAAATTTATTAGAATGCTGTATTTTATCTCATTCCTCACCATACAAAGACAAACACACACTCAGAGTTCATCAGTACTGTGGTTTTCAATATTTTGGCAATCAAATGTAAGGCACAGGAGGGACAGGTGTTGGGTCTAATTCCAATTATAATTTGCTATATGGACCAACAGCAAGTTATTCAGTTTCTCAAAGCCTCAGTTTCTCCTTTCATGGTACATAAATACCTATATTTACATGCTACCTGTGGCTTAGGCCTTTTAAAAGGAAGAACTGAGATCAAAGATGACAATGAATTGAAAATAATTAATGGTGGTCTTTGCAAAAATCATTTCCATGTTCAGTAAATGGAGAGAAGTTTGCATGCATATGACACATGTTTTCAAACAATTCCTCATCGCACAAAACTGTGTACAAAATGGGGAAAAGTGCCCTGATATGTCAAGTGCTCATGTCATACGATAGATATCTGGCACTGATCACAAATGTAAGGTAAAAATATAAAATAAAACATCATAGTCCATTTAGTCTGAATAATAAAATATTTAGGATATTACTCTCATAACAAAGAAAGGGAAAGAGATGAATTCTCTCATAGCCATGGAACATGTTTTGGTTGATTAACTACAGCTGGCTCTGTTATCATTGATCTATCACAATGTTTTCCTTTCTCTTTTTTTTTTACTGTTTTAGAAAATATTAAATCTCAAATATAGATTCTCAGTAATAGCAGAAACTATTTGGTGGCATCAGTCAGATAATTCTAGATATTTCAATCTCATATGTGCCCTGAATAATGGAGACATTTCTCACAGAATATATTTTATTTAGCATGTCGTCAACTGCCATATCCAATCTTACCTGACATTCAAAAGCTGGACTAGATGATGGCTGCACTGGGTTCATAATCCTCTCTTGGTTGCACTTAGCTCTGTGTAATGCAGAATTTAAAAGCATTTTCTTTCCATGGCTACAGTATATCATGATTTTATTTATCTCAGAATTAAAGAGCATCAAGTTAGAAATTTTTATTTTCAAAATTAATAATCATGACATTAATACACTTTAATTAGATTTAGACTATATAAATTAGTGAATAACTAAGATGTGTCACTTGTACATGTCAATTGAATTGTAGTCTTTTCTGGTTTTATCAGTGTCATGAAAACAAAATTTTTGCATAATTTCTCAATTAATAAATTCAAATTAAAGCATTTCATTTGTACAGATAGCATGCATTTTTCTTGGAAACTCAGTTTCCTAGTCTCATGTAAAGTGTTTCCTTCAGGATGTTGAGGAGACTATCTTTGATCAGGAGCCACTTTCAGCACCTTAAACATGAGATCTCCATTGGGGTAGAACTGTTGGGCTATTTTTCTGTTGTCTCTTACACCCTTCTTTTTCTCATAACAGTGATCTTTAGTGCTGCACACTTGGAGAATGGCCTGTCATTTCTGGTTCCAATGTGACTTTTCTAATCTTACTTCATCTCTTGCAAAATGATCAATAATTAATTAAATACTCACATCTTGTAGAGCACAGGTTTTCAACGATAAACACAATTTCATCGTGAACTCCTCTTTTATACATGTACTACATATAACCGGGTGTTAAAATGGGACTACTACGTTTTGGTTTTTACTGAATTCCCCTCCTCCCAACAATAGCAGCTACCAAACCAACATTCCCAACAAAAAAATTAGGCTATCATTTCAAGATTTGAAAAGGGCATGTGTAAAAGCTGGTTTTACTGCTCCCTCTCATCCCCACCCCAATATACAAAACCCAATAAGGAATATAAAACCTAAAAAGGAAAGTGGAATATTTGGAAAAATTATTGAAATGCTATACAGCCTTGTTTTTTTTTACTTCTCTTCCTGAAAAATAGGAGGATGCTATTTGCTTCCCCTAGGGTTTAGCCTGGTAAGATAGGCTTCCAAAGAGAGTCTGATATGTGATTCTTAGAGTTAGGGTGAGACAGATTGGAAAAGCTTAATGAATATGAGCTTAAGTAGAATACTCACCAAGTAGAAAATCTAACCAAGAAAGTCTGTAATTATTGGCCAAGGAGAAAGGAAGAACAGGCTATGTTAGGAGTCTGCCACACTTTCATTTCTGAAGAGCCAGGATAAATAGGAATTTTCTTATGACCTACATAGGGCCTGGTGGAACACAGAGAGAGAAAGACTGGGGACACGCTTTCTTCCCCAGATCAACTGTCTGGACAGAATATTAAACCCAAATAGGATGAAAAACAAGATGGATGACAGACACCCAAGTGACTATCTGGGTGAAAATGAATTGTCTGCATCATGAGAAGTGAAGTCCTATGTCTTAGGTGTGAGAGTAGAACCCTGAGAAGACCTGCAACAAGGGGTCAGCTTTGGCTATTCTCAAAGACGGAAGACATCTACCTCTGAGTATCCACCACAGCCAGAGGAAACCAAAGCCAAGTCATAATTCCACAAGTCCAGGGGGAAACTTGATTTTGGCCTGTTACTATGATGAAGATGAAAGAGATCTCAAGGCAAGAGAATAAAGGTGACAGTGGCCACTTGCCAACACACCTATGAAAGATTGCTCAGCCAGCTGACCTGAGGGAGGAAAGTTGATCTGAAACACAGTTCTGCTTTTTGACTAAGTGAGGTACATTAATTCCTGAACAATCAATCTTTAATCTTAAACATAAGAGGGTGTTTTTCAAGTCTGAAAATCATAACATTCAAACTAGCTTTTAGTTCAGGGGACAGGAAATAGCAAGCCCCCCTGAGTGGTTTGGACAAAGTGATAAGGAATAAAGTTGTCTTTTTTACTGGCCTCTGGTACATGCTCAAGCTACAAGAACACCCATGACACACATATCAGTGTCGCCTAACACACAATATTATCATTTGATGAAAGAATTTTACCAATTGACTGTGTTATGTTTTTCTCCAAGAATAATATTTTTCAAACATGACAAATTTCACAAGTCTCCTGTGTGGCTAGTAGCTATTTAAGGTGAAAGCTGAGCCACTTTAAAAGGTCCCTCAGTAATTCCAGTTGTTCTCTAGAATTGCTTCTTAGCATTATTTGGTGTTTGTTTGGAAAAGAGACAAAAACATCTAAATTGACTTATCAAAATTATATCTTATGCTTTACAGTACCACAAAGCTCCTAGGTTTCTTGTCACTCTTTGAAATTCCTACAAGTCAACACACTGGAGATAAGTTAAGGTTAATTTCTGCAATTAAATCCAATTATCAGATATACCTAGACTTATTTCTAATTATACTATTCTGTTTGGTGCCACTAGAACAAATTCGCTTGTCACAGCACTTAGGAATTCACAATGTGTATTGTCACTGGAAATTTGGACATTGTTGCCGTAAGTAATGTTATTCTACCCTTTACACTACTTTTTAATCCCTTGATGAAATAGCCTATCTTCTGCTTTGGTGAATCAAAGATGTAAGGTAACATACCCAATATGTCAAAGCTTAAAAATAATCAAACATAGAAGATAAAACCCCAAACAATCTGAAAAATTTTAGCAAAGATGAGTTGTACCCTTTTAATCTAGTAAAAATCACCTGATTAATTTAGCCTTTGTTTGCTATGGATCATCTCTAAGAAACTGATAACTATTAACAAGGCAATGCAATTTCTATAAAAGCAAAAAAAAATTTGCATTACAAATTTTATTTTATTATTTATGTATTGTTAGTGCGAGAGTTCAAACCCTGGGCCTTGTATATGCCGGGCATCTGGTCTTCCACTGAGCTACACCCCAGCTACCTTTCAAATTTCAAAACATATATGAACAAAATTATTCTACTGGTTTTTTTCTTTGCATATGCAAACTGACTGTACACAACTCTCAAATCTGGCATCTCTAAAGCACATCATCCTCATCCTCCATAGCACAGCATAGTGATCACTGGGTGCCTCCTACTGATTGCCTTTTATGAAATAGGTGTTGACCGAGATGCTTGGGATATAGTAATAAGAAGAACAGTCATGGGATCTACCCTCTAAGAGTTTATACTCTAGGAGAGGATTCAGATGATTAAAACAATAATCAAAGTAGTATCAGGAACACTCGATTTGATAGAGAGTGGATGCTATAAAGACAAGTAACCTGAACCTAGAGATAAGAGTGGGGTGCAGTCAGTCACTTCAGGAGGGTTTGTAGTAGTGTGTGTGGGGGCGGCACTGGTGCTGTGGAGTGGGGTTATTAACAGAGCAAATTAAGAAGGGGAACATAATATCATGGAGAATCAAAAGGGCTTGCCAAAGATAAGAGAATTAAAAAGAGCATTTAAAGACCTGCCAGGAAAGTGAGCAATAACTCAATTAAAGAAGTGGAACCTGAGCAGTGTGCATAAAGGTCATTGTTGGATACAAATAGGTAGAGGAATTCCTAACCAAGATGATAGAATATACAAGCATATTATGTTTTCCTTCCACTTCCTTTAAAAAAAAAAAAACTTCTGATGATCAGATAGTAACAATAATAATTGATAAAACTGCAAAAAAAAAAAAGAAAGTATATTATTTGGCATTCTAAAAAAAGTAGATTATTCATTCTTATTATTTTATAAGCATTATAAATAGTGATTAAATGCCCTCTTAGTCAAACGCATAAAATAATTTCTTTCAAAAATAATTTCTACCTCATTAATGTTCTATGACCCCTTATTATTGTTTTTATTATAAACAGCATGGTGGGCACATTGCAAATGGCAATAAAGCAGAACTCTTTAATCCGAATTATAAAGTATGTAGTAACAATTTATGTAACTATTTAGATTAATGTTAAGTCTTTTATGGGATGACTCAGCAAATCTCAGTCTACTAAAACTGAGAGATTCAAGGACATCTTTTTAAACACAATTTACTATTGAAAAAAAAAATGTATTGATACTTTATTCTAAAAATTACTGCTTTTATTCTCTTGCAAATATGGCAAAGTTCACTTTGGTTATTGCTGTAATAGAAATCTTATTTCTTGTTATCAAATTATATAAATAAAGGAACTTTCTACTTCTCTAAAAGAGAAAAAAAAACTGCTATGGACCAGGCATAATGATACTTTGCACAGACACAAGATTATATGTTTAAAAACTATGAAATCCTTCAGTTTACTTCAAGCTCAATATCAGAGAAGTAGCTTGCTATCTCCAGCTACATATAGAATGAGTACATTTATTTGCAGTCAGTTCCTCTAGTTTATAGCAATGCTTTCCATTGTTTTGCTTTGATCTGAAGAGTTTTATCAACATTATTAAGCTTATCATATGTGATAAGAGCAAAAGCACTGAGTAATGTAAGTTTTGGTAAGATAAACTACAATATTATGATGGAAACAGAAATAGAACTTGGATTTCTTTTTACATTAAACTTTTTTTTTTAATTTTGAGATAAAAGTAGAATTTCATGTGGTTGTAAAAAATAATACAGAGCAATCTTTCCCACCTTTTATCCAGTCCTCCACCAAGGGCAACATATTGCAAAGCTATAGTAAAAAGACATCAAAACCCAGAAATTAGCATTGATAATACCAAGCAGTGCTGAACTCCATGTTAATAGCATAGTTAGTTTTTAAGAAAATGCCAATCTTTTTTTTCCCAAAGTTGTTGTAATATCTTAGCTTGTTACCATCAATATTCAAGTGATCTACATTCTTTGTATCATTACTAGTATTTTTGTATGATATATTACATATACATATTAATATGTATATATTTGTAATCATTCTATTATATTTAACAATAATCTTGTGATTTTAATTGGCATTTCCAAATAGTGCTGACATTTTTTTCATGTACTTATTTGCCATCTGTATATCCTCCTAGGTGAAATGTCTCTTTCTGTGTAACTCCCTACCCCATTTTCTAAATGGATTATCATTATTATTTACTGTTTAAAAGTACATAATATAACCTTGATACCAGTCATTTATCAGTTTTCAGATACTTTCTCCCAGTCTGAAATTTGTTTATCCATTCTCTTTACAAGGTGTTTCCAAAAGCATAAGTTTAATTTTAGTGAAGCCAAATTTATCATTTTTTTTCACTTTATAAAAGTACACAAGGAAAAGTTTCATGAAAGAGATCTAATTTATATTCCACTATTCCAAAATAAGACTACATCATTTTAATGATATTATGAAATAGATAAGAAAAATATGAAATTAAAATTTGAAAAAGAAGTACATAATTGCAGTAGTAGACTTCAGAAAAATATTGGGCACAGTGGGTGAAAAAAAAATCACTTCAGACCTAAAGACTAAACCAGACATAAACTGAAATGAAGACAAATTCAAATAAATCGATACTAATATCTTCCTAGAAAAATGTTAACCAGGAACTTTTCCATAATGAAGTGAAGAGAGATTGAAATAATTCAAGAGAAAGTAAATAATGTTTAATATAGGCAAAGAAAATACAACATACGGGCAATAGGAGTCCCATACTGCTTAAGGAATAAATAGAACTAAATAAATACTTTAACTTATAATTCAAGTACAATATCCCTGGAATACAGGAAAAATATTTGAAACTACTAAAAAAATTCATATTGTTGAGAATATTTATCTGGAATGAATAACAAGATAATTTGAGCAAAATTACCAGAATGTAAAAAATAAAATGATTTGAGCATATAGATGAAAATAATCAAATCACTTACATGAGATATAAAATTACATTAGTGTTGATTTTTATAAATCAATGCATATTCCAGATAAAAATGACATATATTATTCAAAACATGTAAAGAAAAGGTAACCCCTACTTTTTTTTACACACGTCAAATAAGACATTTATTATGCTAAAGAACAGATTTTATTCTGCATTTTCCCTAAACACTAAAATAGCACATGGCATAGTAATTTAGCACACAATATAAATTGATATATGCAATCAGTTATCCCCCAAATAGCTGTTTTAAGTCTCACTTTGGGAGTCCTTAAAAACTTACACTTTTAAATGACCTTTATTAACAAAATTATCAATGAACAACAAAAGGAGTCACTTCAGAAAAATCTTAAAAGACATCAACTCTTAGGACTTTTGTAAAGGAGGTTCTTGATTTGCCTCTCTACATCTAAGCCAGAGCAGAGAAGCTCAAGTTCCTTTTTACTTAGGGTAACACTGCTAGGGTTCCTAGTTTGAGATGATTAAATTTAATATTGCAACTTTCACCATAGGGCCTCCATTTAAACAGCATTTCAAGTGGAAGGAGTATGAGAAAAGAAGTCAGATTTTGCTGCAGACTAAAATTATTCTATGAGATGCAGAAATGGCAACAGCTCGCCATGAGCTTAGCAAGGTTTAATAAAAATACAGTAGGTAGACTTTACAAATATTCACTTCCAGGAGGTGATCAGAGACGAGTTGAGGAGACAAGATGATGTCTGGGACAATAGCCCTCTAAAATGGATAGAGATCTTGAGATACATAAAGAATTTCATGTTAAATCACCATGTGCTTATCTGATATTAAACTGGATATATCAATAATCACCTGAAAGGGTTTTACCAATTCTGAGTGTCTTTTAAGCACAATTTAAAACATGCTAAAAATTCCTTCTGCATTGATCAGTTTTTGGTGAGTGAACTTGACTTCCTCTGTCTGGTCAAAGCAGGATCTGTGCAGCTAAGCTGTCTGCATCCAGACTTAATGGGAAAGAAATCATTCTAGGACAACTTCTAAAATTAATCTACTATTTTATTGTTCTGCTTGTACCTTAACTATGGCATAAGGGATTTGCTAATTGAAAAGGCTGTAGAGCCAGTAACCCCAGTGAGATCTCCAGACCATTTGAGGTACTTTTTACACATGAAAGCATTTTCTTATACTCTGTTGTTTGCTCTGAAAACATGGGCTTTAAATGGTCAAGGAAAACACATCTTGTCTTGTCCTCTAGAAGTACTTCAGGACAGGAGTGCAGTGTTGCAAGCAGCACAGAACGCAGGCGAGACAGTTCTGACTCAGAGCCTAGTCCCTCGTGAAGAGCACTTGGTGGTTCACCCTTAAAAACTACCATTTCCCACAGTTTCGGATGGACTGGCTGTCCTGACACCCAGGGCTCTCCTTTGGGGCACTGTCCTCTCTGGCTGTCCATGGCTCTGGGCCCGCTTCTTAGCCAGTCCCTCCCCAGAGCGTCCCCAACACCGAGGAACACCCCAGCAAGATACTCTTCTGCAGGAGCAGAGAACAGACCCATGGCCTTGGTTGGAGCAACTACGGGAGCTAAATTTCTTCCCATTGATTTCTTCAAATATGGAAGCTCTTTGTTGCCATTGTGAAGCAACAGATCAGTGTCACTCAGATCGTTTTTCATTTCCAATGATAACAACTCATTCTGTGAATTTCCATTTACATCAACTGCAGACTTATCCATCCAGAAAGGTATATCTGCTGGGCAAGGGCTCTCCTTCTGTGTTCTTTTCTTAAGGCTACATAATTGTTTGTACCAGTCATCTCCTCCCTCCCCCTTTGCTTCTATCAGGCAGGTGCCAAGGGTCCCTCCTCCATCCCTCATGTTTTGTATTCTTTGATGCAGTGAGCCTGGGGTAACACCTTTGTCAATCAGGGGAGGGCCTTCAGTGGATCTCAAAATGAACCTGCAGGTGCACCTTAAGCATCATGGAAGCCACGATGTAGAGGTAGGGGAAGTTGATACGCAGCCGCCAGGCCAGGTCGAAGAAGAAGATAAGCAGTGTGCGGGTCAGCCCCTTGCAGAAGACCCCATAGGAGCGGGCGGCGGCCCAGCGCGAGAGGCGGACAGGCAGGCCCGACAGAGCCACCGCCATATAGAGACCCGCGCTCCCACTGCCCGCCGCCCGCTGTCCCTCTCCGCGCCTCGTCGTCCCAGGCCTTCGCCCCAGCTGCTGGCCTGCGCGCGGCGCGCTCAGGGAGCGAGGGTAATCCCTACTTTTTTTAAAAAAATTTGCTCAGGAAAATCAGCTATTTTTTAAAAAAATTAAGTTTTAATTTGTTATATATGACAACAGAATGCATTACAATTAGTATTAACACATATAGAGCACAATTTTCATATCTCTGATTGTACACAAAATACAGTCACATTCTTCATGTCTTCATACATGTATTAGGGTAATGATGACCACCTCATTCCACCATCTTTCCTACCCTTATACCCCTTCTCTTCGCCTCCCTCCCCTTTACCTTTTGCCCTATCTATAGTTCATTTAATCTTCCCATTTGCCCCCAACCCCCTGGAGTATATTATGTATCAGCATTCTTGGAGAAATCATTCACCATTTGATTATTTGGGATTGGCTAATTTCACTTAGCATTATACTCTCCAGCTCAATGCATTTACCTGCAAATGACACAATTTTATTCTCATTTAATAATGAATAATATTCCATTGTGTATATATACACATTTTCTTTATCCATTCATTGAGGTTGATTCAACAGTTTAGCTATTGTGAATTGTGCTGCTTTAAACATTGATGTGGCTGTGTTCATGTAGTATGCTGTTTTTAAGTCCTTTGGGTATAGACCCAGGAGTGAGATAGCAGGGTCACATGGTGGTTTCATTCCCAGTTTTCCAAGGATTCTCCATACTGCTTTCCATCTTGGCTGCACCAATTTGTAGTCCTACCAGTAGTGTATGAGTGTACATTTTTCCCTACATTCTCGCCAACAATTATTGTTGTTTGTATTCTTAATAGCTGCCATTCTGACTGGAGTGAGATGAAATCTTAAGAGTAGTTTTGATTTGAATTTCTATAATTGCTAGAGATGTTGAACAGTTTTTCATATATTTGTTGATTGATTGTATATATTCTTCTTAGAAGTGTTTGTTCAGTTCCTTGGCCCATTTATTGATTGGGTTATTTATTTTTTTGGTGTGAAATTTTTTGAGTTCTTTATATATGCTAGAGTTTAGTGCATTATCTGACATACATGTGGTAAGAATTTGTTCCCAGTTAGTAGGCTCTCTATTCACCTCACTGATTGTTTCTATTGCTGAGAAGAAGCTTTTTAGTTTGAATACATCTCATTTAATGATTCCTGATATTTATTCTTGCACTATAGAAGTCTTATTAAGGAAGTTGGGGCCTAATCTGACATGATGAAGATTTGAGCCTTCTTTGTCTTCTAATAGACAGAATGTCTCTGCTTTAATTCCTAGGTCTTTGATCCACTTTGAGGAGAATTGTGTGCATGGTGGGAGATAGAGGTTTAATTTCATTTTGTTGTAAATGGATTTCCAATTCTCCCAGCACCATTTGTTGAAGAGGCCATCTTTTCTCCAATGTCTGTTTTTGGCACCTTTATCAAATATAAGATAACTGTAATTATGTGGGCTAGTCTCTATATCCTCTATTCTGTACCATTGGTCCACAAGTCTATTTTGGTGCCAATGCCATGCTGTTTTTGTTACTATTGCTCTGTAATATGGTTTAAGCCTGGTATAGTAATGCCACATGCTTCACTCTTCTTGCTAAGGATTGCTTTAGCTATTCTGGGTCTCTTATTTTTTCAGATGAATTTCATGACTGCTTTTTCTATTTCTATGAGGAATATCATTGGGATTTTGATTGGAATTGTATTAAAATCTGTATAGTTCTTTTGGTAGTATACTCATTTTGGCAATATTAATTCTACCTATCCAAGAACAAAATAGATCTTTCCATCTTCTAAGGTCTTCTTTGATTTTTTTTTTTTTTAGCATTCTGTAGTTTTCATTGTAAAGGACTTTCACCTCTTTCATCAAGTTGATTATCAAGTATTTTTTTGAAGCTATTATAAATGGAGTAGTTTTCCTTGTTTCCCTTTCAGAGTATTTATCACTTATATATAGAAATGCTTTTGATTTATGGGTGTTGATTTTGTATGCTGCTAATTTGCTGAATTCATTTCCTAGTTCTAGAAGTTTTCTGTTGGAACTTTTTGGGCCCTCTAGGTATAAAATCTTATTTTTGGCAAATAGTGCTAATTTGAGTTCTTCTTTACCTATCCATATCCCTTTAATTTCTTTTGTCTGTCTAATTGCTCTGGCCAGTGTTTCAAGAACTATATTAAATAAAAGTGGTGAAAGGGGTCATCCCTGTTTTGTTCCACTTTTTATAGGCAATGGTTTTAATTTTTCTCCATTTAGAATGCTGTTGGCCTAGGGCTTAGTATAGATAGCCTTTGTGATGTTGAGATATGTTCCTGTTATCTCTAGTTTTTCTAGTGTTTTGAACATGAAGGAGTGCTGTATTTTGTTGAATGCTTTTTCTGTGTCTATTGAGATGATCTTATCTTTAAGATAAGATCTTATCTTTAAGTCTATTGATGTGATGAATTACATTTATTGAATTCCATATGTTGAACCAACCTTGCATCCCTGGGATGAACCCCACTTGATCATGGTGCACTATCCTTTTGATCCATTTTTGTTCAATTTGCCAGAATTGTATTGAGAATTTTTGCATCTATGTTCATTAGAGATATTGGTCTGAAGTTTCCTTTTTTTTTTTTTTTTTGATGTGTCTTTGCCTAGTTTTGGAATCATGGTGATGTTGGTTTCAGAAAGTTTGGAAGTGCTCCCTCTTTTCCTGTTTTCTGAAATAAAATGAAGAGTATTGGTATTAGTTCTTCTTTATAGCTCTTATACACATGCTCGGCTGTGTATCCTTCTGGTCCTGGGCTTTTCTTGGTTGGTAGCTTTCTCATGATGTCTATTTCATTGCTTGAAGTTGATCTGTTTAAATTGTGTATATCATCCTGATTCAATTTTGGCATATCATATAGAGATTTGTCAATGCCTTTGACATTTTCTATTTTATTAGAGTACAAGTTTTTAAAGTAATTTCTAATTATCTTCTGTATTTCTATAATGTCTGTCATGATATTTCCTTTTTCATCATGTATGTTAGTAATTTGAGTTTTCTCTCTTCTTCTCTTTGTTGGCATGGATAGGGTTGGTCAATTTTATTTAATTTTTCAAAGAACCAACTTTTTTTTCAATTGTTTCTTTTGTTTCAATTTTATTTGTTTCAGCTCTGATTTTAATTACTTCCTGTCTTCTACTGATTTGGGTATTGATTTGTTTTTTTTTTTTCTTTTTCTGGGGCTTTGAAATGTAATGTTAAGTCATTTATTTGTTGACTATTTTCTTTTTTAAGGAATGAACACCATGCAATGAACTTTCCTCTTAGAACTGCCTTCATAGTGTCCGAGAGATTTCGATATGTTGTATCTGTGATCTCATTGATCTCTATATTTTTTTAATCTCCTCCTTGAATTCCTCTGCAATCCATTGTTCATTCAGTAGCATATTATTTAACTACTCTAAAATTTGGAGTAGCTTTTATTTCTGTTTTATCATTGGTTTTTAATTTCATTCCATTATGATCTGATAGAATGTAGGTAGTATCTCTACCTTTTTAAATTTGCTAAGAATTGCTTTGTGGCATAATATATGGTCTATTTTAGAGAAGGATCCATATGCTGCTGAGACGAAAGTGTATTCTCTCGTTGAAGGATGAAATATTCTATATATGTCAGTTAAGTCTAAGTTATTGATTGTATTATTGAGTTCTCTAGTTTCTTTGTTCAGCTTTTGTTTGGAAGATCTATCTAGTGATTTAAGAAGTGTGTTAAAGTCACCTAAAATTATTGTGTTGTGGTCTATTTGACTCTTGAAGTTGAGAAGAGTTTGTTTGATGAATGTAGATGCTCCATTGTTTGGGGCATATATATTTATAAGTGTTAAGTGTTGTTAGTATATGGTTCCCTTGAGCAATATGTAATGTCCTTCTTTATCCTTTTTGATTGACTTTAGCTTGAAGTCTAATTCATTGGATATGAGGATGGAAACACCTGCTTGCTTCTGCAGTCCATGTGAGTGGTATGATTTCCCCCAATCCTTCACCTTAAGTCTGTCGATGTCTTTTCCTCTGAGATGAGTCTCTTGAAGGCAGCATATTGTTGGGTCTTTTCCTTTTGTTTGTTTGTTTGTTTTGATCCAATCTGCTAGTCTATGTATTTTAACTGGTGAGTTTAGGCCATTAACATTCAGGGTTATTATTGAGACATAATTTGTATTCCCTGCCATTTTTGTTTATTTTTGGAATTTAATGTGACTTGGTTTCCCCTCTGAAATAGATTTTCCTTTAGTGTAATACCTCCCTCTGCTGATTTTTATCACTGTTTTTCATTTCCTGTTCATGTAATATTTTGCTGAGGATGTTCTGTAGTCTAGGCTTTCTAGTTGTAAATTCTTTTAACTTCTGTTTATCATGGGAAGCTTTTATTTAATCATCAAATCTAAAGCTTAATTTTGCTGAATATAAGATTCTTGGTTGGCATCCATTTTCTTTCAGAGCTTGGTATATGTTGTTCCATGATCTCCAGGATTTGAGAGTCCGTGTTGAAAAATCTACTGAGATACAAATTGGTTTTCTCTTATATGTGATATTATTCCTCTCTCTTGCAGCTTTTAAGATTCTATCCTATTCTGAATGCTAGGCATTTTCATTACAATGTTCCACGGTGTAGATCTGTTGAGATTTTGTACATTTGGTGTGCTATAAGCTTCTTGTATTTGGTTTTCCAATTCGTTCTTCATGCTTGGGAAATTTTTTGATATTATCTCATTGAACAGACTGTGAATTCCTTTGGTTTGAAACTCTGTGCCTTCCTCTATCCCAGTAAATCTTATATTTGGTTCTTTGATGCTCTTCCATAATTCTTGGACATTCTGCTCATGGTTTGTAACTCTCTTCACCTATGATCAACTTTATTTTCCAGATTGTATACTTTGTCTTCATTATCTGACATTCTTTCTTCCAGGTGGTCTACTCTGTTAGTTATGCTTTCTACTGAGTTTTTTAATTTAATTTATTGTATCATTCATTTCAAGGATTTCTGACTTTTTTTTTCAGAGTCTCTATCACGTTCTTTAAGTAATCCTTTGCTACCTGTATTTGCTCTCTTACTTCTTTGTTGGAGTGATAAATTTTTGCTGTGTTTGCTCATTTAGTTCATTATTTAATTCACTGATCATTTAAATTATAAATATTCTGAACTCCTTCTCTGACATTTCATCAAATTCGCTGTCTATGGGTTCTGTTATTGTAGTTTCCTGGTTTGTTTTCGACACCTTCCTCCCTAGTTTTTTCATGTTGTCTATATGTCTTCCTTTCTTGCAGCATGGATCTGAGATATTACAGTTTCTACACTATATTCTTGTAGTACCCTTGCAGATTGTCTGTAACGCATCTTGATGTTGGTCCTCCAGACCCTGCTGGTGTCCCTCAATGTATGCCACTGCAACTAAAGTGGTGGCAGCAATAGCCAAGGTAACTCGAGATAATAACCCAAGATGGATGCAATGTCTTAAAGAGATAGGGCTAAAAAGGTGGGCCTTACACTGTCTTTGGGATACCTGCTCTGAGATGCAGCTCCTTCTAGGTTCTGTCTGGTGTTGAAAGGTAGAGCCTACAGCATGGGGAAGGCCATGGTGACATCTGCAGTTTCCCAAGATGGAAGTGGGTTAGGCTTGGGCTCCCAGGTAGGGTGGGGGGTGTTGAACTAGAAACTACCCTGGGCCTGTGTCCTGCGTATGTTGGTGTGGATGGATCTGGGCACGTCCTGAGCTCCTGTGGTGGTCTGCTGATCAGAAGATGTGATCCTGTGCTGGGGTCTGAGCTCTGGTGGGTGTCTGCCATTGGCAGGATGGATCTGAGCCTACTGTGAGCCTGGTCCCCTGCAGGTTGGTGTGGGCTGGAAAATTAGCTTTTACATATAAAGAATATGAACAAACATTTATTAACATAAGAATTAGAAAATACTGTTATTATGAGACTTTCCTAATGAATTTAGTAGAAAGTGAGCCGACACACAGAATTTATAGACTAAAAGACATTTTTAAGTTATCTAGGTTATCTAAAATGTCTAGAGACTCATTGACAGGATTGGTGGTAAAAAAAATACAGTTATTTGATAACCATTACTATACATTAATCAAAAAGCAGAAAATGTAGTATGCAATGAACTTGTTTCAATATTATAGGACCACTATAGTTAAAAAAAAAAAAAACTGGGCAAAAACAAAGAGAGTCTACCCAAGTTGGCAATATTTGCATTATAATGCTGAGAGAAATATGTGCACAATATATTATAAAATAAATGAGTATATATGACAAATTCTAATTCCATATTTCCTGCACCCTTGAATGCCAGAATTCTAGATATGAGATCATGACAGAGATGTAATAGAGAAGATAGTTTACATAAAAACCCTGTAGTGCTGAATTGGCATTGGAATGCACAGCATGAATTAATGAGATTTATTTTCTATATCTCTCTTATCTAGCTAGCTACCTACCTATCTAGTTTGCTTGCCTAGTTATGTCTGCATAAAATCAGTGGTCATCCCAGTAGCACTCTAATACCTGGATCATAAATTGAAATACCTTTTCCCAGTGTATTTGTCTTCTAGGTTGCCATAACACTCCACCATGGTGGCTTAGACCAAAGAAATGCATTTCTTTTACAATTCTGCAGGAAGAAAGTCCCAGAACAAAGTACCAGGTAATTTGGTTTCTGGTGAAGGCTCACTTCTTTGCTTGAAGAAACTCTCACAGTTTCCCTGTAGGGCCTTTCAGAAAAACAAAGACTCTGCTGTTTCCTCCTCTTCTCTGATGGATACTAATCCTATGGTATCAGGACCCCAGCATTATGACCCAATTTAAAATTAGTTCACTCCTTAGTGGTTCTATCTCCAAATGCAATTATGTTGGGATAAGGGTTCCACATATGAAGTTTGTGTGGACATAATTCAGTATACAACAAAACTACTACCCCCCCAAAAATGTTGGATGAACCCACACTGGGATGGGAAATATTAAATACAATCCTTAAAAATTTGTCATACCAAATAGCATGGAAATTATCAAAGATCATTAATTATTAGTAGAATTGTGACAAAGGGACTTGAGGACCATTTTTTTCATGTTTTATTGGCACATTGTAATTATATATAATAGTGGGATTCATAATACCATATTCATATGTACTCATAACAATTTGATCAATCTCATTCCCCAGTATCTTCATGAGCTAATGTTAAGAAGCTTCCATTGTCAAAGATGTGGAAATTCAATCATCATAAAAGGTAATAATTACAACAGACTGAAACCTATCAAATATTTTTAAATATATTGTTTCATATTTATATTAAAACCAAAATAATTGGTCACTTTAAGAGAATGGTAAAAACATACTATCAAATAGTTAAAAAATAAAATATTTATTCTTTCAATATGAATGATTCTACTACATGTGTAAAAAAGAAGAACACCTCTTTTAAAAGTATTCTAGATAATACAGAAAAAGAAATAAAAGGATTATAATAGCTCACCTCTTGCAATTCCCCAATCAATGAATAGATCTAGGCATCAAGCATTTGTGATTGGTAACTTTGCAAAAAGACAATCAAACTCTGAATGTCCTTTATCAAAAGTACAAAGTCACATTTTTTCTTTTGCCAAAGGGATCAAACTTGAGTCTCATCAAGGCTCTGAATCCCTCTGCCAATTGATTTTGAGGGAATTTAGAGGACATGGGAGCATGAGCACTGCACCGTGATGTGTAATCTACAAAATCCAGGCTGTGGGAACCTCTGTTACTGCACTAACTATGTCACTTAAGAAAAGACACACAGAATTTATAGACTAAAAGACATTTTTAAGTTGCCTAGGTTAAATTGGAATTAAATTACAGTCTACAGGATGCCTCCTCGCATGATAAAACTAGAAATGAATGCAAAGGTATGATTCTTAGCAGTCAGAAGGGATATTGGTAGTGTGTTAGAACAGAAACCCAAATTGGAATAGGATGCTCAGAGGATTCTGGTGTGGCTAACCAAGTTCTATTTCTTGACCAGGATTAAAATTAGAAGAGTATTGATCTTAAATAATTTATAAGGTTATAGGCTTATTTCATGGGGTTTTCTCTATTACATTTGTTATTATGATGATAATAATGGTCAGTATTTTTACTTATTTATTTATTGCATAAAAGGAAGATGATGTTATTTAATAGAGTGGAATTTACCAAGTGTGTATATGGCCACAAGGTCATAGTGCAACTCAGGATGTTTTAGAATGTTATTCTTGTCATCTATTTCCTTTAAAAATCTCTGTTTCCTCATCTTCACTATATTGCAATCCTAGAGTGCAACAATGATTAGAGGAGATAAATTCTGTCAAACACCAGCATGGTGTTTGACATTGGAGAAGAACTCGTTGAACTGTAGCTGTTACCATCAACTCTGTGGTGCAACTCAGGGGCAGGGGAGATCCTAGGTTTGGAAGAAAGCAAATAATTACAGTGGAAGCAAGGATTGAGGAAAATAGGAAAATTGAGCCAGAGCATAAATTATCAATGAGAAAAAGGAACATGAAAAATAGATCCAGAGAATAAAATGAGGGAGACAGCAAGGATGCTGGAGTGTTGGAGGCTGGTATTGCACATGATGATGCATTAGAAGATTTTTCCTTGGAACACTCTCGGGAGTGTTGTAAAAGGAAGAATCTTGAGGGTTCCCAGGAGAGACTTTATCTACATAACTATATCTCTTGCAGCTGACCCTCATACATATTCTTTGGTTCCCTCAGGCTGCAGAGGTAGCAATGACAAAATAAATCCACTAGATCTGATGTTTTCCAAGAAAAGAGATGTTGTATGCCTCAAGCTCTTGGCCAAATTAATCTCTACCCTTTTGTAGACTATATGCAGTGTTCTTTTCAGTACTATATATTCTTTTGGGATAACTAGTCTTTAATGAGTTGGATTAATTATGCATTTAAGTATAAAAAGTATGCATCACAGGGAAGGCAGACAGATTCCCCAATTCCCTCACTCAAGTGAATATTAGTCATCTTGTCATAATCTAATGATTTACTATTCGAGGGTTTTTTAAATTCTTATTAAGAAAAATGATATTTAACAACTCTTATAATTATAGTTGAATCAGCTATGAACAATTTTTGGAAGTAAAACCTAGGTAAAGTTTAGCCTCTCTTTAAACACTTTAGTTTATGGAATCCTCCAGAAGGACAATGGATTTCTTTGGTTTAAATATCCTCATTTCAGAAGCACTGTGCTCAAGGTCAAACCAGCAATTTGCTCTAGTTTAACATGGGTGACTGTGGAGATGAACAGATTTGACATATTTAAATAAAACATTCTGATAGCATGTTCTGGCCTCATAGGCCTCCGGCAGCGTACATTGTATTTGTTAGACACCATGGCTTAATTACTCTCATAAATGAATTATACCAATTTCAATTTAAAACCATAAGTGTTACAGTTGAACTAGGGTCAAATTAAACTTTCTGTCAATTATGCAGATTACTTAAGCAATTATGTAAATTGTTAATAAATTCTTAAGTGATGTGGGATTTTTTCTTGAGAAAATATCTGTTTTATGCTATTGCCTCAAATACTTAGAGAACATAGGAACTCAGGATAAATGAAACCTTGCTCTAAATGTGTCCAAGGAGTTCTCTTGGGACCATTTGTTGTGACTAGGCCTTCTCATCAAGTAGGGCTGGAAAATAGCATGCTTTATAGTCAAGACCTCAGTTTTGCAGGGTGAAAATGCACATTCTTCAGTGTTTGCAAGAGAACAGTAGAGTTCCAAACATCAAGATGGGAAAGAAATAATTGGGTGTTTTTTAAAAAGCAGATACACTCTAGTCACTTATTATTCTTTTACAATTCTGTGCAGCTAATGCACCCCCCGACACACACACACACACACACACACACACACCACACACACACACCACACACACACACACACACACACACACACACACACACACACACTTTGCCTGTTCTGAGGGCAGAACTTGCTCACTGTGTACCTGCCCTTTATATGACATTACATAGTGATACTATGACAAGCCTGCAAGATCAGGGAATAAAAACACCACTGATCCTCTCTCTTAGATTGTGTTCATTACAATTTTCATGAATCTGCTTCTATTTTCCCTAACATCATAGGTCTCACATCTCAACTTGTAGGGCTACCCTTAAGCAAACCTACTTATCCAAACAAGAAAAGAAATTATTTTACTGAAGAAAAAAAAAGAAGAAAAGAAAGAAAAACAACAAACCTTAGATAGAAAAGCCAACTCCCTCACATCATTTTCAGTATCCAGGTTATAAAAGGCAGCAAACATTTCCAAGAATTGACATATTGGAATCCTCCAGGGAGCATATATTCACTCTTGTCTTTAAAATGCTCAAAGGCGAGTATTTGTTGATTCGCTTTTTATGTCTGTGTTTCTTCTAATGTAAAGTGAAAAACTACTCTCTAGAATGATGGGGCCTCTTTTAGACACATGGATGTATGCTGTGGTAGTACATTGGCTCACTCACACAGCAAAGTAAAAAAGGCTAAAGAGTTTACAGGTGCTGAGATTTAATAACTCCAGGTAAGTCAAGATGAGCAGCCAATAGCCAGTCTCTGGGAGTCCTGAAACCTGTTCTGATGTCATAGCATTTTTTGGTATATTCTGGCAGTCTCAGCATTCTCTTGACTCCTTGAAATTGTTTCTTCTATCTCTTTAAGAAGCCACCCATGTACACAGACATCTTTATAAGGAATCAGAAAGGATGATATGACAACCTAACAGATATCTATGGGTGAAAAACTCTGTCCCATGCTTCTGTCTTCAGATTTATCTGTGAGTCTAACAGTTGCTATAATTGGATTTTTAAGCTTGTCACCTTTCACATAATTATGTTTGCTTTCCCAAGTACCTTAATGGAAGAGGTTTGCATGTCTCCGAACAGAAATGACAAAGTTGTCCTGGGTTTGGAAGAGGATGCTCACTGTTGTACAACTCAACTATGACAAAGCGTGTTTGAATCCATTTGAGACATTCCAAAGTTCACCTGTGACTAATTGAAACCCTAATAAAGACAAAACCGCTGACCTTGATCCTCTGGGTCCCCTATCTTGTGTAAATTAACATTTGAACATGAGTTATGAAATGGGTGACATATCAAAAGGAAAGCACCTGATATGGTAAAATATGCATATTGATGAGAAGAATGAGAGAATTCAATGAATGCTAAATTATGGGTCTTCAGAGGGCTGCCTTTGTTAAAATCTACATGTCACTATCTGTAAACTCCAGAGTATTCAACAGAAAGCACAGGGGCAAGTGTACCTGGCAAACCTTCCTTTTCTTTTCTCTTTTTATAAATTCTTTGTGATGCAGAGGAAAGACTTTATAAAATAGTAGATGAAAAGACGCCTTTCAAATTGTGCTTGCTTTGTGATGACTGCTTCCTGGATCTTCTGCATACTTAAAAGTCATCACCACCTTGAGTCAATTGCTTGCTTTCAAAAATACATTGCGCCCTCCCCAGTTCTGACACTGAGCTACCAGACCTGCATTTTGAAATGTCTTATTGTCATCACCATAAGCATTTCTGCAAAGGCAAGCAAAGCCAAACAAAGCTCCAAAATTTTTCTTTTAATCCGCCCAACAACAATGCATAGTGGGTACCCTCCATGGCCCCGGTTTCAGGGCTACATATGACTGTAGACAGAAAGCTATTTCAAGCATTGAAAACAGCCTTATTACCCTGCCATTTTTGCACAGGTTTTTTTTTCTTTCCTTCCCTGTGACATTAGAGAGTCCGAAGTGACATACATTTTTTATAGCTTCATAAAGTCGTCTCCTGACCGGGTCACCCTTCTCATAACTAGGGAGCAGAACGCTTGAAAAAACCCATTCATCAACGTGAAAGCAGCCTCTGTCTGCGGGTTCCAATATGCACAGCCTGGCAAGATCCAGCTCAGTGCAAATGCTAACTTACTCCTTTGCTAATGCCAAATGACCCACTCACTTCTATCAGCACACCAAGGAGGACAAGAAGGGCACGGTGGCTGTCCACATCTGCAGGAGTACATCTCAAGACAGCCCAGCGCCAAACCTTCCTGCTAAATGTACTGAGCACATTCAAAAATTAGTTTTATATGTATACTAATTAAATATTCAATTAAACAAAGATAAAATTATGGAGGAAAATTTGTTCTTGCCTAATGGACTATAGCCCATTTATTACTTTTTCACAGATATACCATTAAAGTTCCTATGAAAACTGCTAGAATTGTTAGCCTCATTTTCATTTCTTCAAGTGTTTTCCCTCCATGCTTTATTTAGACATTCTGACATAGAAGGCCTACTGTGGGACAACAGGTGGAAAAAAAAAAGCAGGTAAGATGGGAAAAAAGGAGCAAACTGTTACCCCTTAAAAGTCTTGTGATGGACAGAAAGTTCTGCCATTAAAGCAGAGATCCAGCCAAGGGTACCTTTTCTGGGGAATTTAATGATATGATTGAGAAACATGCAGGTTTCAATGATTTGAAAACTATTAGGTCATGAGGTATTTCACTCTGCTAAAATAGAAGTCATCTGACAGGCACAATGAGCCTCCAGGTCAGAGCAATCAAAACATTCCCCTTCTTCCATCCCCATGCATGATACCCTGGGTTCCACTACTGAGCCTTTTGATTAGAGAAACCTTGATTAAGACTTGAGTTAAAAGCACAAATAAATAAAAGAGTAAAGTGACACTGCAGAAGTGTATTTTTACTTGGGATTATTGCTGCCATAGTATTGAATAGATTATATATATCCACGTATGTATTTACACGCAGCAATATACACATATGTACATATATGTAATACAAATATATATTTTATAAATATGATGGTAAATTTTATGTAGCCATAGCAAAAATAAAATCTATGTTTACACCAATAAATATCATTTGATAAACAGAAATAACTGGAATAAAATTCAGACAACAAAATAAAATGATCACAACTCAGTAGGCTGAGGCAGGAGAATTTCAAATTTGAGGCCAGTTTCTGCAACTTAGTAAGACCCTGTCTCAAGATAAAATAAAAAATAAAATGACTCAGGATGTAGCTCAGTGCTAAAGTGCCCCTGGGTTCAGTCCCTAGTACCAAAAATAAATGAATGAATTAAAAGCAATTTTCTGTTATGTTAAAAAGAATCACCACAATATTGAAAATTTATTTGCCTCTATCTTACCATGTTTTAGCAGGATTTCAGGTTGGCAGATCTGGAAAATAAGACTGTGACAATTGTTTTTCTTTAATCTCATAATGCATATCTCATATGAATCACCTACCCCAACCCCCTGCTGGGTGTCATTGTCAACACCTAGACAGAGTCTCCTTTGGGAATAAAATGGTGCCCTGTTTCTGTCATGGGGTCCCCTTCCAGGCTAAGCTCCATCATAGAAGACTGAAATCCTTCCACTTTCCAAAACCTAAGTCCACATGAACCTGACAATGGTGTGTTGAGTGGAAAAGCAAGACTATTACAAAATTCAACTCATTTGCCCATTATTTATTCTGAACAGGAGATACAAGGCTGCTGGGAACTTTTCTACATAAGTTCATAAATTTTCTTCCCATTAAAATTGAAAATATTCTGAAAATGCTTCCAAAACAGCTTTGGAGCCCTGAAAGGATTCATCTTTTTAAAGTGGCCGTCGACAACATATGAGTGTGTCTCTTATTTTTGAAATAGCAGATGGTGATACAATGACATCTCATTTGATTTTAAGACCCAATTATAAATTCAGGTATAAAATAAAATATTGGGATTAATAAAGATCACATCTGCAACCTTCCTCAGAGCCTTCAACTATAAATATGAACTACACAGTTCCTAAAGCCCAGCTCCCTCTCTTTTTCTCAGAAGACCTGATTATTTGCACATTGTCATTTGCTCAGCCCAAAAACCCTAGTTCACCAAGCAAGTTGCCTACTTGCTATTATCAGACATATCTGATAATAGTTTCAAGGGAGTTTCAAGGGAGTTAATGTCCTTTTAAAAAAATCATACTAAGAAAATGAAAAATTAAGACTTAGAATCATTCTTATTCAGCTTAATACAATGGGTGCAAGTCAATATTCCTCTGATAATATAATGCTTTTTATTCATTAAAAATAGCATTTCACCATCTCTTTTTTCACAATTTGTGGTGAATTTTAAATGAGAAATTACATAAGAACTAAATCTTTTATAAAGTACTTGAGTAGAGCTAGGTTCAGAAAAATAAGTAAAAGAATGAATATGCTTTTAACATTGTTATTAATATTTGTTAGATTTTTGTTCTATTTAAAAGTTATCTGAATATCATGCCTGTTTGGGATTATAATTCTACTCTTAATAAACCCTTTACTTGATAGCATCTGTCTAAAATGAAAACTCTCAGCAGTTCTATGCCTAGAAATACCATACAGGCTTAGATTTGTTTTATCTATTTACATTGTAATCTTATAAACCTATGGCTCAGTTTTGTCTATTATTCTGCTCTAAGTACTTTGATAAAGTCAGGCCACACAGTGAATAAATGCCTACAAGATATTTTAAGACCTTAAATTAATGTCCTCTGCCCAATCCAATCCCAAACGTAATCTGTGATTATGTTTGATTTCTCTAAAATTCCCCTGCAGTTTTTGGGACAGATGGTACATGCAGCTTTCCCTCCTTTTCTTCACTACTGATCATTCAGCTATGTCAATTACAAAATGAACTGCCCTTCTAGACTCTTTAGGAGGGCTGGACTGTAAATTTCGTAGGGGCAGAAGAAGGAGCAGCCTCATTCTTCATCCTTAAATCCTCGGTACCAATACAGCATGTTGGCATTTAGTAAGTGTTCAACAAATATTTTCTGAATGACTGAGTTAATAAAACTGTATAAATAAACAGAAGCTTTACCGCTACAACAAGCATGATCAAATACTGGAGAAGTTAAAAAGGGTTAGATGGAGAAGGAATGAGGAAGTGACAATTTTCCCCATTACTTTGCAAGTGTCTGAGATCAAAAAGGGAAATATCAAGAGAAAAATATTGAGGAAGGGAGAATATAAGAGGTATAAAAAATGACCAAGGGATTCTGGGGACCACTGCTCTATCATCTGATATAAGTGATCTAAACTGGCGAGCTGAGTGCTCTCCCCTTGGTCTCCATATTGAGGAAAACTATGGACATACACATCCTCCACAATGTGGTTCTACATCTGGTTGCTTTCAAAGATTGTCCTTCACATGTTCCTGAATGAAATATACTGAAAATACCTTTGTGACATTCCAGAAACATTAAGGGAAACTCCCTCCACCTGAAATCTCCATCCAGTTGGAGTCTGTAGAAAACTATATAAAGTAGATTTGCCATTGTAAATAATGATGTTGATTTTACTTTTAGTGAAAACTTATAAGTGAAGATACTAAAATTTTGAACAATCTGCTAATCCTAAATCCAATTGAAAAGTTAATGTCTTGGGCACTTTTTTTCTTTTTCCTGTTTTAAAATATTGCTAGCGATAGATATCAGAGTTCCACTCATGCTAGGTAAGTACTCTATGATTAAACTGTCCCCAAGCCCTATGCAAAATTTTATTTAGATTTATTTTCTGCATATGAAAGATGAGGTCTAGAAAGGACATTGGATCCTTTAGTTCATTTCACCAGTGAGAAATCTGAATCATGGAGAAATTTATTTCCTCAATATTGCTCACCTGGTAGGCAATGGATTTTTTTTTTAATTCAACCTTGGTGCCCCAAAACTCTTTGTTTATTCCACTACACACTATTCAATTGTTGATAGAATAGTTGCCTCTACTCTAGCCTATATCTATATTCCCATAAAAGCACTTATCCTCATTCAAATATGGAAAACCAAAATTATTGACATTTCCAGCATGCATTCATACTTAACTACCATTCTGATCTAGGAAAGAACAAACTTTCATGTCTCCAGAAGCCTATATTGACTTTTTTGCAGACATCACCACTTTGCATATTTGACATTTATCTCAACTCTAAAATAAATTAGTATTATCAGTTCTCCAATTTTCCAACATTTTCCTCCATACTCTTTGTTAACAATGAGCAGCCAGGTCAGGCACCCAATACTCCCTCTCCCTCATATTCCCTTTGGCAAACAACTCTAGAGAGAGCCAGTTTTCCCTTCTTTTTAGAATCAGTATGCTGTGCTACAACCTGTGTCCAAGGCTATTATGCAGGTGTATATTTATAAATTGTTCCTAGTGGAAGTGGTAGGCAATTCAGCTGAATCTTTTTATTATAAGGAGCCTAGCTTTAAAAATAATATATCTGGACTATGATAATAATTGATCAGAAAAGAAGAAAATAAATGAACTGTATCACCAACCCTCACAACTCATTGAACAGAACTATTCACAGAGTTCCACTCAATTATCAAATACAATCCTCCAACAGTCCTGGTTTTTAAGAGCTAGAAATAGCCACATCTACGGTATCAATTTTTCATCACTGGAAATTATTCCATTTTATAGTAATTTTTGGTGTCTTCATTTGTTTCTGTTAACATTTTTTGTAGTTAGCCTTCAATTAAATCCCTGTGGATATCCACAATTATTTTTTAGAAGGATAACTATCCATAATGAAATTAACATCTCTTTAAGCACATATATGTTAAGACTTTGGAAAAATTAATTTAATTTAGTGGTGCTGAGTGTCAGTCGAAACTAGGTCCCTGTCCACACTAAACAAGTGCTCTACTTATGAGTTACGCTGCCAGCCAAAGGATAATTTTTAATCTCTTAACTTTAGCAACATTGATTTATTTTGCGTTTATAAATCTGAAAGGCAAAAAAAAATCAAGTAATGGTTATAGGCTTAAAAATCACAATTTACATTATTATTTGTAAATTTTGAATTATTTTTACTTTTATTGTATCATGGAATCCTACTAAATATACTATGGATACTAGAACAACATTAAATATATTGCCAATCCCTTGAATCCAATATCCTTGAGGTTTCTGACTCAGGTATTCACTACCTCTCTCAACCTCCTGTGGGGTACCTTATGGACATCACACACTTAAACAAGCCAAAACCAAAACGCATACTTTTTATTTCCCTAGATGGTCTATATACATTTACCACAAAGATCAAAATCCCATTATCATTCACTTAGTCCTTCTTTCCCTCAAATGCATATCAAATCAATAATGTCACCAGGCTCTACTTTTAAGATTTATCCTAAAATCTGCCACCACTCTCCCCTTCCAAGCCATCCTTCTCTCTTGCCTGAGTTTTTGCAAAGCTATCTAATGTGTCACTTAAAAATTATAATTCAGTAGGTAGAATGATTTTTATTTTTCTAGGGCAAAATTTTATATAACATTACCATTGTGCACAACTCCAATCATAATCAAAGCAAGATGAAACTGTTTCCCAAGGTCAATATGACCAACCACATATACTTTCATCCCCAATCCGATTCTCTTTACTGTAGCCACAATGACTTTGTGCCTGTCCCTGGCATTCCAACTTGTCTGAAATATTTGGATCTCTGACACTTAGAACTTGTTGCATCATATTGGAAGAGAAAACAAACTAACTAAAAAAAAAAAAAAAAAAAAAAAAAAAAACACAGTTTCTTTCCCAAAACTTTCATACAATTTCTTCTCAGCTTTATCCTGGTTTCTGGTTACTTATTATCTTCTCAATGAGACCTTCATTGACTATTATACCTGAAATATACTTTTCCTTATCATCATTATCATCTTCATCACTAACTATAAATTCTATAAATTTGTCCTCATAACACTAAGTACTACTCTAAACAGAGATGCACAGAGTTTGGCTCCTTGGTCACAGTAGAATTCAGGCTTTATGAGACACAATATGCTTTATTCCCATATTTATGGCCCCAGGCAGACATAGGAACAAAGGAGGAGCATCCCCAAAACATATTTAAATGAAAAAAATGACTCATAGGACCTACATCTTCATGGACATGGTAAAATGACCATTATGACTAACCCTCCCCTTTTGCAAAGCACCATGACAGTAAATGGATCTTACAAATTATAAATTTTAATGTATTTCTTAATTGCAAAGATACCAAAAACTGAAGAACTGAAGGATAAACTAAAAGCACAGATGTTGACAAATATGACACCAAAGAAGAGGATACTCTCTTGAAAGCACACCCTTGGAAACAAATTTTGATAGTTAATAATTGCTCAAAAAAATAGAAATCTATGACTTAGATACCCATGAAGAGGTGGATTTCAATTAGAGATACCTGCACAAATAAAGAGCCATAGATAGGATTAACCTAAGTCACCTGTGAAAAGTGAGGCAGGGAAAAGTTTGCCTGTACTTTTACTTCATATAAGAAAAAAAACAATTGTCTCCTCAGACCATGTAAGTAGAAGCCTGGTGTTTTAGTCAGCCTTCTCATTGCTATGACCAAAAGACTAAAGGAGAATAATTTTAAGGAAAAAAAATATTATTTGGGGGCTAACAGTTTAAGAAGTCCCTGTCAATAGATATCTAACTCCATACTATGGGGCTCAAATTGAGGCAGAATATTAGGGCAAAGGAAAAGGAAAAGGTAGATGAAAGCAGATGGAAACATGGCACCAGGAATCAGAGAAGGACTCCACTCATTAGAGAAAATATATATATTGTCCCTATATGACCCATATATATATATCTCCATATCCGTAAGGCATGTCCCCAATGGCCTATCTCCTCTAGCCTCATCCTATTTTCAGTTGTCACTCAGTTAATCCCTATCAGGGGATTATATACTGATTGGGTTAACCCAATCATTTCATCTCTAAAAGTTCTTGAATTGTCTCACACATGAGCTCTTGGGGGATACCTCACATCTAAACCACAATGCCTGCTTTTGTGAGAAAAGTACCAGAATCAATGGTAGTTTCACTATCACCAAGCTTCACAGAATCCCATGGCCAGGAAATTAATGTGATCGTTGTGGAACAGAAAATGGCACCTATATTAGTAAACTTTGCATTCTTGTGACCAAAATACCTGACAAGAAGAACTTAGAGGAGGAAAACTTAATTTTGGCTTATGGATTCAGAGTTTCAATTTATGGTAAACAGGCTCCATTGCACTGGGTCTGAGGAAAGGCAGAAGATATTGGCAGAAGGGCATGATGAAAGAAAGCTACTCCATTCATGACAGCCAAGAAGCAGAGAGAGTAAGAGGAAAGGGTAGCATGGGAGACAGATCATTCTAGGACTTGACCCCAGTGATTCACCACAGTCGTGCCCCACCTCTTTATAGTCATCACCCAGTCAGTTCATTCAAACCAGGATGGACTGACTAGTTACAACTCCAGCCATTTTACTTCTGAGTAGTCCTGTATTAACAGGACCTTTTAGATAATACCTCATATCTGAACCATAACACTCTACTCCTGGCCCCCAAAAGTTCATGTCCAACTCACAATGTATTTAGTCAACCTCCAGGAGTTCCATAGTCTTAAAAGTGTCAGCATTGAACAAATGTCCAAGTCTAAATTCTCATTTGAGGCTCAAGGAAAATTCTCAGCTATGAGACTCCATAAAAATCAAAAGCAAGATAAATATATTCATTATACAAGGGCACAGAATAAACATTCTCATTCCAAAAAGGAGAAATACATATATAGAAAGAAGAGATGAGATTAAAGCAAAACCTAAACTCAACTGAGCAAACATTTCTTATAGCTCTACCTCAGGTGTCTGAGCAGATGGCAGTAAGATGTTCTCTCCAAAGGACTTGAACAGTCCTGCCCCTTTGATCTTGCTGCTTATAGTGTCTTTTAGCCTGGTTTTCTCTCCAGCCAGCATCTTTCCTCAGCAGATCATCCATATTACTGGCATCTCTTAATTCCTGGAGTCTCCAGTCCAATTTCAGCTTCATCTTCACAGTTTAACCCATTGCCTTCTTAGGAGCAACTTGCAGGGATTCTGACCGTACTGTACTTTACCTAGTCTCCCAGATTTTCCTTTAAAATCGTGGTGGAAACCTCTATGACCCCTTTACCCCAGCATCCTCCATTACTGCAAAGATAGCATCATGTGAACAAAGCCAAAGTTGGCTGTCAGATTGAGCAAGTCAGGTCACCTTGGACAAAAGCTGTAGTGATCTCTGAATGCCTGAACAGCTGAGCATTGTGAAACAAATTCCTAGTTCCCCCATGTGAGAAAATTTCAAGTTTTAAAAATCCTTCTCGTCTGATTTCTGCTCACAATTCTCATACTAAACAGCTAAAAGCTGATAGTAATACACAGGACACTGCTTGAATGCTGTGCTGACTTTTAATTTCTCTGCCAGATTAACAAGCCCCTTACCTTTAAAGTTGCCTTCATACAAAGTCTCAGGACATGGGCAAAATATAGAAATGTTCTTTACCAGAACATAGTACTAATGGCCTCTGTTTTAATTACCAAAAGTATCCTCATTTTCCTCTGAAACCTCATGAGCACAGTCTTTGCTCTTTTCATTTTTTTCTACCTTTCTGGTCTTCTGAAATCCCAACAGAATCACCCATTAAGCTCTTCTCACATTTTAAGGCTTATCCAGCCTGCATCTTCAAGCTTTTCCCAAACTCTTCAAACCACTTCCAAAGGCATCTAAACCATATGGTCGGGTTTGTCATAGCAATGACCCCAGTACTTGGTAGCAGTTTCTGTGTTATTCAGCTTTGTGTTTCTGTAACCAAAATATCTGACAAAACAACTTGAGGAAAAGATTTTTTGACTTATGGATTCAGAGGCTTAGTACATAGTCAACCAGCTTCATTTCTCTGGGCCTCTGCTAAAGTGGAACAACATGGCAAGATGCCATGGCAGAAGGAAGTTACTCTGCTCATTGTGGGGAGGAAGCAGAAAGACCAAGAAGAAGCTTCAAGGAACATGAATCCTTTCAGAGCACACCACCCTGTAATACACTTCACATTTGCCACCTGTTAGTTCATTCAAATTACAATGGCCTGATTATGTTTCAGCTCTCATAATCTAATCATTTCACCTCTGAATATTCCTGCATGAACAAAAGAGCTTTTGGGAGACACCTCATATATAAATTATAGCAGGACCTAACAGAGAATACCTGTGCATAGAAAATACCCAAAGACTAATTTAGTAAAATATTAAAAAATTCATCACCATAATAATTTAAAAATTACCAAATACATAAGGAAACAAATGATTATATATAATTCTTAGCATTTTTTAAATTATAGGTTTAGAAAGACAATAGGTTTATCTCTAAAAAGATATTAGATTTTTGAATTATCAGAAGAAAGCTGAAAAATTTTTGTTTAAAGTTTTAAAATAACATAATATTATAGAAAAATTGAGCAAAGAGCTAAAAAAAACCCATCAAAATGAACAGGGAGGTTTAAATAGATTAATGTGATGATCAATTTTATGTGTCAACTTGACTGGTTCATAGAGTGCCAAGACATTTGGTCAAACTTATTCAGAGTGGGATCTATGAGTGTATTTCTGGGTGAGATTAACATTGACTCAAGAGACTGGGTGGTGAAGATTGCCCTTGCTACTGTGAGTGAGCCTCCTTCCTTCAATTAAGACATGAACACAACAACAGACTGAGAGAGAGGGTGCTCTTCCTGCCTGACTGACTTGAGTTGGATATTGGTCTTACCCAACCTTCAGTATCATACCGAAACATTGGCTTTTTTGGGTCAGGTCATAAGCCATTGATTTAGCCATTGACTAGCTCTCTTGTTTTTTATGTCCTTGGACTCAGACTGGAAACTCTATCATCAGTGTCCCAACTTGCCAACTGTAAATCTTGAGAATTTTCAGTATCCATAGTTTTTTTTTATTATGTATAGTCTTATTGTAGTTTTAACTAATATTCTCTCCATGGAGCATTTTGCCAAATTAATTAAACTACATTTTCCTAAGGACAATGTAGAAAACAGTCAACCTAGTGACATCTGGAGAAATACACTAAGTGTAGTCACCAATTCTTCCTTGGAAATAGAGTAGTAATAACAATACCCATAACAATAGCCATCAATTTAAACATATTTTCTTAAATTATCACTGTGAGCATCAAAGTTCATTTCATTTCCCTGACATTAGTGTCCTTTTCTTTATAATAAGTAGAAGGTTGGAGTGAGAATTCCATCTCCCCAGCAGAGATAAGACTCTGTCAAAGTATTTTATAAAGGTTCCTAATATATATCACAATAATGACTCTTCTCCTCTTCATGTCAGGGCAATAAGGGGATATTTCTTGAATTTTTACTTTGAAATCTGTAGTGGTATTTGGAGATAAAGCTGATATTTGTGTGAGGTCCCTCTTACTACCTTAAGATTTATCTACATATTTTTCTCACTTGGTTTACACTGTCTCCAGTAATTCATAAAACTAATAAATCAAGTATTGCTACAGTTTACAGTTATAGTGGCTACTGTGGAAAGTAAGCAGATCTTGACCTTTTCCTTCTCTGTGTATCTGTTTTCACAAATTTCAGAATAATGATATACCCTGTGACTTCAGTTCCCCAATAGATTCAAGAAAAAACATTGATATTTTTCTTTTGCCAACATTTGGTGTTGGTGGTGGAATCAGAACAGGAAAGGGAAAGGGAACTTCAATGCACTTTACATATTGGATCTGAAATTGGAAATTGGAAGAAGTTTTCAATAGGTATACATTAGAGAACAATAAAGTGAATTTTATATAAAGGTATTATTTCTGAGTATAGAACTCCAAAGAAACAAGGTACCAGAGTAAAACATGGACCAATGTAAACAAATGAAATGCTCTGGAAAAGGTTAAAAGTAAATGAAGATACTCCTAGTATATCCTGATGCATCCATTAAAAGCTAAGAATGCATTTAATGCATTTAACACACAAAACATCAGAGCTTAGCCACACAGCACACTGTAGAATATCATTTGCTTACACTGATAACTGTGTGAATGACTGTGCTCTGTGCCTTTCTGGTGCTTCTTAGCATAACAAGAAAGTATCTTAACACATATTATTAGTCCAGAATATAGCAAAGTTCAAAACTCAAAGTACAGTTTCTACTCAATGATTATTTTTCTTTTACATTAAAGTCTAAAAGTCAAGAGTTAAACCATTGTGAATTGGAGATTGTCTATATAAACTATTTTTAAATTTTTAATTCACTATAAAATACAATTTAGCCATAAACAAAAATCAAATCATGTCATTTTCAGGAAAATGGATGGAACTAGAGACCATTATGTTAAGCAAAATAAGTCAAACTCAGAAGGTCAAGTGTTATATGTTTTCCCTCACATGTGGAAGCTAGAGAAGCAAAAGAAAACACAAAAGTGGAGGTGGATTCTGCCAATAAAGATCAGTAAAGGAAAGGGACCACGGGGTGAAAAGTGGGGAGGGAAGGGTGAAGTGCTGGGGAGTGATATTGGCCACATCACATTGTTATATAGTGTGCATGTAAAAATATGTAACCATAAATTCCATCATTTTGTACAATTGTAATGCACCAATAAAAAATGTGATGGAAAATGAAAGAAAACAAGAAATAAAAGTATGAACTAAAAGAAAAACAGCAAGACAATTTACTATTTAAAACAAGATAATAATAAGGTATTATTTGGCTTATTTACAAGTATAGAGCAACCACTAAAAGAATTGTTAAATTGTTATAACAAATAGATCAATAGTGGAATTAAAATGAAATAATAATTTTAAAAGGTTCAATCCCCAAACAAACTGTAAAAAGAAGAAATATGGAACACATGGGAAAAGCATAAAACAAGTATCAAGATGGTACACTTAAATGATATGAATAATTCCACTAAACATAGTCTAAATATCCCAATTAAAAAACAAATTTTGCTGGGGGCTGGGGATGTGGCTCAAGCGGTAGCGCGCTCGCCTCGCATGCGTGCGGCCCGGGTTCGATCCTCAGCACCACATACCAACAAAGATGTTGTGTCCGCTGAGAACTAAAAAAAAAAAAATAAAAATATTAAAAATTCTCTCTCTCTCTCTCTCTCTCTCTCTTTAAAAAAAAAACAAATTTTGCATTATTCATAAATGTAATACCAAAGTTTATGTAGTCGATATGTAACCCACTTTAAATATCAAAGCATACCTAGGCTAGAATAAAATGATGGAATATAATTATATCATGTAAACTCTAATCTATATTGATTTAGATATATTGATATCTATGATAGATGAAGGAGTATTTCACTAAAAGAGTAAATTTTAAATGTTCTGATCTCAAAGAAATGCTGAAAATTTGATACATAATAATATGTTAATGTTTAATTTTATTATACCAAAATGCATTAAAAAATCATAAAATCACTTTGAACTCCCAAAACATAAAAAGTAAAATTTATCAATAAAATTAAAAGAGGCTTTATGAAGCGATAAAGCACTCAACACATGATAAAGATATTGCCTTTACAAATTCTTGTGCACTTAATAATAGAGCCTCAAAATATATGAAGTACAAAGAAATGGAACAACAACAACAACAACAACAAAGAAACTGAAGAATACAAAATAATAGTTGGAGACATTCACTTGTTTTGCTCAGAATTCATACAACAGTAAATAAAAAAATCATTGAGTGGGAAAGAACCAAAAACCACTATTTCCAATTTCACATAATTAACATAATAGAACACTACACCCAACAAATGTATAATAAAAATTATGTTCATTGTGCACACGCAATGTCAGCAGACCACATTCTAAATCAAGAATAACCTCAAAGATTGTAAATAAACTGAAAATAAAAAATAAATTGTGTCCTATGAGCATGGTTGAATTAAACTAGAAATTAGCATCAGAAAGATATCTAGATAAACTTCAAATACTTGGAAATTAAAGAACACTTTCATACGTTAATCATGAATCTTAGAGCAATTTGCCAAAACTAAGAAAATATTATGCATCAAATAAAATAAAAAATAGAATATATCAAATTTTAAATGTGATAACTAAGGGAATGCTTGAAAGAATTCAAAAAGTCAAATAAAAGAATGAGTTTTATTTGTTAACTTGTTAAGAAAAGCAAAAGATACAAAATGAAAATATTAGCAATAAAAAAAAGGTACTGTTAGATATGTGCACATATTTAAACAATACTCCGGAGTATTATAAATAACTGCATGGCAATAAATTTCAATATCATAGAAATGGGCAAATTCTATGAAAGACAAAAGCAAAGATTGCTCAATAAGAAATGGTTTGTATAGTGTCATACCCAATAAGTATTATTCTGAACCAAACTACACAAACATTTAAAGAAAGCTACAAAAGAATATTCTCTCACTAGCATGTACAAATTTTCTAAACAAAAGGCTTGAAAATCTTTTTTTTAATGCATAAAAATGATGTATCAAGAGCAAATGGGATTTATTACAGTATACAAAATGGTCTGACATTTGAAAATTAATCATTGTAATTCACCAGATAAACAGGAGAAAGAACAATAAATCCATTTATCTCTTTAGATGTTGATCAAATTTGACAAATTCACAACTATTCAGTATAAAAATGGTCAGAACACACATAAAAGGGAATTTACTTAATTGGATACCATCTATGAAAAAAATGTTATCATAATATATTATAAAACCGTGCCATTATACTAACAGGAAAAAGGCTGAAAGTGTTTTTCCAATGCCAGTGAGTTTTCTATTATTGCTTCTATTCAACAACATGCTGGAGGTCTTTGCCAGAACAAGAAGGCAAGAAAAAGATATAAAGGCATGTGGGTTGGAAGAAAAGTAGCAAAAGAGTTTTTACTTGCAGAAGTCATATCCTATGTAGAAAATTCTAAAGAAGCAATGAAAAAGCTACCAGTCTTGTTCTATGACATTTTGCAAGGTCACAGGATACACAGTATATTAAAAATAAAACCATCTATATTTTTATATACTATCGATGACTTCTTAAATTCTCATTTAAAATGGTATCAAAATGATAAAATACTCATTATGAACATAAAGGATATGTGAAATTTATTTTGATGAGAACTAAAAATCATTGATGAGATAAATTACAGAAGACTCAGATAAATGGGAGAATAAACCATGTTCATGGACAGGAACTGCTGATTATGTTAAAATGTACATTCTACAAATGTAAATAACAGATAAATCTTTATGATGCTTGGTTAAATAAAATTTCTTAAAACACAAAAGAATAGAAATCATAAAAGTTAAAATTGATAAAATATATGTCATCAAAATTAAAAATTTTCTCTTTAGGAGTATTGCTAAGAAAATGAAAGACAAAATATTTTAAATAAAAGACAAATATTTGCCTAGGTTGAAATGTTTGCAAAGAAATCTGGAAAAGGATAAACATAATTATAGAGAAAAAAAAAAGAAAAATTTAAAACAGAGATTTTACCAAATGAAAGGCAAATAATCACATAGGCTTATTTTTCAATCTCATTAAGCTTTAGGGAAATACGAGTTAAATTGTAATGTGATACCTGTATAAATATTTCATAGAATGCTTTTAAAAATATCCTCACCATAAAGGGTAAGCAGAATGTAAAAAACCTAGAACTCTCATACATTTCCAGGGGGATGTGAAATGGAGTTACTCGGAAAAACAGTTATGAAGTTTTATATAAAGTTAAATATGAACTCATTAAAGGTCTCAACATTCTCAGTTTTAAGTATTTACTCAAAACAATTGGAATATATGTCCATACAAGAATTTGTGCATGAATATTTGTTACAACTTATTTCATAATAGTCCCAAATAGAAAACATCCCAAATATTGATATATGTGGAAATGCATAAACAAGTTGAAACACATTAATATAATGGTCTCAACAATAAAAATAAAGGTAATAACACAGATCTCTTTCAAAATATTATGCTATGGCAACATTACTATGATTTTTCACCTATATGATATTATATTAAAACAAAAATTTCAGAAAGAAAAATCAAATTAGTCATTCTAGGATGGAGGAGAGGAAGGAAGTCATAAATTATGAAGACAACAAGGAACATTTTCAGGATGATGGACATATAGCCAAGGTCTTGACTGCTGTAGTAGTTCCAAAAGTATACATATTTTGAAATATACAGGTTTTTTTTAAATATAAGTTTGTAGAACTGTTTGCTTTATAAGGGAAAATTTTGTTTTGTGTAGATTATACTTCTAAATTTTGTTCTATGTAGATTATACTTCACTAAAACTATCTCTACAGTGTGTTAAAAGAAGGATATAATGAAATGTAACAAGACTTTTACTAAGGTTGAAAATTCTTAAATACAATTAGATTATCTCAGAAAGCAAATTGGGACCCTTAATAAACTGTATGTTTGCACCATTGGTGTGTGCTAGGGAGAGGACTATTTTGATGACAAGAGAAGAGGAGGATGAGGAAGAAATTATGGATTAAATTACCTAGAGCATGGCATTCTGCTGAAATCCTGGAAAGTTTCATCTGGTAAAGGTTTCTTCCAAGATGACATAAAAAGAAAGTACAAATATAATAAGCTCATGTAATGTAGAAAATATTTTAGTATCCCTAAGTATCAGTGTTTGATATAGAATATAATTAAAGCATACTTGACAATCATGAGATTGATTAACAGCTTCCAGGATTCTTGCAGAGACTTTTTGTTTAAGTTCACAGTATAACTCTACTAAAGAAGGAAACATGTAAACAAGTAATGTAAAAGCATACTATACTCAAGTTTTCATAAAAAAACAGTACTATATTTTTATAAATTTATATGCTATAGAATTTAATCAAATCCATTAAAATATTTGTTAAATATAAAGATTTAAAAATATATGATAAGACTAAAACTTGCTTTTCTGTTGAGAAAAAAATGGAAAATGTGCACTCATTAATAAGTTTGGAAGAAAGATGAATTAATTTGATGCAGTCTCATCCTCCAAATCAAGTTCAATATAACAGAAACTTTAAACAAATGTCCCCAACTGAATGTTACACTGAATTCTGCTTTCCTGAATTCACATAGATTTGAAATATAAGACCATAACATAAAATTCTGTTTTAATATTTTTTTCCTCAGACTGAGGAAATACAGAAAAAGTTTTAAAAATTCCATAAATATTCTTAACTGAAACCATTACAATGAGAATTTCCTTTTGGGGGGGATTGTCTAAAGCAAGCCTGTGGACAAGACCACAGAAGTTCACCTGCTACTATGCTTTTATATTTCCTACTATTTTGAAAGACTTTCCTCTTCAGCAATTCCATTTATTCAACCACTGCTGACTAAGGGGTATACTAAATGCCTGTACACTTTGATATTTAATCAAACAAATGCATCTTAACTAAATGTATTTTCTTCTACCCCAAGAAACCTGATAAGATCATAAATGGCTACAGGCAATCAGTCCAGCAAAATTTCCATGTTATGAAATATATGATACCTCACTATCTAAATATTCTGTTTCACTTATTCCTGCTTTTTCTAGGAATTTTGTCTTCGAGATGAAGTGTCAATTATCACTAACCCAGCAAGCAAAACTATCTTCATAGAGAAGAAATTTAGCTTTCCCTATTATCTTCAATACTCTTTTAGAAAACACTGCCCAAAATAGTTATTCTTAGTTCTCAGCAGAAGCCAGAATGTCAGAACACCAGAGTGAATTTGCAGATCATTTTATCATTGTGTTTGTGCACACACACACACACACACACACAGACACACAGACACACACACCACATATACATGTGAGTATGTATGTGTATATATAAACACATATGTATACACAATTTAAATTATAAATATACCTGCAATGTATTCAATTTAATTACCCCAACTTCATATATTATATATACATATATGTGTGTGTGTGTGTGTGTGTGTGTGTGTGTATCTCCAGTGGCTATTCTTTATATAAAAATTCAAGTGCAGGATCCAACATGGCGGCCAGCGAGGAAGCAGCACTTTCAGTATCTCCACATTAACGGGATCAGAAAGACCCATTAAAACAGCTACATTCGAGACCCAACATGGCGGCCGGCGAGGAAGCAGCACTTTCAGTATCTCTACATTAACGGGATCAGAAAGACCCATTAATACACCCAGATTCTACCAACTGAGGAACTTCTAGCAAAATTCCACTGAAAGGAGACCTGCCGGGAATTAGTAAGTTTATCCCAGTTTGTCCCAGACGAGTGAATTTTGGCCACGCGGTGCAGAGGTACAGTCCCGCAGCCAGCCGCCGACAAACGGCTGCCGGCGCCGCCTGCCCGGTTCTGCAAACGGCCCCCGGCGGCCGGACCAGGCGCGGTGAGAAGGGTCCCCACCCGCACGTCAAACAGCCCCCCGCCCGCCCAGCTCAGGAGGCGACGTGAAGGGAATCTAACCAAGCCTTTATGAAATAGCGAACTGGGCTGCGTACGGGGGTTGCTGAAGTGCTGAGCCTGGTGCTCAGAGCAGAGGCTTTAATCGAGACTTTGTGCAGCTTGTTAGAGCTCCTTACACCATTAGTCTGTAGTGGACCACCCGGCCAAGCAGCAGAAAAAACAAAGAGATTGAAAAAGAGACGCTTGGCTCCCGGACGCTTTTTTGCTCAGAGCCAGAGCCGCGGGCGCTCTGCACCCATCTGCTTCCTCTTTCACTTCGCTCCCCACAGAGAAGCTGAATGGGTAATCAGCAGTGGATCCTAAGTACCTGAGGCAAAGAAAGCTCAGTACACCCCGCCCTTTTTTTTTTTTTTTGAATATTGTCTATATAGGGAGAGTTAGTGGACTGAAATTGTTGGCTGGGCTGGGGTTTCAGGGCCGAAAATCCACTCCACGGGAGCCGCCATTTGCTTTCTGCATGCTGTCTTGATGGCCCTGTCTACACGGTCCAGCAGCTGCATCTAGAGACTGCAACTGGGCTGCGTGCCGAGCCCTGTCCTCCGAAGGCTGGACCACGGCCTCAAGTGCCTCGGTCGCATGTTCCCTGCTGCACAGTGGGGCAGAGCCTGCTCTGGGGTCGTTCGGCATCCCCTTGCGAGGGGACCCGTGCTCTGGAGGAGGGGGTTGGAGAGCCGCGGCGGCAGCCACTTGGGCCCCGGGAGCTAGGCACCGGGCCGAGGAGCAGCGGAGGCCGCGGCGGCGCTGCAAAGGTCGCGGACAAACGCGGCGCCCAAGAGCGCAGCCCAGAGGTGGAGGCGAAGGCAGCAGGGTTTCAGTTCTAGAAAACTGGACTGGAAACAGAAGCAGCAGTTTGTATAACCCCAAGATCTTGCTTATGCCAGGAAACTGTAAGGGTAACATGAATATCATTGAGGAGGTCTAATACGGCAGCAGGCGTGGAGAGATCAAGTCTCTGACCTCTTCAACAGCGCGGGCATAGGGAGCTGTAAATTATCTAAAGCCTATTTGCTCAGTATCACTAGGCAATGCTGAGCTGACGTGGAGCTAGGGCGTAAACTTTGGGCCCCTCAGAAAACACACACTGAGCACGTATCTGCTGCATTTAAGCCCCGGTTCGCCTGCTTCTCGTGACTCAGCACTAACGACTCCGCTGAAATAACTAGTCGGCCCACCTGATCTCACAGAGGTAAAAAAAAAAAAAAAAAAAAAAAAACAGAGCACCATAGCCAGACCCAGGGAATCAGGAGTGACGTGAGACTAGCGACACAGAACTCCCGGCTATCGCTCCCACCAGGGCTGACAACAGAGGTCCCTCACACCAGCTACCAGGGGAGTTGCTACCTGAGGGCAAACAAATTCGCTGGGGGTCCTCAGCCCCAAGCCCTACAAACTTAGGGTCCGAGGGAGGCAAACAGAAAGGGTGTCCCCAGGCATCCATGAAAACAGGGCTCCCAGGAGCAGCAGACCCGGTGTGTAGCCAGTAATGTGGTAAGCGTCACAGGCGAGTGGGGCCTGGATTGAGGAACCACAAGAGAAGGACCTAGGCATTCAGGACTGGAGACCCGCACAGTCTGGGAAGAAGAGCTGAGGCACAGTGATTGGCTCCCACCTATCAAGAGGAGAAGCCTGGCCCAGTGGGCATAGCTCCACCTACTGGAAGAGAAGTTAATCAAGCTCTATGACTGCATTTATTATTATTATTATTATTATTATTATTATTATTAATGATTATTATTAGTATTTTGTTTATTCTCACTTTTTGTAGTTGACGTTGTTGTTGTTCTTTAACTTTCTTATTAATGGTTTCATTTTTTTAATTCTTTTTATTCTATTATTATTACTATTATTTTTAAACTTCAATTACCATTTTTTATTACCAGTATAATTTTTTTCGTTTGTTTTAAATTTTTATTTTTTCGTTTTTTCTCTCTTTCTTCTCACTTTTTTTTCTTTTGTCTTTTCATTTCTTTTCAACTTTCTTATTCCCCCTGTCTTGAACTCCACCTGCCTACACTCACTCTCTTTAGTGACTTCTTCCCATCCCTTCTAATACCTCTCCTCCCAAGCATCAAATAAACTTATAAGAGTAAACAGTAACTCAACAGTCAAAAGAACCAGAAGTATCATGAGCATAAAAAAGCAAGGAAGAAAAGGAGTACAAACAATGAAAGACAGCCTAAATATTCAGGAGGACCTGGAGTCAACAGAAAAATGGCCATATAAAGAACTCAAGGAACACCTTGGACAGATGGAAAGGAACCTTAAAGATCACATTGAAAATGAATTACAAAAACAGATAAAAGAAGAAGTTAAGCATCTTTATCAGGAGATAGAGATTATAAAAAAAATCAAACAATAGTTCTAGAAATGAAGGAAACGATAAACCAAATTAAAAACTCAATCGAGAGTATCACTAACAGAGTGGAGCAAGTAGAAGCCAGAACATCAGATAATGAAGACAAAATATATCATCTTGAAAAGAGTCTAGCCAACTCAGATAGGCTGGTAAAAAATCACGAGAAAAACATCCAAGAGATTTGGGATAACTTAAAAAAACCAAACTTACGAGTCATCGGGATAGAGGAAGGCACAGAGATTCATACCAAGGGAATGAGTAACTTGCTGAAGGAAATAATTACAGAAAACGTTCCAGAAATAAAAAAGGAAACAGATATACAAATTGTAGATGCATACAGGACACCAAGCACACAAAATCACAGTAGACCAATGCCAAGACACATTGTTATGAAGCTATCCAATATACAGAACAAAGACAAAATATTGAAAGCTACAAGAGAAAAGAGGCAGATTACATTTAGGGGTAAGCCAATAAGGTTGACAACGGATTTTTCATCACAGACGCTGAAAGCAAGAAGATCCTGGAACAACGTATTTCAAACACTGAAAGACAATGGATGCCAACCAAGAATTCTGTATCCAGCAAAATTAAGCTTCAGATACGACAACAAAATAAAAATCTTTCATGATAAACAAAAGCTAAAAGAATTTGTAGCCAGAAAACCAGCATTGCAAAGCGTCTTGAGCAAAACTCTACACGAGAAAGAAATGGAAAACAATAACCAAAACCATCAACGGGAAGTGCCTCGGTAAAGACAGAGGATGGGGGGAAAGCTAATCATGGAGAAACAAACTAAATTAGGGGGAAAAAAGAGATAAATAATCAAACATGGCAGGAAGTACAAACCATATATCAATAGTAACTCTAAACATTAATGGTTTAAACTCTCCAATAAAGCGACATAGGCTGGTAACATGGATTAAAAAAACAAATCCAACAATATGCTGCCTCCAGGAGACACATCTGATTGGAAAAGACATACACAGGCTCAAGGTAAAAGGTTGGGAAAAAATATACCAAGCACACGGTCCTCGTAAGCAAGCAGGCGTGGCCATCCTCATATCGAATAAAATCGACTTCAAGACTAAGTTAATCAAAAGGGATAAGGAAGGACATTATATACTGTTAAAAGGAACCATTCACCAACAAGACATGACAATTATCAATATTTATGCACCAAATAATGGCGCTGCAACGTTCATAAAACAAACTCTCCTCAACTTCAAGAATCAAATAGACCACAACACAATAATCATCGGTGACTTCAACACAACTCTCTCACCATTGGACAGATCCTCTAAACAAAAGTTGAATAAAGAAACTATTGACCTCAATATCACAATCAATAACCTAGACTTAACTGACATATATAGAATATATCAACCATCATCAAGTGGATATACTTTTTTCTCAGCAGCACATGGAACCTTCTCAAAAATAGATCATATATTATGCCATAGGGCAACCCTCAGTAAATATAAAGGGATTGAGATAATACCATGCACTTTATCAGATCATAATGGAATGAAACTGGAAATCAATGATAAAAGAAGGAAGGAAAAATCCTACATCACATGGACAATGAACAATACGTTACTGAATGATCAATGGGTTACAGAAGACATAAAGGAGGAAATCAAAAAATCCTTAGAGATAAATGAAAATACAGACACAACATATCGGAATCTATGGGACACAATGAAAGCAGTTTTAAGAGGGAAATTCATCGCCTGGAGGTCATACCTCAAAAAAAGGAAAAACCAACAAATAAATGAGCTCAAACTTCATCTCAAAGCCCTAGAAAAGGAAGAGCAAAACAATAGCAAATGTAGCAGAAGACAAGAACTAATTAAAATCAGAGCAGAAATCAATGAAATTGAAACAAAAGAAACTATTGAAAAAATCAACAAAACAAAAAGTTGGTTCTTTGAAAAAATAAATAAGATTGACAGACCCCTAGCCATACTAACGAAGAGAAGAAGAGAGAGAACTCAAATCACTAACATACGGGAAGAAAAAGGCAATATTACAACAGACGCTTCAGAAATACAGAAAACAATTAGAAATTATTTTGAAAACCTATATTCCAATAAAATAGAAGAAAGTGAAGACATCGATAAATTCCTTAAGTCATATGATTTGCCCAGACTGAGTCAGGAGGAAACTCACAACTTAAACAGACCAATATCAATAGATGAAATAGAAGAAGCAATTAAAAAACTTCCAACCAAGAAAAGCCCAGTACCGGATGGGTATACAGCGGAGTTCTACAAAACCTTTAAAGAAGAATTAATACCAATACTTTTCAAGTTATTTCAGGAAATAGAAAATGAGGGAGCTCTTCCAAATTCATTCTATGAGGCCAACATCACCCTGATTCCGAAACAAGACAAAAACACCTCAAAGAAAGAAAACTACAGGCCAATATCTCTAATGAACCTAGATGCAAAAATCCTCAATAAAATTCTGGCGAATCGGATACAAAGGCATATCAAAATAATTGTGCACCATGATCAAGTAGGATTCATCCCTGGGATGCAAGGATGGTTCAATATACGGAAATCAATAAATGTTATTCACCACATCAATAGGCTTAAAAATAAGAACCATATGATCATCTCGATAGATGCGGAAAAAGCATTCGACAAAGTACAGCATCCCTTTATGTTCAAAACTCTCGAAAAACTAGGGATAACAGGAACATACCTCAACATTGTAAAAGCAATCTATGCCAAGCCTCAGGCTAGCATCATTCTGAATGGAGAAAAATTGAAGGCATTCCCTCTAAAATCTGGAACAAGACAGGGATGCCCCCTATCACCACTTCTATTCAATATAGTTCTCGAAACACTGGCCAGAGCAATTAGACTGACGAAAGAAATTAAAGGCATAAAAATAGGAAAAGAAGAACTTAAATTATCACTATTTGCGGATGACATGATTCTATACCTAGAAGACCCAAAAGGGTCTACAAAAAAACTACTAGAACTAATAAATGAATTCAGCAAAGTGGCAGGATATAAAATCAACACACATAAATCAAAGGCATTTCTGTATATCAGCAACAAAACTTCTGAAACGGAAATGAGGAAAAACACTCCATTCACAATATCCTCAAAAAAATAAAATAAAATACTTGGGAATCAACCTAACAAACAGGTGAAAGACCTATACAATGAAAACTACAGAACCCTAAAGAAAGAAATAGAAGAGGATCTTAGAAGATGGAAAAATATACCCTGTTCATGGATAGGCAGAACTAACATCATCAAAATGGCGATATTACCAAAAGTTCTCTATAGGTTCAATGCAATGCCAATCAAAATCCCAATGGCATTTCTTGTAGAAATAGATAAAGCGATCATGAAATTCATATGGAAAAATAAAAGACCCAGAATAGCAAAAACAATTCTAAGCAGGAAGTGTGAATCAGGTGGTATAGCGATACCAGATTTCAAACTATATTACAGAGCAATAGTAATAAAAACAGCATGGTACTGGTACCAGAACAGGCGGGTGGACCAATGGTACAGAATAGAGGACACAGAGACTAATCCACAAAGCTACAACTATCTTATATTTGATAAAGGAGCTAAAAACATGCAATGGAGAAAGGATAGCATCTTCAACAAATGGTGTTGGGAAAACTGGAAATCCATATGCAACAAAATGAAACTGAATCCCCTCCTCTCGCCAGGCACAAAAGTCAACTCAAAGTGGATAAAGGAGCTAGATATCAAATCAGAGACTCTCCGTCTGATAGAAGAAAAAGTTGGCTCCGATCTACAGATTGTGGGGACGGGCTCAAAATTCCTTAATAGGACACCCATAGCACAAGAGTTAATAACAAGAATCAACAAATGGGACTTTCTTAAACTGAAAAGTTTTTTCTCAGCAAGAGAAACAATAAGAGAGGTAAATAGGGAACCTACATCCTGGGAACAAATTTTTACTCCTCACACTTCAGATAGAGCCCTAATATCCAGAGTATACAAAGAACTCAAAAAATTAGACAATAAGAAAACAAACAACCCAATCAACAAATGGGCCAAGGACATGAACAAACACTTCACAGAGGAGGACATACAATCAATCAACAAGTACATGAAAAAATGCTCACCATCTCTAGCAGTCAAGGAAATGCAAATCAAAACCACCCTAAGATACCACCTCACCCCTGTAAGATTGGCAGCTATGATGAAGTCAAACAACAACAGGTGCTGGTGAGGATGTGGGGAAAAGGGTACTCTTGTACACTGCTGGTGGGACTGCAAACGGGTGCGGCCAATTTGGGAAGCAGTATGGAGATTCCTGGGAAAGCTGGGAATGGAACCACCATTTGACCCATCTATTGCCCTACTCGGACTATTTCCTGAAGACCTTAAAAGAGCACACTACAGGGATACTGCCACATCAATGTTCATAGCAGCACAATTCACAACTGCTAGACTGTGGAATCAACCCAGAGGACCTTCAATAGATGAATGGATAAAAATATGTGGCATTTATAGACCATGGAGTATTACGCAGCACTAAAAAATGACAAAATCACGGAATTTGCAGGGAAATGGATGGCACTAGAGCAGATTATGCTTAGTGAAGCTAGCCAATCCCTAAAAAACAAATACCAAATGTCTTCTTTGATATAATGAGAGTAACTAAGAAGAAAACAGGGAGGATGAGCAGGAAGAAAAGATTAGCATTAAACAGAGACATGAGGCGGGAGGGAAAGGGAGAAAAAAAAAGGGAAATCACATGGAAATGGAGGGAGACCCTCATAGTTATACAAAATAACATATGAGAGTTTACGAGGGGAAGGGGATAACAAACATGGAGGGAAATGAATTACAGTAGATGGGGGAGAGAGAAGATGGGAGGGGAGGGTTGGGGGGATAGTAGAGGATAGGAAAGGTAGCAGAATACAACAGTCACTAATATGGCAGTATGTAAAAATGTGATGTGTAACCGATGTGATTCTGCAATCTGTATTTGGGGTAAAAATGGGAGTTCATAACCCAATTGATTCTAATCTATGAAATATGATTTGTCATGAGCTTTGTAATGTTGTGAACATCCAATAAAAAAAAAAAAAAAAACAGCTACATTCTACCTACTGAGGAACTTCTAGCAAAATTCCGCTGAAAGGAGACCTGCCGGGAATTAGTAAGTTTATTAGAGGTGACAGTTTGTCCCAGACAAGTGAATCTTGGCCGGCCACGTGGGTGCAGAGGTCCAATCCTGCAGCCACCGCCCGCCCAGCTCTGCAGGCGGCCCCCGGCGGCCTGGCACAGTGAGAAGGGTCCCCGCCTGGCCTGGCAGACGGCCCGTGCCCTCCAGGCTCTGCTAACGGCCCCGCCCGCACGGCGAACAGCCCCCCCCCAGACGATGTGAAGGGAATCTAACCAAGCCTTTATGAAATAGCGAACTGGGAACTAAATCCAGAGATTGTGTCAGACCAGAGACAAGCCAGTTCCACCCCTCCCTTCGGACACTCCTGCAAGGAGCCAGGGGCCCGCCATAGCAGAGAGGGGAAGTCACCACAGTTCGGCCAATGAGATTCCTTCCCAGCGTAATCTACTTTAGCAGGTGTGTGACTCCCACCCACATCAGATACAAACAACCCGGAAACTTCAAAATCTCTCCGTGGGCGTGACCGTAAGGGCCAAAGGACTCTCGACCTCCAACTCCCCCTACTGCCAGTAACATGGGCGTGACTGTAGGGGCAGAGGGAAGCAGAGAAGACTCCCCACCCCCAACTCCCCCAACCGCCAACTGAGAGGGCGTGACGGTAGGGGCGGAGGGAAACAGAAGACACTCCAGACCCCCAACTCCTCCTACCGCCAGCGGAGTGGTTGTGATTGTAGGGGCTGAGGGAAGCAGAGGGGATCCTCGACCCCCAACTCCCATTACCACCAGTGGTGACAACAGAGGTCTTAGCCACCAGATTCCAAGGGCGTGCCCACCAAAGGGGTCCGGAAAAATTAAACTATTGACTCCCAGACCACAGCTCCACAGCACTGGGGCTTAGATGAATGACAGAGAGAGTGCTCAGTCATTAGGGAAATAGAGCACTCGGTGGGGCTGAAAGTGTAACCAAATCCTTGGGGAACCGCCTCCGGTGAGCAGGACCTGGCTGGCTGGCAGGAGGAAGGGGAGGAGGGGCCGTAGAAGTGAAACGGCTCTGGACCAACAGGATTGAGAGATTCCCAGGAGCCGCCTTAGAGGGATTGCTGTTTACACATTGAGGGCAAAACTCAGGCCTAGAGGGCACAGCTTTGCCTACGGGAAGAGAAGAAAATGGATCTGTAAGACCTAATTTTATTTCTTATTTTATTTTATTTTTTCTCTCCCTTTTTCCCTCTTTCTCTCCCATTCCAAGTTTTATTGTTCTTTCCATTCTCCTTTATGCTATCTATCTCCCTCTCCTTCTTTCTTTTCAAGAGCACCTTCCTTCCCCTTCCCCCCAACTTTCATCCCAAGCATTACGTCCTCCATTTTGTGTAACTGTCTATAGCAAATAGGTGAATGTTTCGAGGCCATCTATAGTGCTCCTAAATACCTAGCTACTACCAACACCCTGATCCAATCGACGGTTAGTATCCCCCTTCAGTAGAGCAATCTTCTAAAGTAGCCAAGACATACTAACCCTTATACCTTCATAGCACCTAACCTAAAGTTCTAAGAACAAAAAACAAATCACTATATGCATACAAAATCCGGAAGCTCTTTATAAATTGAATGAATCAGCTCTAAAGTACAATAAAGCCCAACATCTATAGGCATAATCTCCCACCACAAAGGAGAGACAACAGAGATAAACAAAGCCAAAACAAATGTATAGGAGAAAGCAGTTACAAAGCAGTCAAACAGAGCTGGAAAGTAACGTGAACAACATGAAAAAACAAGGGAAAAAAGGATTACAGATAATGCACGACAACTTAAATCTACAGGAGGACCTAGAAGCATCAGAAACATGGACAGGGAAATGGAATGGAACAGAATTTTAGAGAAGACATGAGACAGCAAGTCCAAGAATTGAAAGTATATTTTGAAAACAAACTAAACAATCAAATTCAAACTATAAAGAACGAGCTTTAACAGGAGATAGAGATCTTAAAAAAAAACAAACAGTAATTTTAGAAATGCAAGAAACCATAAACCAGATTAAAAATGCTAACGAGAATATTACAAATAGACTAGATCAAGTAGAAGTCAGAACATCAGATAATGAAGACAAAGTTTATCAACTTGAAAAGAATATAGTCAACACTGAAAAGATGCTTAAATCTCACGAGCAATCTATCCAAGAGATATGGGATCTCATCAAAAAAACAAATTTGAGAGTCATTGGGATAGAAGAAGGCACAGAGTTTCAAACCAAAGGAATGGACAATGTATTAAATGAAATAATCCTAGAAAACTTCCCAGAGATGAAACATGGAATGGATGGCCAAATCCTGGAAGCCTACAGGACCCCAAACATCCAAAACTGTAATAGACCAAGTCCAAGACATATAATTATGAAGGTAGCCAACATAAAGAACAAGGAGAGAATATTAAAAGCTACGAGGGAAAGGAGGCAGATTACATTCAGGGGTAAACCAATTAGGTTAACGGCTGATTTTTTATCACAGACTTTGAAAGCGAGAACATCCTGGAACAATGTATTTCAAACACTGAAAAATAATGGATTCCAACCAAGAATACTGTATCCAGCAAAATTAAGCTTCAGATTTGACAATGAAATTAAAATCTTTCATGATGAACAAAAGCTAAAAGAATTCGCAGCCAGAAAACCAGCACTGCAAAGCATTTTGGGCAAAATTCTACAAGTAGTGGAATGGAAAAATAGTGCCCAAAACCAACAGCGGGAGGTATCTCAGTAAAGGGGGAGGAAAACAACCAAAAAGTAAAAACTAGCCAAACTAAAATAAATAAATAAATAAACATGATTGGAAGTACAAATCATATTTCAATTGTAACCTTAAATGTTAATGGACTAAACTCACCAATCAAGAGACACAGGCTAGTAACCTGGATCAAAAAAACAAATCCAACAATATGCTGCCTTCAGGAGACTCATATGATAGGAAAAGACATACACAGGCTGAAGGTGAAAGGTTGGGAAAAAGCATACCACTCACATGGCCCTCGGAAGCAAGCAGGAGTGGCCATACTCATATCGAATAAAATCAACTTCAAACCTAAGTTAATCAAAAGGGATAAAGAAGGACACTATATCCTGTTAAAAGGAACTATCCACCAACAAGACATAACAATTATCAATTCATATGCACCAAATAATGGTGCAGCAACGTTCATAAAACAAACTCTCCTCAAGTTCAAGAGTCAAATGGACCACAACACAATAATTATGGGTGACTTCAACACACAGCTCTTGCCATTAGACAGATCCTCCAGACAAAAGCTGAATAAAGAAACTATAGAACTCAATGACACAATCAATAACCTAGACTTAACCGACATATATGGAATATATTAACCATCATCAAGTGGATACACGTTCTTCTCAGCAGCACATGGATCTTACTCAAAGATAGATCATATATTATGCCATAGGGCAACTCTTAGTAAATATAAAGGTGTGGAGATAATACCATGCACCATATCTGATCATAATGGAATGAAACTGGAAATCAATGATAAAAGAAGGAAGGAAAAATCCTGCATCACATGGAAAATAAACCATATGTTACTGAATGATCAATGGGTTACAGAAGACATAAAGGAGGAAATCAAAAAATTCTTAGAGATAAACGACAATTCAGACACAACATACTGGAATCTAAGGGACACAATGAAAGCAGTTTTAAGAGGGAAATTCATTTCCTGGAGTTCATTCCTCAAAAAAAGAGAAAACCAACAAATAAACGAACTCACACTACATCTCAAAACCCTAGAAAAGGAAGAGCAAAACAACAGCAACAATAAATAATTAAAATCAGAGCAGAAATCAATGAAATTGAAACAAAAAAAAAACATTGAAAAAATTGATAAAACTAAAAGTTGGTTCTTTGAAAAAATAAATAAGATCAACAGACCCTTAGCCATGATAACGAAGAGAAGAAGAGAGAAAACTCAAATTACTAACATACTGGATGAAAAAGGCTATATCACAACAGACACTACAGAAATACAGAAGATAATTAGAAACTATTTTGAAACCCTATATTCTAATAAAATAGAAGAGAGTGAAGACATCGATAAATTTCTTAAGTCATATGAGCTTCCCAGATTGAGTCAGGAAGACACACACAATTTAAACAGACCAATAACAAAGGAAGAAATAGAAGAAGCCATCAAAAGACTACCAACCAAGAAAAGCCCTGGACCGGATGGGAGTTTTACAAAACCTTCAAAGAAGAATTAATACCAATACTTTTCAAGCTATTTCAAGAGATAGAAAAAGAAGGCGCTCTTCCAAATTCATTCTATGAGGCCAACATCACCCTGATCCAGAAACCAGACAAAGACACTTCAAAGAAAGAGAACTACAGACCAATATCTCTAATGAACACAGATGCAAAAATTCTCAATAAAATCCTGGCGAATTGAATACAAAAGCATATCAAAAAAATTGTGCACCATGATCAAGTAGGATTCATCCCTGGGATGCAAGGTTGGTTCAATATACGGAAATCAATAAATATTATTCACCATATCAATAGACTTAAAGATAAGAACCATATGATCATCTTGATAGATGCAGAAAAAGCATTTGACAAAGTACAGCATCCTTTTATGTTCAAAACATTATAAAAACTGGGGATAACAGGAACTTACCTCAACATTGTAAAAGCTATATATGCTAAGCCTCAGGCTAGCATCATTCTGAATGGAGAAAAATTGAAGGCATTCCCTCTAAAATCTGGAACAAGACAGGGATGCCCCCTATCACCACTTCTATTCAATATAGTTCTCGAAACACTGGCCAGAGCAATTAGACAGACAAAAGAAATTAAAGGCATAAAAATAGGAAAAGAAGAACTTAAAATATCACTATTTGTGGAAGATATGATACTATACCTAGAAGACCCAAAAGGGTCTACAAAGAAACTACTAGAACTAATAAATGAATTCAGCAAAGTGGCAGGATATAAAATCAACACGCATAAATAAAAGGCATTTCTGTATATCAGCAACAAAACTTCTGAAATGGAAATGAGGAAAACCACCCCATTCACAATATCCTCAAAAAAAATAAAATACTTGGGAATCAACCTAACAAAAGAGGTGAAAGATTTATACAATGAAAACTATAGAACCCTAAAGAGAGAGATAGAAGAAGATCTTAGAAGATGGAAAAATGTACCCTGTTCATGGATAGGCAGAACCAACATCATCAAAATGGCGATACTACCCAAAGTTCTCTATAGGTTCAATGCAATGCCAATCAAAATCCCAATGGCATTTCTTGTAGAAATAGACAAAGCTATCATGAAATTCATATGGAAAAACAAAATACCCAGAATAGCAAAAGCAATTCTAAGCAGGAAGTGTGAATCAGGAGGTATAGCGATACCAGATTTCAAAATGTACTACAGAGCAATAGAAACAAAAACAGCATGTTACTGGTACCAAAACAGGCAGGTGGACCAATGGTACAGAATAGAGGACACAGAGACCAATCCACAAAATTACAACTTTCTTATATTTGATAAAGGGGCTAAAAGCATGCAATGGAGAAAGGATAGCATCTTCAACAAATGGTGCTGGGAAAACTGGAAATCCATATGCAACAAAATGAAGCTGAATCCCTTTCTCTCACCATGCACAAAAGTTAATTCAAAATGGATCAAGGAGCTAGATATCAAATCAGAGACTCTGCACCTGATAGAAGAAAAAGTTGGCTCCGATCTACATATTGTGGGGTCGGGCTCCAAATTTCTTAATAGGATGCCCATAGCACAAGAGTTAATAACAAGAATCAACAAATGGGACTTACTTAAACTAAAAACTTTTTTCTCAGCAAGAGAAACAATAAGAGAGGTAAATAGGGAACCTACATCCTGGGAACAAATTTTTACTCCTCACACTTCAGATAGAGCCCTAATATCCAGAATATACAAAGAACTCAAAAATTAAACAATAAGATAACAAACAACCCTATAAACAAATGGGCCAAGGACCTGAACAGACACTTCTCAGAGGAGGACATACAATCAATCAATAAGTACATGAAAAAATGCTCACTATCTCTAGCAGTCAGAGAAATGCAAATCAAAACCACCCTAAGATACCATCTCACTCCAGTAAGATTGGCAGCCATTATGAAGTCAAGCAACAATAAGTGCTGGCGAGGATGTGGGGAAAAGGGTACACTTGTACATTGCTGGTGGGACTGCAAATTGGTGCGGCCAATATGGAAAGCAGTATGGAGATTCCTAGGAAAGCTGGGAATGGAACCACCATCTTACCCAGCTATCGCCCTTCTTGGTCTATTCCCTGAGGACCTTAAAAGAGCGTACTATAGGGATACTGCCACATCAATGATATAGCAGCACAATTCACAATATCTAGACTTTGGAATCAACCTAGATGCCCTTCAATAGATGAATGGATTAAAGACTGTGGCATTTATACACAATGGAGTTTTATGCAGCACTAAAAAATGACAAAATCATGGATTTTGCAGGGAAATGGATGGCATTAGAGCAGATTATGCTAAGTGAAGCTAGCCAATCCTTAAAAAACAAATGCCAAATGTCTTCTTTGATATAAAGAGAGCAACTAAGATCAGAACGGGGAAGAAGAGCATGAGAAGAAGATTAACATTAAACAGGGATGAGAGGTGGGAGGAAAAGGGAGAGAGAAGGGAAATTGCATGGAAATGGAAGGAGACCCTCAGGGTTATACAAAATTACATACAAGAGGAAGTGAGGGGAAAGGGAAAAAAACAAGGGGGAGAAATGAATTACAGTAGATGGGGTAGAGAGAAAAGAGGGGAGGGGAGGGGAGGGGGGATAGTAGAGGATAGGAAAGGCACCAGAATACAACAGACATTAGTATGGCAATATGTAAATCAGTGGATGTGTAACCGATGTGATTCTGCAATCTGTACATGGGGTAAAAATGGGAATTCATAACCCACTTGAATCAAAATGTTAATTATTTCACCACATATAACTAAATAAATTTTATGTTTAAAAAATGATAAGCAGCTCTATCTTAACTGTGATTTTTAAGATAGCACTTTTTGTGAATTCTGTACCAGGATAATATTCTTAGCATTTCTCAAAGATTCTTGGAAAAAAAATGATATTTGGTAAATTTCTTTTGAACTCCAGCTTTGAGGATTTTTTTTTTTTAGGGGAAAGATACCCTATTTTAAGAATGATCATTTGTATGCCTTACCTCCTGAGCAATTATCTTGAGGATAAGTCCTCTTATTTGAATAAACTATAATAAGTGCATATCAAGAGAGCTATTTTCTCTTTCTTAGGTACAAAACCTTAAGTCTGGCAATATACATCTTAAAACTATTAACCACCATTCCTTGAAAGTTCTGTTTTTTCCCATGGTGCATCTGACTTCATCATGAAAAGACTCTATAAGTCTGAAGACTTTCCAGAGGTCACTTCTTTCTCTCTTATGAAAGCCATTGCACTGGGATTTCAATGATTTACTTGAGGTCCTTAACCCAGAACTTTAAATAGAACTTCCCCAAAATGTAGAATTTGACTTTTAGTATGTTGTCTTCACATGTTATGGAAGAAACTGTCCCAACACTCATTAGGCGATGTATTACATATCCCTTACTGCCCTAAGCATTTTATACCTATAGTAAACTCTTGACCAACACAAGTTTGAACTGAATAGGTCCACATTTTACAGATTGTGTATGTATGTGTGTGTGAGATTTGTAACAATTCAAAAAGACTCATGGGAATAAAAAAAAACAAGGTGATGTAGATGATGAATAAGCTGTATGGAGAGAATAGTCCACTTTATCATTTATTGTCATAAAATAAAGACAAATCAATATATTATGAAAAGTTAAAATGTATCAAAACTTAAAGAAACACAAACTGTACAAGTTAACATTTAGAGTCAATAGAAATGTAAACAATATTAAACCATAACCACATAAAATTAAATGTAGTACATAAATACATAAATTATTACAGTAATAATTCCATAGCCACACCTGGTTGCTATTGTGGAGAGTCAAATTTATGCCTGGATATTTTACTGTGCAGTAGGTGGTTACCTCTGACCCCCATGTTATTTACAGGTTTAATGTTTCTCATTTTATTCTCACAATGAGCCAAATTGGTAAGTAATATGACTACCCATTTTACAGGATATGAGGGCTATAGATTTACCAGTTTACTCAGGGGCCCAGAGGTAAAAAAGAGGTAAACTGGAAATTGAACCTAAAGAGAACCTGAGGCCAGATACTGAACTGAACCATAAAAATACATCATCTTCTAATGCAAAACATGCATTGCAAAATCCCATTTTCTTACAAGATAAAACCAACTCAAAATCCTAGCCCCGGGGGAATGCCAATAGTTCTGATTCTGGACACTTAAAAAGTATGCTATTCCATCAGTACAGAATAGAAATTTCATTCTCAAGGGAAGACCTGCTATTTCACACAACAGTTTCACTAATGCAATTTATTTATCCTTATGTGTTAGACATACAGAACTGTGGGTATCAAGCTGAGTACATATAAAACTTCATGTTGTTTACTATGACCCTTGCTAGCCAACTAGAGAAATGAGAGAATTGTGGGTTCAATGGAATTATCAGCCCAAAGATAAGCAATAAGGCAACCAAAGACTAGGGAAACTTCTGTCATAAATGAAGTACAAGGAATTCCACCTTTATCCACTTCAGGGGAAAAAAGCAAGTGTAAATAGTTATCTCAGAATGCAAATACATATCATTAAATAAACCATAAATGCAATATATATATCGTTTAACACAATGTTGTGTGATAAAACTTTGTTGATAAAATTCAATGGAGAATCCCAACTCATAAGGCCAGGGCTCTCTTACTAAATGTCTTTGGTGTTGAAGAGATCCGGAGAGTTCAAGTTTTTATTTCTCTGTTCTGCCACTCCATAAATGTAAGATATCTATAAACTCAAATTATTATTAAAAAATGCCAAAGATGTTTGAATAAAATCAGTAAAGGAAGTAGCAGTGTCTTTCTTCCCGCAAATCATAGTGTTATCTCATATCACTGAATGCAACACAATCCTACACTCTGCTTTATTAGAATTTTCTGTATGTCTTACTTAGGAAATTTCAGCCCTAGGGTGGTAACTGAGGATTCTGACTCTCTCACCTGACCATGTGCCTGGACAGCATTTGGAGGAAGATGGAAACTGGGTGTAAATTTAAGCCCCCTACCATGGGACTCTGTCCTGGGCTTCTAGGTCTGCCTCCTCTTTCTCCCTCTATTTCTTCTCCTACCACCTCTCAGTACAGTTGAACTTTAAGAGGCCCAGGAGAAGGAAGAAATAAGACTTTAAATAATTTATTTGGAGAAACAGCCAGTGAAGAGGAACAAATCATGTTTCGCTAAAAGAACCGGGACCTTTGACACTCCCCTTTTCGCTCCACTACCTGGAGCTCTAGCTGGATTGCATTAGTGAAATTTTCCTTTGATGGCATTTTAATATTCTGCCTTGATGACTTTTTAGCAACATTTACTTTCAGAGGTCTCGAGTGTTCCCTCGGAGGAAATGAAACATGTCAGAGCCCATTACAAAAATCAAAATTTAAATACCTCGACCACGTTCGGGCTTACACACAATCCCATCAGCGCTTAAGCTGGAACTCACAACTATTCATTCTCTTGCTCAATCAGTAATGAGTACATTTGATGAAGCATTTCAGGGTCAGGGAACACACGTTAGTGATCGGGTTTAACCCATTGATTGCCTGGCCACAAAGGACCAAGGCAGGACTTGATTAAATTGGAACATGCAAATAATTTTCAACAGCAAGGAAGGAAACTTTTTTTGGGAGGGGGAAGGGGGATTCTTTGGTTCTTTCATTTTTTAACAACTGCAATTCCCATAAATAATGGGACAGAGATAGTGATACAACAGTGGTAGATTAGGTTCAGAGTTCTTTGGGAATTACTATATGTTTATATGTCCTGTAAATCGACTTTAGATTTTATCCAACTATGGCCATATGTACTATATTATTAAAGAACTATGACTGAAGTCACTGAAAGCATTTGTTTGAGCATCATCTTACCTTTCTCATATTCCCTTGACTCCCTCAAGAAAAATTTCAGCGTATTTCTGACAAAGAATTATCCCCAGGTTATATCTGATAATCCTTAGCATATTGTCTTTTATTTGAAGTTATGAGACTGGCCCCAGAGTCATCTTGGATCTTGATCTTGTACAGAAAAGCATACTGCTCTTTGATATGAAATTTAAATGCAGTTTATCTCACAAAATACTGATATTTTTTTGATTTGGAAAAGATTCACACACCCCCTCTCTGCTCGAGTGGCCTTACCCAAACTGAGTGCCTTACACAGTTAAGCCAGGAGATACCCTACTAGATTGTGAGCTTCAGGGAAGCTCGCCGCTTGCTGTTCCCTACAGAGTCTCTAGTCAGCGAGTCGATGTTGATGTTTTAGCTCTTCTTTGTGATTTTAGTGTTCTTCTCTTTGATCCCACAAGGGAATGAGTTATTCCTGACAACCTTCTTCAAGACAATTAAGAAATATCCCTTTGAAGAGATTATTGAAAGTAGCCAGTTTGGAAAGGTGTAGTCTAATTCTGCCTGAACAATCTCTTCTGGACCTATGAGATCATGTTTTTGTATTCCCCATAAAGTCCCTATAGTACTGTGTCAAAGGCCTGGCACAGTGTCAATCATTTAGAATATAGTTTTGCTATGTTCTCATTAGAGCTGTCACTAGCCTCCCACAGGGTCCAGGACAACAGATGCCTTTTGTTAATACTTCTCTCCAACAGGTTAGTGAGGAAAGCTTAGAGTTCTCCTGGCTTCTAAGATTTATATCATCTTGTTTATTTGCTCTGAGGAAGGTCTCATTTAAGATAACAGATGCATTCAAATTATTAGCTAAATGCAAAGTTTATTGACTCTTCTTTTTTGACTACTTACCTGTTTTCAGAGGTATGTATATGATCATTACTTAGAAAAATAAATCATCATAAAGCAGTACAAGAAATTAAGAAACTCCAGGATGTCTAAGAGAATACTTGAGAGATAAAGAGTAAACAATAATAACCTGGAATTGGGATAGATAAACTTCCTACTCATTGCCCAGCAATAAAATAACTGAAAAAAATAGTTTCCATTAATTTTTTCCTTGCTACCTTACCTCTATCCTCGTACAACTATGCCAGGAAGCCAGTCATTCTCAGAGATGTAGTATCCGGCCCCACAATCATTAGTGAGAGAAGACCCATTTGAAAACTTTAAATTGAAAATGCTTGATGAAGAGAGGAGGCCATGAAGCACTCTAAATGCTTCCACTGGTGCATGGTAATCTAAATCTTAAGCAATTTCAATACTGCATAAAAAGCTTAGAAATTGAAGAAGTAGCTGATTTATTTTAACTATGTCTATCCTTCTCAGACTTGAATAAAGTTCTGCAGATATAGCCAAGATTATGGAAAAATAGTAATACTACTAAATTGATTCCATTCAGAGTTTTAGTAATGATAGGCTTAAGAAGCCCCATTAAAATTGTTTGGGATCACTTCACTATCTCGTTTCTGTACATACACATACACAAGCACATGCACACTGAAGTTCCAACTAGAAACATATTATTCACAGCTGAACCCTCTGTTGCCTATTTTCCATTTAGGTTCAAATCAGAAAGAGATAAAATTTTTATTCTAAATCTTTAGGCAAAAGCTGCCACTTCTATAATCCCTTTTCCAAAATTCAATGAAAAATTCATATTGAATATTTAAACATTATATAGATTCACCCAGAGGTATCAACTTTACTCTTCACCTTGATGCCAACCACTTCTCCTAAACAGCCACCCCCTTACATTGGATGTTTATTGACACATCTTATCTTCATTCTTGCTCAGTTATCCTTCTCTCCTTGCAGCCAGAGAGAAAAGATTTAAATGTGGTCTAGAACTGTGATTTGGGCTTCCTTATCCATGATTAGGAATAAGCAGAGATGTCTGAAAGACATAATGGTCTCAAACTCTTTTCTTTATCTCTCATAAACTTGGGATAGTGAATTGTGGTGATATCAACATGATGGGGCACATGCATGGCTTATTGAAAATATGTAACTTACCACTGTCCCTTAAAGAGTGCCAGCTGTGGTCATTGTCATAAATATTAGCACCATTGCACTGTTTTGGAATTTTTTTTTCTTGAGTAATCATGGTGCTCAGTGGATGTGACACTTTTCCCTCCCACTGACTTTTCCTTTCTCTTCTATAATCGCCTTTTTCCTTATGGGCCTTCCATTCCTACTAACATTTCCTCTCACATGCCAATCTTAGCATAGACACTACACAATGATGATAACTTTCAGTATCATCTTTCCAGGAGAACAGCACCTTTACAGAGATATTAACTATAAGCAAAGTGAAAAAATCCAGACATATAATGTGAAGTAGCAGCTGGCCAGGACAGAGGGTATAGTTTGGGACATAGTAGAGTCTTTTAAACTTCTTCAAAAAGAAATAATAGTGGTCATTTTCAGTACACTTTCACAATCAGAGATTTGGGGTCTCAGAGAAGAAAAAGAGAGAGAAACAGAGAAAAGTGAGGAAAGAAGGAGAGAAAGAGGAAGGAAGGAAGGAAGGAAGGGAGGGAGGGAGGAAGGAAGGGAGGGAGGGAGGGAGGGAGGGAGGGAGGGAGACTAAAAACATGGAAGAGAGAGAGAGAGAGAGAGAGAGGGAGGGAGAAAACAGTGAGTATTGAATCTAATTCTAGCTTTGTTTTTGCCTAGAAAATTTGTGCAAATGTTTTTCTGTAAACTTTACAAGAATTGTATTCTTATTATATGAGCCTAAGAAAGTTTCAAATAAAACTTAACTTCTCAGAAGATTCTAAGATCAAAAAAATTAAGAGAAACAGAAAGTAAAATATATGGGTTCAAATAGATTGAGACCCACTCTAAGTACCACTATTCTCTTCTACTCCTGAAGTTATTTTTATTTTACAGTTCTATGGCAAACTCTTTGAAGGGCAAATTTATTTATTATAGAATGAAAGCTAGAAAATCTGCCAAATTAAAACTCCTACAAATAAATTAGAAAGTTTCATAAGTAGACTTTGACTGAAACTGAGAAAAGAAGTTTCTCTTTTTTTTTTATTATTGCTGTTGCCAGGCAGAGCCCCAGAAGAACTTATTTACACATGTTAGGTGGTTGGAATAAGTTTGCTTGATGGCCATGCATAATTTTATATCATGGAATATTGTTATTGATATATAACGCTCTCTGGAAGTGTTAAAGTACAGAAATTTCTGCAAAAGAAAAATAGCTAAATATTCCTGTCTATAAAAGTGACTCATCATTACCACATTGAATTAGACGGACCTGGTTGCCCTAAGTACATGTATGAGGACATGAATGGTGTGACTCTACTTTGTGGACAACCAGAGACATGAAAAATCGTGCTGTATATGAGTACTATGTATTGAAATTCATTCTCCTGTCATATATAACAAATAAGAATATAAATAAATTTAAAAAAAAATGAAATGCCATTTCCAGCCAACAGGGGTGGATGTTTCTTATGCAGATTCTACTGGAAACTACAGGAGATTTCCCCACCATAGATCCATTCTCTTGACACCTCTATGTTAATAAAGTCTCGGGCAATAACACCATTCAAAAATAATGTGGTTATAATTTGCAGCAGTTTTATCAACCTGATCCAGGACCTGTATATGGATTCCCTGACCCCCTTCCTTCGCCTATTGATCTTCATCCTGCCCCTCACATACATTATAAATACACCTAGTGGCATGCCACGCTGCTCTTCTGTAACATGAATTTATGCTAATGGCTGTCTGCATATGCTTATATCACATATCTATATTAAGCTTAATAGTCTGTTACATTGCTTCTTAACCCTGTGTCCACACATGATTAACTTTCCTGATTTCTTTCAAAACCGTTATTAACACAGTGTAGCATTTCACTCAACATGTCACTAAGTTTCTCTGCCTAGTGCCAGAGTTGGGGGTGATTATAAAACCCCTTAGCTTTTGCAAGTAAAAAAAAAAACATATAAAAACTTAAGGATGCATGAAGACAGTCTCTTTTATGTTTATTTGTATAATCTGAAGGTGGCAAAAGCTTGAAGCCTAGCTCATAGATAACAAACTCCAGCTGGTCTTCTCAGGTTAGCAGAAAAGGATACACACTAGGAATGGTGAAAAAAAATAATAGCAAGAAACAGTGTGCTCAGGTGGTGCTGACTGGCACATGATGAGTCAGCTATAAAATTTTAGAATTTGGCACAAGTACATTTGAAATGTTCTACTAAATCCACTAGTTGTGTATGAAGGAATAATTCCAAAACCTTAGGGATATTTGCTCTTATACTGTAGAATTAGGACAAATGAATGAGGGTATTCAAGACACCACAAGTTCCTGGGGTCGGTGGGAGGATCTTTAAAGCATATATCAAGAAATATTCTGAAATGTGTTCTCTTCATTCAGTAAGTTTATACAATCTTCTTGAAGAGAGCTTGAAAACACTGAAAAGGTCAAACTTTGAGGTCAATTATATAGCTCAAGCACCTATATTCAGTAAGGTAGTAGAAATTTTGCAAATATAAGTACAGCAGGAAGTTGCTATGCACCAAAAGACTCATGGGTTAGAATTTAAGTTAAATGTTCTTCATATACGATGTGAACATTTTTTTATAACAGTCAATAAACTTTGAACTTAAAAATCATGTAATATCACCAGACTCAGTGGCAGGAGTGCACACCTGTAATCCCAGTGACTTGAGAGGCTGAGGCAGGAGGATCATAAGTTCGAGACTAACCTCAGTAACTTAGTGAGGCTCTAAGCAACTTAGTGAGAACCTGTCTCAAAATAAAAAAAGGCTGGGTCGTGGCTCAGGGGTAAAGCACCTTGGGCTAAATCCCCAGTAGCCCCCCAAAATTATGTAACACCTGTATGAATGACAAAATGACAAAATTACTATTTTTTTCTAAAATTGTTTTTGTGCATGCATGCATTAGAAGTAACAAAATAGTTTTTAAGAAAAACATTAAAGGATGTACATTTTCTACATTCACATACATGTACGATTATTTCTATTAATTGACAGAAAATATATGCAAATAGGATAATGCAAATCATGCCTCAAAGATTATTCTGAATAGCTTAATGAAACAATACAATTGAGTAGTTAGTCCCTGTACACAAGTCCCTCTCTGATTTCTAGTTCAACCACTTCTTGTATTTGCACCTAGATGTACTGATCATTGAAATGCTGCCTTATAAGTAAAATATGAGGACAAAACATACATGATGACATAAATCTGGATATGAATCCAGCCTCTGTCACATGCTGATTGGGTGACCTGGTACAAATTCACCTAACATTTTCAGCTTTGTTGTTGTTTATTTTCAAACTGAGAATATCAATATTTAAATATTGAATGTAGATCACCCTTCCATATTGTAAGCCTGATGTTTATCTAAATAAATAAAAAGACCACATAAGCCTTTGACTACCAGAGAACTCTTCTTCAAGCACTACCAAAGCCTGGATCAAGTAAGAACACATGGGAACTGTACTTGGATTCCCATTCTTGGCTTTGGTTCCCTCCTGACTCTATTCTCTTTAAAGAGGTACTACTCATTTCCTTTCACTCCCACAGCACACTCTTATTGAAGGCTCTCATGTATAACAGGATTTACTGAAGGAGAAGAAATGTCAGAGGAACACTTTAGTATAATATAGACCTAGAAGCAACTTTAATTGAACATTAAATCTCTGCAAGTTGTCTCAGGCATTTGCTGTTCAGGGAATTCATCACTGGGTTAATCCTTCCTTAGTTTCTGTCTAGCATCCTGGAACCATCCTGGAACGCCTACTTGGCTTAGAGGGCAACAATTCTTGCTCTCCTTCATTCCACTATGTCCAAACTTCAGATTTTTCTTACCTTAATGGAAGAATAATTGAACGCTCAAGCTGTAAGCCAGGTTAAGCATATTTCAAAAGCATAAATTTAGTAATTTATTTTTCTCATATTACTTTGTTTCTTTCCCTTTGGAAGAGTTGTTATTAATGACAGTGAGAAGAGAGGTGCATGGGATCACATTAAGGGACAAATCAGACATTCAACCTTATTAGGAGAATATGGATTACAGCCCATACTCAATTTTCCAGGAAAAGACCATAAATTGTGTTTGTCCTATAAATACACATTTAACATTCATTTAGTTTGTTTGTTCTAGAGTTTTTTCTTCCTTCCTTTCTTCATTTCTTTCTTTCTTTCTCTTCTCAAGTGTACAAGGTGGACTTAGTCCATGCATTGTAAACACAAATGCTTACAGAGGCCAGACAGATAATGGAAGAGTCTAATGGGTTGAGGAGTCATGTCAGTTCATGGGGCTGACCTTCATATAGTCCAGTACATTATTGTCATGCCCACTGCTGCTCAAGGTACTGAATTCTTCAAGAAAACCTGAAACCATTGTTATGTAAAGTATTCTACTTTGTCAAAATGAAGTTATACAGGCAAAAGACAAATAAAGCATTTTGGGGACCTGTCTGAGAGGCTTTTGCCTTAGGTCTTCCTCATGTGCCATGTCTAATGAAATCCCAAGATCCTAGTTGGTTACCATTTGCAGAACACCTCATGGGTCCTTCTGGTCTGCAGTAGACTTAATTTAAGGTTAAATCCTATGACAAGCTGGAGTCTGAAAATAAAGAAAAGCTCATCTTTGAGATTCTTCAAATATTTGAGGGACTAGATGAGTTGCTGAAGGCCCCAGAGAGCCTAATGCAGCCTCAGAACTGTTATTGATGTTATAAATATTATACCATATTTTCTCCAACATGCAAAATACACCTCTCTAGTTTCTTCATACTGTTCCTTATTCCTTTGAATGCCTACATCTCTATTGCATATTGTGTTATGCTAAGAAATGATCTGCATGGTGGGTTTTTATGGTTACTGATGCTAGCCATAGTTTTATTTCTAAGATTGATGGATACCAAGGTTTATCAATTCATTAAATATCATACTAACTGTTGTAAGGGGATCTCATTGAAATCCATTATTCATAATTTTCTATTAAAAAATAGTTTCCAGAGTTGGGAGTACAGCTCAGTGTTAGAACGCTTGCCTGGTGTGCACAGTCTCTCAGTTCTATCTCCAGTATTGCAAAAAGAAAAAAGAAAGGAAGGAAGAAAAAAAGAACTCTGTTTGTGCACTTGCCTTAATTAATACCAGATATGAGATAAAATACACACATAAGACAGATCTTAAGATGTATCTCATACTAAAATACTATAATATACTTCCCATTTGTTTACAATGTAGTCATCTAATGCACAACACAGTACATATTAAATATGTCTGGTTGGATAGTATTTATTTTGTTATGCTTTGATATATTTATGTCAAAAGCATATGTGATGCATATGCTAAATAAATAAAAGAAAACATGTTCGCCATCAGATCAAAAATATCTCTGGTAATGAAACATGTTCTCATTTTAATAAAGATGTTTTATTAGATTTCAGAACTAAAGAAATGATTCATAATCCTTGAACTCTGAGACATCTTCCTGTGAGTGAATTGTTTGATTTCACTTCTCCTACATCTCTGAAAAATCCATGGGTGCACTGCCTGATTTTGTGTGGGCAAAATACTTGGGAGAGTCTTTTCACACCACATTGCATTAATGGGACCATAGGATTTTTTTTTTAAACCAAATTTTCAAATGACTGCCTGCTAATTTCAAATTGCCTGTCACATTCCTCTTTTTCTCATTTGGGACTCAGCTGCAGATTTACTGCATAAGAATACTAGTAACAAATACAATATGAAAAAATTTAATGGTCTTGTAGTAAGTTTAATCATTCATAGCATGTATCTGAGCAGTTTCAAGTAAGACCAGTGAGTTATAAAACAGTAAACTTTTCTTCACAAACTAGATAAGCTATTAGACAGTCAACATGAGCTCCTAATTTTTCAAGGATGTATTGCTAGACCATTCCTTCTAGTACTCATTCCAATAAGCATGATATTCATTTTCATGACCCAAAGGGATAAAGTTAAGAAAATACATTGATTTTTGATTACCAAAACATTGAAGATGAAGACCTATGAAATATCTAAAAGCAAGCTATCAATTAAAATGTGATGGACAGCAGATGTTAATAAAAGAACAACATGATTTTTCATATCAGCAACATGATTTTTCATATCAGTACTTAATTATGCACAGTTCCTTCATCATATGTTTCAAGTTGTTTTTCCATTTACCTTTTTAACTAATATTTTCTTTAGACAGAAAATTTGCTCAAGTGTGAAGAGTTATTCAGGGTAACATTTCCCAAAATTAGATCTACAGGGAAGAAAAGAATTTTGAAATCCATTAAGTGAAGGCAAATGCATATACTTCCACACTTGGAGTGTTGCATGGATATTAGTATGCTAACAGCGTTGGAGAAAAGCTGTTTAATATTATTGAATTCAATGTGTTCCAACTATTTGGCCAAGAAAACCTGAATTTTGGTAATAACTATTGGGTAAGAAAGGGTTAACTCAGGAGGCCTAGGTTGCTCAAATACTGTACATTCCAAGAAAGGTCAGTCTTTAGGACTGGGTCTTGGTTCATGGGAGATAAGCTGTTAGTCCTTAGGATATTCTGCCTGATGAGAGTGATTTAAATGCCTGAAGCCTTGCACAATACTGTACCAGCTTGACCAGAAACATTTATTCTAACAAAGCAACTTGTGGTCACCTATCTGTTTGCTTAGTTGGGGCTGGAGTTTGAGTAGCTGAGGTTAGACATGAGAGCCCTCTACTCCTACATAACTGACCCCAATAAAAAGCTCTTATATCAAAGCCCAGGTATGCTTCCCTAGCTGGCAACATTTCATATGTGTTGTCACACATTCTTGTTGGAAAATCATGCAGGTCATTTTGGATCCCCTGGGCCCTTGTACTTGTTATCTGCTGGACTCTACCTTATGCCTTTTCCCGTTGCTGATTTTAATCTGTATCCTCTTGTTATCATAAATTAGAACCATGAGTACAACAACTTTTCTAAAGCCTTTGCTGCCTTCTAGAAAGTTGTCAAGCCTAAAGGTGGTCTTGGGCACCACAACACACACATTCATTGGTATTTCACAGAAATGAATTTTCATGGGCAATGTTGAAGCTCTTTGTAACCAATGAAATTTATAAAATAATTTCTGAATCAGTGATGATAGTGATACTAACAATGAATATCCTCTGAGATATATTTGGAGGAAAATGTGGAATACCATCATTAGACAACATTGATGAGGAAGCAGCCTTTGGTAGTTTTGACTCTAACTTGGTCATTTAGCCAGGCAAGAGCACCTAACCAGTCATACATTCACAATAACCCTGCATTTTGTTTTAAGTCTCTTCTCCAAGAAACCATTTGAGGGCTACATTTTTCTCTCTTCCCTAGTTTAATTATATTGGACATGAGTATGCATAATCACTCTTTTTGACAATAGGACCTTTGCTCTCTCACACACACACACACACACACAAACAGACACACACACACACACAGGGACTTAAGCACACACAAATATTCTTTCAACACATTTTTAACTGATTGGTAAAAGAAATATATATGCCAAAATGTAGACTCATGATTGATATCTGAACCACTGTCTAATATTTTAGTTTAAGCTCACTGATAAAATGGCAAGTAATTCTTTTAAAATTATACCAATTCCTCTCAAGTTAATTAGTGAAGACACAATGCTGTGAAATGTGTTTCCTGTACTTGATATCAACTGGTAGGGTAGAAGTGAGATATTTCAGATTGATTGCAAACCAAAAGGTAAACCAATTCTTTTTACTGCTCAAATAGTGGTGGAACAATCAGGAAAAACTTTTATCACTCAAACATGAAACAGGTAGAGACTCCAATGGGATTAACTCTTTTATTGGCCATTCTCTGGGACAAAATGTACATGGATGATGAAACCAGATAAGAGTGTAGAGAGTCAAATACAGAGGAATGGCAGACCATTATGGGGATTGAGTGAATTGCAGAGAAGAATAAAAAATGGAAAAGGAAATTAGACTTTTCACTAGTGGAAAAAAATGACTGGGCAACTCTGGGATATGTTACAACAAGCTCCTGAATAAAATAAATAGGAAGTATTTTTCAGGCTGTGGGGATTGAATGAATGTGATCAATCTTCCTTGTGTGGGAACCGCATTGCTCCTACCTACAAGCTCCCTCTAGTGATTTGAAATCTCACAGCCACTCAACCTATAAACAGTAGTCCAGCTTGAGCAATGGTCACTTAGCCAGGCAACAGCACCTAACCAGTCATACAGTCACAATAACCCTGCATTTTATTTTAAATCTCTTCTCCAAGAAACCATTTGAGGGCTACATTTTTCTCTCTTGCCTACTTTAATTATATTGGACATGAGTATGCATAATCACTTTTTTTGACAATAGGACCTTTGCAATATTACCAATGTCCCCAATAGCTGACATCATTTTCTTTAGGGCTTTTTTAAGAGTTTAACTCTGTATAGTATAGAAATCTATGTCTCTGGGAAATAGATTTTATATACTATGCTATAATGCGAGTGGAGCTTTTGTTGTTTTGTTTTTAATAGACCTAACACAGGTGACTTGCCTTTTCCTTTGAGTTACCACTCCATTCTTTCCACCCCCAAAATATATACAACAGTAATATATATATATATATATATATATATATACACACACACACACATATTACTTCACAAGATCATAAAGATGAGAAATCATAGATATAAATTGTTTTGACTCTCAATAAATGGATAATAATGTCATGAAGAATACATCATTTGAAGAAGGCAGACTATTTCTGCTCATTTCTGCCCATTTTCATTTTCTTAAAAATCATAGAGGGCCAAGTATTAAGTTTGATGATGGAGCACTCGCCTAGCTGTCTGAGGCTGTGGGTTAAAAAAACAGTACCACAAAAATTTTAAAAAGGCATAGACAAACAACTTTATTTATGGAAACAAAACCATATGCACTTACGAAGACCTCTCTTCCTGCTACTGAATAGGAAGACTTCTATATCTGAATTGATGGCTACCAGCACGGGGCTAAACTGAGCAATGGGATGATTGGCTGGACTGGAGAAGCCCAGAGAGAGCTTGTTGTTGAATGAGAAGGCATAAAGGAAGAGATAACTAAATGGAAAAGTCATGAAGCAGAGGGGAGACGGCTCAGTGAGAAGGACAGGGAATGAGAAGGTGTGAAAACGCAGGAAAAAAAATAGGGAAATGAGAATGATTTGTGCATTTTGCATAAAACAAGGGATTTGAAACATATCTAAGAAGAGTCTTTTTAAAATATTTTTTTTTAGTTGTTGATGGACTTTTTAAATTTTATTCTAGGCAAGACTTCTTCCACTGAGCTACAACCCCAGCCTCTGAAAAAGGTCTTAAAAGTTATTTTGGTGTGGAATGAAATCCATCTGTATCCTTAATAAATATTTATTACACATCTACATGACTACACAACTGAGTGGTTGGGGATATTAAAATCATTTTATTTGTATTTATTATGTTATGCACAACAGGCATTCCACAATTGTTGGTTGAATTGAACTCTTCTGTGTTCTATTCCAGGCATAATCACTCAGTTTCAAGTCTGTTGTACTTAATGTGGAAATAGTAGAAGGGAAATATAATTGATTGATGTTCTTTGTTCTGAGTTCAGGTACTGAGTATATTTTTAATTTTGATTAGGGAAACACTTGGACTGGTGGATGGGAAACCTTGTGGAATATTTTGAGGTGGCAGCCAACTGACAGAACTTGTTTTGATCTTAGAATATATTATGACTCTATTCCAACTCAGGATCGGTCACTTGAGCAAAGAGATTCACTCAAGCCTTAAGCACAGCACAGCATCTGGAAGAATTTCTAGAAAGTTTTATCAGGGAACTTTTAGATGGTATAAGTTCAGCAGTGGTGTGCTAATAGTCCAGCTCTCTGGAAAAACAAGAAAATGAATTATTGATACTAATAAAAATAAAAGATCTAGTTTGTAGCATTTCCCAATTTTTGCAGTGTAATATTTCTACCCTGGCTAATTTCAAGAAGTCATGGGCTTGACAATTGTTTCATTGAATTCCTGATAATTTAATAATTGCCTGTCTCAAACCATCTCCACTCTCCTGAGCTCTGGGAGGCCGAGTGAGTGAAAAAGAGGCCCAGCAGCCCATGCCCAATGCCTAAGTGCAATGTAGAGGCCAAAACTGGGACCTAGGAGAAAGTCCATGTGTCCTCTTCATTATGGTCCTCTTCTGTGACCCTGCTCCCTCCTGGTACAGAGAGGTCCTGGCAATGAGGACATCATTACAAGTAAACACATTTTGCCATGACTGAGACAGAAATTTAAACAAAGCAATAAGCAAGAGGGAGACATCTGGGTTTTGTTTGTTTCCTGTTGTGATTACCACTGGTTTTAGATACTTCAAAATAACTTTTCTAGTTCTCTATGTCTCCAAAAGCAAAACCAAAATCATGTTTTGTGTCAATCATTAGAACAGTGTACCGAGCTAGACTTTTCAAAATAGCATTTTAAATCACACAATATATTATGGTCTAATATCTATAAAACCCAACTGCGAATAAAGTAGGATACCTCAAATAGAGGACTGGATTAGACAACTTTTCTTTCTGATCAGATAAAGAGAAAGGAGCTGAAAGAAAGAAATTCTGCAAAGGTGGCTGAGGTTAGAGTTTGGCCTGAAGAGAGGGCTGCAGAGCCCCCTCACAGATCACACAGCTCAAGTACTGGACATGATTGGAGGCCTCAATGACAGTGATCAGACATTCATGTCAAAAGATGCCCCTCCCTTCCTTTTTCATCTTCTTCCCCTTTCAGCTGTGAGTAGTGAGAAAATGACTGAAGACAATGTGCTAGTTTGCAGCATTGTGCACTGGGGCACTTTTTTCTTTGCCTTTGACTTGTGAATGACTGAGAATTGTTTTATTGTAAAAAAGTTTCTCTAAGAACAAGACTTTTAATTTAACTAACAATGCCAGAGGGGGGAAGTAGGCAAACAGTCAGTTCCTTGTGTCCAGCTGCCTCTCAGACACTGAAATTGTTCACAAGGTCTCCATGCTGGGCGGGTGCTGCTTTTCCAGTTTCTCTTCCAGTGGCTGCGTGTGTGAGGTAGAAACACATCACAGAGAGCCCACTAGATTCTGTTTAACTCCACCTTGAATTTGTCCAGCAAACTATCAGGGCCTTTTAGCATCAAAATGAGAACTGCTTCTGAAAGTCTAATTCTCAGTGGGTTTGGAACAGAAAGAAAAAGTATTGCTGTTTGTCCCCTGCCATTATGAAGTACTGGGATGGAAGAAAGGAGAGGGACTCAGAGCTTCTAGGGCTGTCCCTGTTTAAAAAAAAAAAAAAAAAAAAAAAAAAAAAAAAAAAAGCAGGCACTGAGACTCATTTTCAAGAATGTTTTAACTGTGGATTCAGATTTGATAGAGAACTGCCAGTCATTTATATCTTTAAGCAGGCCTTTTAACCCTTCCTTGCCAAAGGGGCATTAAGACAAGAAATTATAGTACAGGAAGGAATTTAGGATGAGTAGCAGGGTGAGTCAAAAATGTAAATGTCAATCAGGATGTTTGAAGGAGAAGAAATTGTCAAAATATTATGCCATATGCTATAGTAACTTTTGATGTCTTCAGGAACCAAGGAAAAAAAACTTCCTACAGAGTTTTTTTTTTTTTTTTTTAAGCTTATGAAACAGAAAGACCAAGCTCCCTTTTAGGTTCATCTTCGCTGAATTTGTTTATCCTAAAATTTTAAAAGTATTGATATTCTTTGCTTAGGCTTACAATGTTTTTTTTCTTTCTTTTTCTTTTTTTAATTTTTATTTGTTCTTTTTAGTTATACATGACAGTAGTGTTTCCTCACAGGTATGTGCACAGCAAATGTAAAAGTTCAGGAAGTAACAGTATGTAAAGCTCTAAATGACAATGATTTATTTAAAAAATTGAATTAGATAAGTCATGAATGTTTCCTTTATTCATTGTGTGTGTGAATTCATGTTCATTTCTTTTAACTTATGATCAGAACTTTATTCAGTTCCATGGGCATCTGTGCCTTCAAGGGAAAAAAGAAAAAAAAATGTAAACAAATTGGCCATTCTGTTACTGGCATCCACACCAGAGAAACCCAGCTGGCCAGATAGATCTGCTCTCACCCACAAAAGAAATAGGCAAATTATGGAAAAAGGAAAAATAAATTTCATGCTATTTGATCAGGCTGAACCATACTATATTCTACTGAAAGAAGAAAATAGAAATATCATCCAGTGGTTTAGACCAGCATCCTAAATGTAAGATAGGATTTTGTTTTGAATATTAAGCTCATTTTATACATGGTAAAATAAATTCATTATTGTGTACAGAAGATGCTTATTGTGTTTAGTCAAAGAAATAAAATTTAGAGACCAATTCTATAAATATGGACACTGAACAGAATTTTACATTAGATTCACTGAGAGTTTCTAAGGGTTCATACCTTTTTCACAATAAACCAGCATTCTTGAGCAGAGGCAGGAGGAGTATCAGGTGGTTCAGATGATAGGGGCAGCAAGACAGAAGACAGCTGTGTTAGTCTTTCATAGCTATGACCAAAGTACCTGACAAGAACAACTCTGAGGATAAAACATTTATTTTGGCTCAGGCATTTCAGAAGCCTCAGTCTATGCTTGTTCTACCACTTGGGCCCAAAGTGAACAGACTATCATGGTAGAAGGGCATGACAGAGGGAAGTTGCTCAGTTCCTGATAGTCCAGAAGCAGAAAGAGAGACAGCAAGGTGCCAGGGACAAAATGCACACCCCAATGGCAGGTCTCCATTGACCTGCGTCCTGCAGCCACACCCTACCAGCCTGCAGTCAGAACCTAGTACAGTAGTCCTTTCAAATTATTAATTCATCAAATGAATTACTGTACCGATTAGGTTATAGATCTCATAATCTAACCTTTTCTCCTCTGAACATTCCTACATTAACACATGAACTTTTGGGGGGTGACGCTTCATATCTAAATCATAACAGGAGCCAAGACAAAATGGCACTGATCTCACAACTTTTTTGTATGGAAGAATTAGTGGGCAGTACAATATTTAACCAACTTCTTTATATCTTGTTTTGGCAGAAGCAGAAATGGTATTGTCATATTTATTATATAAAGAGATTGATTCACTATACACACATAATAGACAATTTTTTCTTTTTTAGTTGTTGATAGATATTTATTTTATTTATTTTTATGTGGTGCTCAGGATCCAACCCAGTGCCTCACATATGCTAGGCAAACGCTATACCACCGAGCCACAACCCCAAGCCCTCAAAATAGACAAAGTTAAGAAAACCCAAAAATGACTACTTCTGAACTAGTCACATTAATACACATGCAGTCAATATAAAGAGTCATTCTTCATTCATCCAAACACATAATATTCCTCCTTCATGTTAGGATTTGGGAAAACAGATGTGAAAAATAAACCATCACTCTTTATAGGCCTGGGGAGTTCATTACAAAACATCATGTTCTACATTCCATAGTACACAAATGGACAAAATGTGATGAGAGACTGAAGGAAAGGAAAATTAACCCTGAGGGCAAGGATTGGAAAATCCTTAGAGCAAAAGAAAAGGTTACATGAGGCCAAACTTCAGATAAATGCTTAAGTAAAAATTGCTGCTGTTGGATTCCACTTCCAGTAGTACCAAGCACTCACCAAACTGGCTTAAGGGAAGAAAACAAGGGTAAAACCTTCATCTAAGATAAACAGCAACAAACAGACCAGGGGAGAATGCACACTGTAAGGTGGAATGAAATGAGGCAACTGTTTTTAATTTTAGGGGGCAAAAGGGGTTTTCACCTGGTGACCAGAGTCTTGAAACTCGGGAAGCCAGGATTAATATAGAGATGGAGGGAATCAGGGAATGGCAAATGGTAGAAATGGATGTTCAAATTCTATCTTCCCTTACCTTTGTAAGAGTCAGAACCATGCACCAGTGGAACACACTTAAGTCAATGTGAAGCCAAAAGATTTGTGCAGAGACCAGAGATAATGGCCAAAATGGTGTTTGAAGTTAAAGGTCAACAAAGGAAATTCCCCATATTTAAAAAAAGAAAGGAAATGACATTTATCAGAGAAAAAATAAAGAGCCCAGAATCTCCACATCTTAACACTCATAATGATTGTAAAAGCAGTTGTCATAAAGGAACCAGAAAAATGAAACTTGTTTAAGAGAGAAAAAACTGAAACTAAATTTAAGATGACCCAAATATTGGAACCAGCAAAGATTTTAAAGCAGTGTATGTAACTATGCTCACCTAAATAAAACTATTTATACTCATTACGAATTAAAAAGAAAAGAAAATAGCAAGAAATGGCTTCAGAGAAGCAGAACTGATTTTTTTTTAAAAAAAGAACCAAAGTCAAAATATAAGCTACCTACAAGAGATATATATCAAGTATAAAGACACAGATAAACTAGAAATAAATGGCAAACCAAGGATATGAGGGCCAAAACGATTGAACTAACATCACATAAAATAAATTTCAGACAATAATTTATATTACCAGACATAAGAGGACACTTAATAATAAAAGTATCAATCAAGCAAACATAACAATTATAAAGATTTTTGCAACTTAACACATAGATCAAAATAAGAAAACAAAAATTAATCAAAATTTTAAATAATTAAAAGTTACATACTCACAGTTGAAGATTTTACCATTATTTGCTTGGCAACTAATGGAATAACTATACAAAATCAACCAAAGCTCTAAACAATGCTATCAACTACTTGAACTTGAAGAATACATACAGATAGCAAAAACCTACAGAATACACATTATTTAAATGGGTATTTTTACCAAGATGACCAATTGCTACCATATAAAAACAAGTCTCAAAAATCTAGAAAATATTGAAATCATGTAAAATATGTTTTTTAAAAAAACTGGAGTTTATACTAGAAATTAATATAATAATTATAAATAATAATACAGGAAAACCCAATCATAGTAAAATTCATGAGCAAATTTCAATGATATATGAAAAGAGAAATTACAACATAATCTATAATCTAGAGAAAAAACAGAAAAGGCTTTGAATGATTATACTCTGTGTCAAAATCAAAGGGATGCAGCTAATGCAGCAATTAGAGTAAATTTTGTAGCACTAAAATGTTTGTGTTGGTAAAGAAGAAAGATTTAGATACAATCCTTTGGTTCCCACCTTAAGAAATTATTAAAAGAAGAACAAATAAACCTCAAAATATGTAATAAGTAGAAATCAAGTATAATAATCTGGAGTGGGTCATGGTGGCTCTTGCCTGAATCCCCAGTTACTCTGAAAGCTGAAGCAGAAAGATTGCAAGATCAAGGACAGCCCAGGCAACTTAGTGAAACCTGTCTCAAAGTAATTTTTTTTAAGGGACTGGGGATGAAATTCAGTGGTTGAGCTCTAGCCTAGCATACATGGTTCCTGGGTTCAATGTCCTGAATTACACATGTATGTGTAAAATTACACACACACAGAGCGAGAGAGACAGAGAGAGAGAGAAAGGAAAAAGAAATCTATGAAAACATAATGAAGGATTACAAAAAATATTACGAAACCAAAAGCTGGTTTTAAAAAACATTATCATTATAAAAACAACTGAAAGTTTGAGGGTCCTCAAGCCCACAGCTTCGATAACTTGTTAGAAGGTCTCACAGAGCTCACAAAAGCTTTTATACTCATGATTATGATTTATTATAATAAAAGGATCCAGATTAAAAATTCAGCCAAGAAATAGACCCATGGGACAGAGTACAAGAAATTTCTAAAAGTAAAGCTTCAAGTTATCCTTTGTTAACAGTGTCATAAATGATATTAGCTTGACCCAGAAATAATGTGTGTCCATACACATGAAGCACTTTCAAGTCTTGGCAACATCCAAGCCTTGCCATCCAGAGATTATATTGGTCTGGGATAGATAGATGTCTTTGAGTATCAATGTGGCTGCACCCTCAGTCTCTAGCATTTACAGGGTTGTACTGAAAGCAACATAAAGTACATTGTTAGATGGTTGAGAACCAAAGGCCTGGGGAAAAAATGACATGCTTATCAGACAAGATGTTCCAAGGCTTAGAGATGACATCTCAGGAACTAAGGTCAAAGGGAAATGCTATTTGCATAGGTTTTGACATTCCTTCATGTAAAAAACTCCAGGTTCAAATACTGTCATTGGTAAATTCTGTTCAAGCACTTAAGGAAGGAATAAAACTAATCCTACAAAATCTATTTCAGAAAATAGAGGAGAAGGAATACTTCTCATATTATTTTATGAGAGTTGTATAACTATAATTCTAAATGAAACAAAGACATTGGTTTTGATTATAAACACAAAAATCCTTAACAAAACATTAGCAAATAAAATCCAACGCTGTATAAAAAGCATAATCCATTATCATCAAGTTGGGCTTATCCTAATAATGCTATGATGTTTAAAAATTAAAAAAAAACAATGGAATGCCTCAAATTAATGGAGCAAATAAACAATCAATATGATTATTGACCCAGGTGAAGAGAAAATTATATGAAATAATTTGACATTCATTCATGAAAGAAGAAAATTAGGTAAATTAAAAACAAAAGGAAAATTTCTTAATCTTAGTTAAAAGATTTGTAAAGTCAGATCAAAAATCAGCAGTGAATAGATCAATGTTTTCTGCCTAGTATCAAAAACAAGGCAAAGATGTATATTCTCATCATTTATTTTCAATAGTTTTACCTTTTTAGCCAGAGAAGTAAGGGAAATGAAATAGCATACAGTTTGGAATGGGAGAATACAATTACCCCATTTGTCAATGACATAGTAGTTTGCAAATAAAATCCTAATATAGAAAAACATTGCTAAAAATAAAAGTAAATTTGGTAAGATCTCAGGATACAAGTTCTAGATACAAAAAGAAGCAAGGAAAATCAAAAATTAAAGTATATTTGTATACATTAGCAATGAATTGTTAGAAAATAAATTGTTTTACATATCACTGACATCGGAAAATTAAAATACAGAAAACTTTACCAAAGATATGCAAAACTTGCCACAGAAAACTGTCAAATATTATAAAAGGAAATAAAATAAGATTTAATATAACAGAGAGTTACACCAGAGATATGGATTAGGAAACTTGAAATAGTTGAGAAGGACAGAGAAAAGCACAACCAGAAAAGTGAAAATAGTAGTAAGGATGACAATAATAAATTCTTCACATTTAAAAGATTTTCTTTTTGACAAATGAAGTTAAATAAACATAAAAGGAAACCACAGATAGAGTATACATATTGACAGAGCATATGTCCGTCAAAGGATTTATATCAAAAATTTATAAAGAACTTTTACAACTAAATAATACAACAAACAATCCAATTAAAAAGTGGACAATTGATTTGTGAAAACACTTCACAAATGAATATGTATAAATAACAATAATCATGAATATGCACTCAACATCACTAGTCATCAAGGTAATACAGATTAAAATTACAACAAAATACCATTGTACACCAACTAGAGTAGCAAATGTTCAAAATCAGTCAAGGACAAATACTGACAAAGGTATGAAAAATCAGAACTCTTGTATATTTCTGGTGGGATTGCAGAATGATATAGACACTTTAGAAAATTTAACAGTATCTTATAAAGTTATACTTCCACTTGTGATCTGCCAAGAGTCTAAGTTTTTGCCCAGATGTACAATCAACTACAAAAAGCTTGGAGAAGCTCTAAGATGATAAAGATGTTCCATATCTGATTATGGTGGTGGATAAAACATGAGAGTACACAATTACCAAAATCTGTCAAACATACACTCAGCAACTGCAAATATTGTTGCAAATTACACCTTAAAAATGGTAGAAAAAAATTGACAGCTATTAAAAAAAAAAAAAAAAAACTTTGCAGCTCATACATTTCTGCCAAGACATACCCAATATACTTTTTCAGTTTGAAAAGTTGCAGAGTTTAGACCCTAGCTTGGAGAGCCAGTCATGAGACCTCAGGAGAGCAGGAAGGAGAGACTGAGCTCTGCTCAGACAGGGGTACATAAATACTAGCCTTTGAATTTGAATCTCCAGGATGACTTTCATGTAGGTGGCCCTCAGAGCCTTCGAAAGTCCTGGGACAAGCTTCACTTCTAGGCTCTATTTTTAACTCTCTTTTTTAGATATTTTATGAGTCCAGATTACCTTTGATTCCATGCTACACTGAAACAAATGAGCTGAGGAAGAAACATTGCTAATGAATTTGACCATTTATTGCAGGTAAGTGCAATTCACCAAATACACTTATTTCCCCATGCGTTGTTATCTGTAGTTCCCTACTCACTCCATCTTTTCCACAGAGAGCTCTTAGTTAACTATTGCTGAAATTGGAATCTAAAAAGCAATTCTGATGGAAAGAGCAACATTTCAATTAAACGAATAATCAAATTCCAAATGTTATTTGAATAATTTGAGTTCTTAAATTAAGCACACGGATTTTTTTTTTTCCTGCAAGTAGGCTATAAATTACATTTTCCGCTACATTGGCAGTAAACGGGTAATTAATATTTCAACTTTTCCTTCTCAATGTTGATTTAAAAAATAAAATTAAATAAGCACAGAACATAAATCAGCACAGCCATTCAAGATTAGATGTGATTGCCATCTCCGGTTTTTATCCTATTTTCTGGGGAGTAGGAGCTTCCGTTTTGGAGTTCAGCCTGAACCCAAAAGAGCATTTTCCACACAGGATAAAAGTTTACATCATGGAGATGACAACTGAAACGTGAGAGACATAATAATAAGATCCATTCAACAACTAGTATATGCTTCTCTGCTCTAAATACATAAATTATTTTCATATAAAGAAGTTACCATATATTTAATATATTATTGCCTTTGTACCTCTCTTAACCATTGGAAGCATGCAATTTACTGAGAAACTATTGTTTTGAAGTTATACTTTCTAAATGATCACTATTTAGTTAAAAAGAGCCATGAAATGTTACTCCAAAGGAGTCATAATAGGATTTTGTGTTTTCCGAGTCACTGTTGTAACTGCTTGAGATACATGAGTTCTTTCATGTTTTACAAAAAAAAAAAAAAAAAAGGAAGGGTTTTACTTTTACAATTTCAATCTATTAGATGCTAAAACTATGGAAAGAAGCTCCCTGATATGAGTAGTGACCAGAGCTGGGATGGAATGAGGGCCACATCTTACCAAGGCACCCTGTCTACCACACTGTGGATTTGCTCATACTGGTTTATACTGAAGTGAGAGTTTTTGTTTTGTTTTGTTTTGTTTTCATGAGTATCATGCAAATCAGATACTAATCACAGATACACAGGTCAAATTCCACAGGCTAAGGGCACTTCAGTCACCAGCTTAGGGACTCCTGGGTCATCTGCACTTCTCACCAACAGACTAAGTATTTGTAGATTCTCACCCATCCCTCAAGTTTGATAATTTCCTGGAATAACTCCCAGGACTCAGGATCATACTATAGTTATGATCATAGTTTTATTATAACAGTTATAAATCAAGATCAGGCAAAGAGATGTGTAAGGTGAAGTCCAGGAGGGTCCCAAACACTGTTTCCATGTCTTCCTGTGCATTCCTGTTTCAGTACATCCAGGTATGATGGTCAATCAGGAAGTGCACTTGAGCTTTGGTGTCTGGTTTTGTTTTATAACATAAATTACTTACCAATTAGCGACATGATTGAACTCATCTCCAGCACCCCTTCCTCTCTCTGGAGTTCAGGTCAGGCAGAAATCATGCAGCTCCAAGTTCAACGCTCTAATGACAGGGTTAGACTTTATGGTACCACAAACCCTCATTCTAAAATATCTAAGGGCCTCCCTTGTGTCATTTGCATGGACTCAGATATGGTCTAAGGGTCCCATTATGAAAAACAAAGATAATCTTATAACTGGAGAAATTCCAAGCATCTAGAGTCTTCCTCCCAGGACAAAGACTCTGAAAATTATTATGCAATAATTAATCAATTCAATGAACATTGCCCTTCATTTTATAGCATTCTCTCTTTCCAGCAGTCCTTGCAAGGTCACCTAAAAATCATAAGGACCAAACCAGCAGCATCTGTCCAGCAATGGAGGTGCCTTTGAAGCAGTACTAGGTAAAACTCTGGCATCCTTAAGTTCTTAGGGAGACCCAGACCAAAAGGTTGAGGGCCAGGAATAAAAATTGGCCATCTGTCTCTTTCACCTTCTACATTTCTAATTTGGGACAATCATCACTAAGATCCTAAGCCATCTCTGTCCTTCAGTATCAGGCTCCTCTTATTGGTTGCCTCACTTACATTGGTGTCTAAGACTGATGCTGCTACCACATGTTCACTGTCCATTTATTCCCATGCCATGAGTTTGTGTTTCTTCAACTTTCCCATCACCTCCAGTAACTATTTGGCTTTGTTACTCTCAGTTTGTACATGTCTTTCAAAATTGGGATGTGTCCCAGTGGCTCAGGTGAGTAAGGCAGGAGAATCGTAAGTTTATCAAAGCCAGCCTCAGCAAAAGCAAAGCACTAAGCAGCTCAGTGAGACCCTGTCTCTAAGTAAAATACAAAACAGGGCTGGGGATATGGCTCAGTGGTCAAGTGCCCCTGAGTTCAATCCCAGGTACTAAAAAAGAAAAAGAAGGATCATTTTGGGCTGGGGATGTGGTTCAAGCAGTAATGCACTTGCCTGGCATGTGTGGGGCGCTGGGTTTGATCCTCAGCACCACATAAAATTAAATAAAAGATGTTGTGTCCACCTAAAAGTGAAAAATAAATATTAAAAATTCTCTCTCTCTCTTCTCTTTCTTAAAGAAAAATCGTTACCCTAAGTACATGTATGAAGACATGAAGGATGTGACTCTACTTTGTGTACAACCAGATATGAAAAATTGTCTTCTGTATGTGTAGTATGAATTGTAATGCATTCTGTTGTGATATATAACAAATTAAAAATTTTAAAAATATTGTACAAAAAATATTGTTATATGAGGGTCAAAAAAACCCCACTATACCATGTATGGATTTAAAAAAATTGGGATGCAGTGCTGAATTTAAAGATATGTGCTGGTGTCTTTCTTTACCACCAAACCAGTCTTCCAGTTTTATTCTCTCAATGACTATATTGTGCCATTCTGTTCTTTCTTTTTTTTAATTGTACAGATTTGTGGTATTTACTGTGATATTTTCATGTATTGTGAATTGTCCATGTTCATCTACCCTTCTACCTTCATCACTCAGCCCATACATATTCCCTTCCCAGTCTCAAGTGATCCCTATTCTACTTTCAAGTCAATGGTTATTCTTTTTAAAAATTTATTATTATTATATTTTATTTTATTTTGTGGTGCTGGGGATTGAACTCAGGGCCTTGAGCATGCCGCGCAACTGAGCTGCATCCCCAGTTGTCAACGAACTTTCTCAATCACATAACAAAACACTGATTTTGCTAGGGGAGAGGAAGAGGAATTTATGTCTCTTCTAATGTTGCTCTTCATTTTGAGGTCATCTAATGTATCACTTTGTAAATCAGACTCATAAGTTATATTTGCATGTCAAAGTATCACTAAAATGTAAAAAAATAAAATAAACAGCAATAGTTAACAGAAATAACTGGATTCATTTTATTTCCTTCTAGGCCTTTTAATGAGAAGATTCTTCCTAGTTATAAAGGTACTTTAACACCATTTTAAAACTAGATGATTTTATCTTTGACTTTTCTATTCATTCACTTGCTCATTAAGTTAATGCATATCTATTGCATTCAAGGCATGTGGTAGGGAGGTCAGAAGAAGGTATAATAAAACACCAGTCCTTTCTCCTGTGAAGCTGACATACTTGTGGTAAAGTGAAATCATGGATTATTACATTGAGAAGAACTTAAAATTCACCTTCTTCAATATCATGCCTAAGGCAGAGATAGTGTAAAACATCTCATTCTTCTAGTTGCAGTTTAAGCACTTCCAATTTTTGATCCTGTCTGTTAAAAATGTTTCTTGAAAGTCTCTTCTCTCTCCTACTCCCATCCTACAAAAAACAGAAGAATAATATGAATTCCGTTACATCAGTCTCCCCTCCAGCTTACAGTAATTAATCCAAAGTCCATGCTCACAGATAATGCACAAAATAAATCCTAACCCTCTTCAACCCAACACAGTGCTCCCTGGAGCATTGCCTTCATGGTCTCTGATGTTACTGCTCACAAAGCAAAGCTAGCTGTTTCAAATGCTCCTCACATGGCATGGCTTCTAGATGCTCTGTCATCCTGGATGCCTTCTCTGAGCCCACTATAATCTTTAAATGTTCCCTTGTGAGACTCAGCATATGCAGCTAAATCTTGAGATACTTAGTGGAAAGAATAGTTTGAGGGACAGACAGAGATGGGAACAAGTGCCAGCTCATCTACTAATGAGACAGGTGACCTTGAACAGGACACTTTCTGCTCTCATAAAATGAGGAAGATTATCTTTCAGGGAAAGGATTAAGCATAACATGTGCCAAATGCCTAGTTGCATGCAAGTACTTAGAGACATATATTGGAGTTTTTTTTTCGTGTTTTTTTTTTTAACTAAAGGTATGATTTACACAGTGAGAAGGAACTAGATCTATTGACTCTGTTAATGCCATCTGTATGTTTCTACCTTCCTGGTGAACACACTACATCATTGGATTATTGTTCATCCATTAGTTCACTAAAGGCTTCCCTTTCTTTGTTTTCTTGTTCTATGTTTTCTTATAGAAACAGGAAGCCCTTGCAATCCTGGTAATTTATGGGACTTCAGAACAGAGCTTACCATTTGCAGAAGTACTTTATTAAATTTTCATCATGAAATAATTGACATCCTTGTTCTTCTGCTTCTCATAAAGCAAACATCAGCAACACCGAGAAAGCATACTTCTGGTTTTATTTTGGCAACTTTTGCAATGTCTCCAATATTCTCAAATACACTAAAGAAATAAAGTAAAATCATGAAAGTTATTCATAATTTAAGAGTGAAAATTCACAAGCTAATTACTCTTCTGATACTAGAGAGAACTATTTGATTACTAAAGTAAAAGTCAAGAAATGTGACTGTAGTTACAATGTTGCCAGTTTCTTGTGTAACTGTGGGAAAATCACAACTTCATTTGTAGAGCAATGTCTGAGGGCCCCTCCAGGGGAAGACATATTTAATGACTTGTCAGCCCATAAGTTCACATTGACATCTTTCTCAGCTTCCCACAGAAGAATATTCAAGTTTCTAATTTCATTTTCTGATCAAGGAGGTCATCATAATCAAACATGTATTGAACACTTACTATTTTAATCATTAAGCAAAAGACCAAAGAGAAAGAGTTGAAAAAGAAACAGAGAGAGGGAAAAGATGGAAAGAAAAAAAATCAAGAACAAAACCTTTTGATTTGGTGTGTAATATTCAAACTGGTACTTATAATTAATTTTAGGGACCTTGTTTAAAATAGTAAAAATACTATTTTATTCTATAAATGAATATCTCTGCCTCTCCAGAAGCCCTAGAAAGGAAGACTTTAATCAGAATCACCCAACTTGTGTCAAAAGATTTTGACAGTGAAGCAGACTCCCTCTGAAATTAAAAGCACCTTCATCATATCTTGTTTCCCTGCATGTGATACTTCCTCAGCTTGAGAACAAAACATTTCATTTTTTGTTTGTTTGTTTTGCTCCAATTAGTTATACATGACAATAGAATGCATTTTGACACATTGTACACAAATAGAGCATAACTTTTCATTTCTCTGACTGTATATGGTGTTGAGTCACACCAGTAGTATAATCACACATGCATATAGGGTAATAATATCTGTTTCATTTTACCAACCTGTCCCATTCCCATCACCCCAATCCTCCCCTCCTCATTCCCTTCATCGTAATCCAAAGTCACTTCATTCTTCTCTCCTCACCCCCACTATGAATCAGCATCTGCTTATTAGAGAAAACATTCTGCATTTGGTTTTTTGGGATTGGCTTATTTCACTTAGCATGATATTCTCCAATGCCATTCATTTACCTGCAGATGCTATACTTTTATTCTTCTTTAAGGCTAAGCAATATCCCATTGGGTATATATACCACATTTTTGTTAGCCATTCGTTTATTGAAGGGCATCTATGTTTGTTTCATACTTTAGCTATTGTGAATTGACCTGCTATAAATATTTATGTGACTGAGTCACTGTAGTATGCTGATGTTAAGTCCTTTGGGTATAAACCAAGGAGTGGAATAGCTCGGGTCAAACAATGGTTCCATTCCAAATCTTCTGAGGAATCTGCATACCACGTTCCATAGTGGTTGTGCTAATTTTCAGTCCCACTAGCAATGTACGAGTGTGCCTTTTTCTGAACATCCTGGCCAACCCTTTTTATTGCTTGAATTTTTGATAACTGCCATTCTGACTGGAGTGAGATGAAATCTTAGAGCAGTTTTGATTTGCATTTCTTTAATTGCTAGAGGTGATGACCATTTTTTTCATGTGTTTATTGATTGATTGTATTTCTTCTTCTGTGAAGTGTCAGTTCCTTACCCCATTTATTGATCTGATTTTTTTTAAGACAGAGAGAGAAAAAAATTTTAATATCTATTGTTTAATTTTTGGTGGACACAATATCTTTATTTTATTTGTATATGGTGCTGAGGATTGAACCCAGCGCCACGCACATGCTAGGAGAGCGCGCTACCGCTTGAGCCACATCCCCAGCCCGAGTTATTTGTTTTTTTGGTATTAGGGTTTTTTTGAGCTCTTTATATATGCTGAAGATTAGTGCTCTATCTGAGGTGTGTGGTAAAGATTTTTTTCCCATTCTGTAGGCTCTCTCATCATGTTATTATTTCCCTTACAGAGAAGAAGTTGTTTTGTTGTTGTTGTTGTTGTTATTGTTGTTTAGTTTAAATCCACCACATTTATTGATTCTTGATTTTTCTTCTTGTGCTTTAGGAGTCTATTTAAGGAAGTCAGGTCCTAAGCCAACATGATGAAGATTTGGGCCTACTTTTCCTTCTATTTGGTGCAGGATCTCTGTTCTACTGTCTTTGATCCACTTTGAGTTGACTTTTGTGCAGGGTGAGAGATAGAGATTTAATTTGATTTTGCTACATGTGGATTTCCAATTTTCCCAGCACCATTTTTGAAAGAGGTTAGCTTTTCTCCAATGTATATTTTTAGCACCTTTTTCTACTATGAGATAAACATATTTATGTGGGTTTGTTTCTGTGTGTTCTATTTTGTACCATTGGTCTACATGTCTATTTTGGTACCAATACCATGCCATTTTTATTACTATTGCTCTGTAGTATAGTTTAAGTTCTGGTATTGTGATGCTTCCTGCTACTATTCTTGCTAAGGGTTGCTTTGGCTATTCTGGATCTCTTTATCTCTCTCTTTTTTTCAAATAATTTCATGATTGCTTTTTCTAGTTCTATGAAGAATGTCATTGAGTTATTTTTTTATAGGAATTGCATTAAATCTGCTCAACAGTTTTGGTAGTATGGCTATTTTGACAATATTAATTCTGCCTATCCAAGAGCATGGGAGATCTTTCCATCTTCTAAGGTCTTCTTTGATTTCTTCCTGTGTTCTATAGAGATAATTTCTTCATTTTGAGGATAGAATCCAAGGGAGTTAAGACTGACTTGCTATCTAACTAAATCTGCATATGTGTATATTCTGCCTTTTGTCCCAGTTTGCTCCTCTCCTATTATTATAAAATTGTTCCATGCTCCTGAGTCCCTTCACGATGGGCATTTCAGACAGAAAGCTCATCTTTACCTTTCCCAAAGCCAACTTAGAATAAACCCCTTTCATATCAATGTGAACTCAAGTGTTTGTGGAGCATAGGAGCACAAAAACCATTGCTTCTGATGATAGCATGACCAAATATTTCTGTGAATAGCATATCTTAGAGAAACACAGTGACAATAATTCAGTGATCCACTACTGCCAAAGGAAATGCACTGTCTTCTACAGGGAAATGAAAATTGTAAAAAGAGAGGAGACTGAGAGCCATTTGCCATACAATTCAGGGATGCAAACTCAAATTTCTGCAATGGTTTAATGGATAATATGAAATTGAATCTTCTAGGGGGAGGTGTAAAGTACTGAACAAATGGAAAAAAACTACTGAAATCCCTAAAACGCGTATCTTATCTAATAGAATTCAATGACTAAGGAAAACAACAGGCATTAGTATGGCTTATAAAATTGATCAAATATTATCTGAATACCAAATATCAATAAAACTGAATGCTGTGGGTCTGTACAAGAGCCACTTGACTTTGTTAACAGAGAATGCGACAGCATTTCCATTAGTGTAAATACATTTGAAAATAGAGGTCAAATCTAAAATTTAAAAAGAAGAAGAAATTAGTGGGGCATGGTGGTACATGCCTGTAATCCCAGTGGCTTCGGAGGCTGAGGCAGGAGGATCGTGAGTTCAAAGCCAGCCTCAGCAAAAGCTAGGTGGTATGCAACTTAGTGCAATCCTGTCTCTAAATAAAATAACACAAAATAGGGCTGAGGAAGTGGTTCAGTGTTTGAGTGTCCCTGAGTTCAATCCCTGGTACTGAAAAAAAATTAAATAAAGGAGAAACTAATTATTAAAACTCTGTAAATGGATCCTAAAAGTAAACATTGATACTACCTCTTTAAAAAAATATACTGATTCTTTGAGAGAAAAGTATACTTATTAAAGTTATAAAGAAGAAAAGAGAGGTGAGGGGAAGAAGTCCAACAAAAGATTAAAGATGTGAACTATATGGAGATGTTAAGAATATAAAAATGTATAATTTTATGTCAAAATATTTAAAAGTAACAGTGAAATAAGATTATTTACTGAGAAAACAAAATTGACTCAAAGGAAATTGAACAGAAAAGGTGTTACTTTTTAACTGACTGAAAAATAATTTTAGAAAAAAATATAATGGGTAAGAAAATCTTCTGAGTGGGTTCCTTAAAACTTTCAAGAAAAAAGTTAAATTATATACTACAAAACCTTTTGAGAAAAAAAAATAACATGAAAATGAATTTATTTTCTAGAGATCTTATTTAATATTAGGAAATTCACCGTTATAAAAAGAAATAAAATATTTATTTCTATTCTAAACAGTAACCATTGTTAGAGTCTATAAACAAGTCAGGATGGCGCCTGGCATTTTGTCAGAGGGAGTGGTTTGTGAAGTGGCGCCAGCGAGCCATTAAGTGTGGAGATTCCTTATTGGTTGATTGCTGTATCTAGTTTATGTTAATTAAGATAAGCTGTGTGGAATGTATATATACCTCTGTTGTCCTACAATAAATGGCTCCCACTCCTGCTGTATCAATGTACACAAGTTGCTCCTCACCCCCAGGTTATTTTGCCCAGCAAGCTGGGCTGTGGCAACCATTATCATAAATAAAAATAAACTACTATAATGATTTTCAAGGTCATTAGTATTAATAATAGTTATTTTTGTCAATGCAATATGGAAAATAATATAAAACAGAGCTAAAACTACTAGAAAAGAGGGAAATATATATTATATATCATATATATATATATATATATATATATATATATATATATATATATATAAATATTTTCACATATATATCTACATAGCATTTTTACCTGAAAAATTACAAACATCAACCTAAATGGAGAATTAGTGAGAGCACTAAGTGTGAAATACAGAAAAAAAATGATATTGTCACTTCTATTCAACATTGTTTTGAGTATAAAATAAGTATAAAAATTCAAAGTTGTTGTTAAGCCAAAATTCTAGACTGAAGGGGTCTGAAATAAAGGGGTACATCAAGCCATTACAGATGATAGAGACACAGGGCAAGATACACAGATGGTAATAACATGGCATGAGGTTTGTTCCAAAGTAAAACAACCAATAAGAGGAGCCTGATACTGAAGGACAGAGATGGCTTAGGATATTAGTGATGATTGCCCCAAATTAGAAATGTAGAAGGTGAAAGAGAAGACCTTAGAAGATGGAAAGATTTCCAATGCTCTTGTATAGGCAGAATTAATACTGTCAAAATGGCCATACTACCAAAATTTTTGAGCAAAAATTGAAGTTGATTTGTAGGGTAGAAATTCATAGAGAGCGGGTGAAAACTGTTTGTTGATCAGATGAATGGGGGAGGGTTCTTATGGAGGGTGGTGCAAAGGTCATCATTCCTCTTCACAAGATCATTGTCATTTGTTTGTTTGTTTGTTTGTTTGTTTCTTTTTGAAACAAGTTCTCTCTAAATTGCTGAGGCTGGCATGTACCTCCATGCCTGGTTCAAACTGACAAGATTCTTTTCTTGGGGAGGGGTAGTTATCATGGTCTTCCCCAGTGAATTTTGAGTTTGTGACATACAAAGGTCATCATCAGGACAAGCAGGCTACTTCTGCATATGTCTGCTCTTGGAAAACTGGTTTTCGGCTTACCCCTGACTGGATGATGAAGGCTTTCCCTAGAAGACAACTTAAGGAAACTTTGTTATTTAAAAAATTTACATCCAGGTGTATCCAGGTTTAGCCAGTTCCCCTCACTATCCCTTGCTAGAAAGAAAGGACCAGTCCTGAGACAAGAGATTCCCTCATCCCCAGGAGCAAAGTTAGGTAGCAGCTGAAAAAATGTTCATCACATTTAATAAGGCAAAGTCTTTTATAATGCAAATCTGGGAAGAAAGGAATAAACTGTTTACCAAAACCCTACATTGATCATAGATGAGAGAACTGGGATGACAATGTAAGGGTCCGACAAAGTGTCGGAGGAAGAGACCACCAAGAGACTGACTCATGCAATTGCAGAAGGGGATTTATTGGGGATCCATTCCAGCATGCTGGGGCTCCATGGTCACTCAAGAAGGGAGAGCAGCCCAGAGCCCCGGGCAGGGGTTGAGCAGTGCTTAAGTACACTTTTTGGGGAGGGCGGGACTTTACACACATCACAGTCTCCTTTAACAAATCACCATACACCACGGGAAAATCAAACCACAATTCTTAGACTTGATTAGTACATTCATTGGCGGGAACAGGTCAGGCGGGGTGATTGGTCACTCCTAAGCAGGGTACACATTCAAACTGATTGGTTCGGGCCCTGTATGCCTACGTGACAAGCTGCACAGGGTCTAGGCTATTAATCAACTAAATGGCCAGTAGGGCATTGTCTTAACTGCCTCAGGAATTTCAGGTTTTTGGGTGTAGCAGAGGAACTTAACAATACCTGGTCCTTCACTTTTTAACTCAGGCCTTGCAGCTTAGAAACTTTACAATGCCCGGTCTCTTACACTTTAACTTCAATTTCTTTTACTCTTACAACCTCAAGCTGCCTCTGGATTATTTGTGGGTAAAGGCAGAATGTGACAGCACCTAGCTGGTATTGATAGGATTTAAGTTAAGGTTTAATTTTATTTTAAGCCCACTGCTCATTACTGAATCACTTCCACTTGCCCCAATCTCTCCTCACTTCCATTCTCTGGTACTTGGCAAATAAACTGAGGACATCTTGGAATTTTCCTCTTAACAACCTTAAGATAGGAGACTGAGAAATAACAGTGATTATTTTGCAGTTGGTGTGATGCTTTATATAGTAAGTCTTAAAATATCAGCAAGTTATTCAGAAAAACACAAAAATTTAGAAAGATATCTGTACCTCTACAGTCAATTGAATTTCTATTGCAACAAGCTGTTAGGAATTTTTTTTAAGAATATACCATTTATAATAGCAAACCAAGCAATAAAATATCATCATAAATCTAATAAAAATATGGATAAGAAAGACCGAAATTTTAAAATTCCACTGTAGGTTATTAAAGAAGGTATAAATAAATAGAAAAATGACACCCATTCAAGGAAAGGAATGACCATCCTATAAAGATCAGATCTCATTAAATTAATCTATTTAATTCATTCTTATTCAAAAATCCCAATATCCTTCTTCAGGGAATCTGAGAAAGTTCTTTCAAAGTCTGTATGAAAACAAAGAATCACCACCAATAATAATACACTTTTGAAGAAGAAAAAGTAGAGTATTTTTTTCTTTCTTGTACCAGATAAAAGACATATGACAGAGCTATAGTAATTAAGACAATATAGCATCAGTAGAAACACAGGTAAATAGACTAGCAGATTAAAATAGAAAATCAGAAATAGCCCATGGAGCTTTGATGTGTGACAGAAATGTGTGTGAGACTATTGGGATAGGAAGCTGTTCTAATATATCAGCAAATTATTAAGAAAACTACAGAAATTTAGAAAGATATCTGTATTTGGAAAGATATTTTATTCCACAAAAGGAATTAAGTAAAAAAATGAACTTCACACGAATATTTTAATACTTATATCTTAAAAGGAGTTAGTATTAAAAAAAGGAAAACAGTAGACAAATGATAAAAACACAAAGAATTTTCATAGAAGAAACATATCCTATTTGTCTAATAAACATCAACAGTGATTACAAACATACAAATCAAAACAAATGTAAGGGTTTTTGTTGTTGTTCGTTTTTATCTCTTGTGAAGAATAATTCTTGTTTTTATTGTTTGTTTGTTTTGGTTTTGTTTTTGATTTTGTTTGGAGCTGGGAGCTTCATGTTTTCTGGGAAAGTGTTCTACCACTGAGTTACATCCCCAGCCCCAAAATTAGAATTCTTGATAATACCAAAAGTCAGAAAGGATAGGGTTCAATATGTCCTCTTATATTTTTCTGTTGCTGTATATATTGGTATAACTCATTTGGGAAATAATTTGGCCTAGTCTTATAAAGTAGGATTTTTGCATTTTCTCACCTACGTATACGCACAATAGAAACTTTAGCACCTATCTACAGGAAGACACATACAAGAATGCTTACCATAACTCGTTGGTCCCCTGGAAACAATGCAGAGTTACTAGATAAAGCTGTGGAGAAAAACCTTGAATTCCTGTAAGGAAAAAGGAATTGCAGCCAGACCAAATTTTCAAAGCTAAAAGAGACAGTGACACTTAGTATTATGAATGCTTGTCAATATAGTTTAAATGAAAAATGAAAGTTTAGAGGACTTCCTACAGAATGAATATTCTTCATAAAGTTCAGAAAAAAAAAAGCAAAATGATACAAATGTTATTCACTGAGACTTATATGTTAGTGTGTGTGAGGTGGCTGCCTCACTCTCTGGGAACTACTACAAGTCTTGGAAGTTTTCTCTCATTTCTTGTGATCAGCAAGAAAACTCTGAGCACACCTAAAGTGTCATTAGCTTTTTGTGAATCACCTCTGAACAATCAATCAGTCAGTGGAGGCTTGGGAGGTAGATGATGGCACTTTGGATCATTGGGGTGGGCTGGCCATGTGTTGACAGAGCTTGGTTTGGGATTTTAATCTGGCATTCCAGACCACACAGACACGCTAAGGGTTAAATTGGGTCCTCCATGCCCCAACTATGGCTTCTTCTTTCCTCCTGCAGCTCCAGGAGGGATGAGAACAGCTGTAGGGCTATTGTAATTCTGAAGGGATTTTTGTATTATAGAATTAATTTTATTTTGGCTTCTTTGTGTTCTTAGTCCTCTGATGGGTTTTAAATAAAGTAGGATTTTGTAACTTATCCAGAGTATTTTGCTTGTTGAATGACAGTATGAGTCGCTCAACTTTCTGCAGACTAGCCCTAAAAGGGTGTCTGCTACAATCCATTTAAAGCAATCAACTCTTATCAAATATGTCATTGTCATTCATCTAAATTTGTCATTAATTTTTTTCAATATTTATATTGAGATAGTCATTAAAGCACACTTAGAGCATCATGGATTATAGGTTTTGTATTTTGCTTACAGAGATTTTCCTTAGTTCTGGATGACTTACAAAAAATATCCTCTCATGTTTTCTAATAGTACTTTAATGTACTTATTTTTAGCCTAAATCTTTAGTCCATCTGGAGTTTATTTTTGTGTTGGAAACAGAGTAGAAATACAATTTTATTTTATTTTCCAGATGGCTACTAAGTTGTCCTAACTCCATTTATGGACAAAGGATATGAACGGTTTTTTATATAAAAGTAATTTTTAAACATATGAAAACATGTTCAACTATAGTCAATAATTTTTAATCTGCAAATAATAGCTATAGATAAGCATTATTTGGAACTATCTACCTAAATAAAATGTGCACATATATGCGCTTTGACCGAGAAGATTATTTCTAGGAAATTTATCTTTAGATATTCTCACATATATTCATAAACACATAGATTTGTGTCCCAGTGGCTCTGGAATCTAAGGCAGTATGATAGCAAGTTCAAAGCCAACCTCAGCAACTTAGTGAGGCCCTAAGCAACTTAGGAATACCCTGTGTCTCAAAATAAAAAAAAAAAAAAGGGCTGGGGATGTGGCTCAGTGGTTAAGTGCCTTTGGGTTCAATCCCTGGTAATATGTACATACACACACACGCACTTGCGCACACATACACACACACACTCACACACATAGATATCTTGACATTCATTATTAACCTGTCAGTAAATAGAACAAAAAGAAAAAAATAAATTCAAGTAGAATATATTTTTAAGGGTGAATGTTTTAAAAATTTTCATGTATCCACAGTGAGGGAATATGAAGTCTTAAAGTATGCACATGAGACATGCCTGTTAACATATCTAAGATATATAATTAAAGGAAAAAAGCAAAATACTTGTATATCATATTTTACCACTTCCCTAAAATGGAAAACATAAGCATAGATATACATATAAACACATGAATGCATTCACATTTATATGCACAAATTATTTTGAAAGGTCACTCAAGCACCTGGTAACACTGGTAACTTCTGAGGAATAAAACTAGGAACAGAATGATTAAGTTGGGAGGGGGTGCCGCAGTCTGGCTGCAGCAAACTAACGGGGTGGGGGGGTGGGGGTGACAAGCAACTTGTGTACATTGATACAGCAGGAGAGGGAGCCATTTATTGTAGGACAACAGAGGTATTTATACATTCCACACAGCTTATCTTAATTAACATAAACTAGATACAGCAGTCAACCAATAAGAAATCTCCACACTTAATGGCTCAAACTAGATACAGCAGTCAACCAATAAGAAATCTCCACACTTAATGGCTTGCTGGCGTTGCTTCACAAACCACTCCTTCTGGCATTTTGCCAGGCGCCATCCTGACTTGTTTACAGACTCTAACATTTCCCCCTTTTGTTTAATTTAAATAAAGACCATAGTGGTTTTTACACAAACACCATAAATAATCTGCTACAAGCAGAAGGGGAGGATACAAAATGCCACAATACCAAGCCACTTGATGGCTCCATGCAAGAAGCCCTCGGAAAAATTATACCAGCAATGACACCATTAGCAAAGATACCGAGTTACAATTTGTTGTAGATTACACTTTGTTGTCTCAGTCTAGGTAAAACAGTGTCTCAATAGATTAACTCGCAGTCCAGGTAAATCACAGTCCAGGTAAGTTCTGCAGGCAGCTAGCTTAAATCACAGTCCAGGTAAGTTCTGCAGGCAGCTAGCTTGATCTGAAGTCTGGTCTGGTTTTCAGCAACACTGGAAATTCTTCCACCTTTGTCTTCACGGTCACTGGGATAAAGGCAGGAACTCCGGATGGCTAAAGAAAATCCTGTAGTATTCCAGCAGGCACTAAGAAAACAAACTTCTGAACAATTTAGTACATTATCTCAAGGTTTTTTACATTTGAAACAGGCCTTAATGGTTGTAGTTACTGGCCTTGGAAATGATCAAACTTCAGGGACATGGGCTGTCTTCTGCCTGCAGCTTCCCGGGCAGCCCCAGATGGCCCCGGGGAGAGTCTGGGACTCAAACTGCTACCAGGCACAGGGAGCAAAAGCTTTCGAGACTGGGCCTCAGGGTCAGGTCTGGATTTGGGCTCTTGCAGTGGCATCCAGCTCCCAGGGCAGGGGGGCGGGGAGGAGCCGGCTGTTGCTGCTTGGAAAGCCCTTGCTGCGCCTTGACCAGCTCGCGCACGTGGCGGCCTCAGCGCCGATTTATGCACCATCCAGTAACAAAAAGTATTCAGTAATAGCCTTTTGCTGAAATTTTTTTCTGATAATCCTTCTTCTTTTGAACTTTCTTTTTCTTTCTGACTAGAGTTCCTGGGCTTTTATCAACACATGTCCTAATTGCGCTTGGTTCTATTGGGATGCCTTCTTCCCTTAGTAATTTACTTTCACCCCTTCCATATTTTCATCACAAAGACAATACAACATTTCAAGACAAAACAAGGCACAAACATACTGTATCAATCTTCTCCATTTTCTCGAAATGGCCATTTTTCCTCTCGCCCTATCTGCCTAGGGACAAGCAGATTTGCTCCTGTCCTATCTATGGACAGGCAGCTTTTTTTTCGTCACTTACCCCCCAGTGTCCCGGGACTCCCCGTTATGGGCCACCATCTGCCGCAGCTGGGCTGGCTGGGCAAAATAACTGGGGGGTGATGAGCAACTTGTGTAGATTGATACAGCAGGAGTGGGAGCCATTTATTGTAGGACAACAGAGGTATTTATACATTCCACACAGCTTATCTTAATTAACATAAACTAGATACAGCAGTCAATCAATAAGAAATCTCCACATTTAATGGCTCCATGGCGTTACTTCACAAACCACTCCCTCTGGCATTTTGCCAGGCGCCATCCTGACTTGTTTACAGACTCTAACAAGGGGGAATCCAATTTTGAATGAGTAATTTTTCTGAAAGTAATTTCAGAAATACTGTGAGGCACTACTAAATCAAGACAAAGAATTCCAGCTTCACCTTATGAATAAAATGGTACATTTATAGATTTCTGTGTCAATCACAGTTTCTACTAGTTGTTTATTTTGTAAACAAAATCCAAAACTAGGAGCAGAACATCAGGCTTAAAGATTAACCTGAAATATACTGAGTTTGATTAGTACACTTTAGCTAAATGCAAAATGAAGGAAATGTAATTTCTACACTTTTCTCCACCATGACCAACATGTTTTCTAAACTAGTGGTTATTAAACTAAACTTGGTGGAGACCCAAGCTTTCCACTAAGAGATTTTAGATAAGACCAGAAGAGGCAGGAGATAAGAGAAGCTCAGGGGGAGTTCCTCCTCCCTTCCTTGGCTTAACCAGAGTAGTTCCTCCATTGCCTTATGCTATTGTTGGGCATGAGTGAAAAGTCTGGATTTTTTTTTTTCTTTTTAAGAAATGAATCTTAACCCTCCAACAGGAATCAAAGTGTACCCTTCTCAGCCATGCCACTCCAAATGACATGCTACCATTAACAATAAAACTACTTCACAAACTTATCAAAGCCTGGGAGTTTAGATCTAGGAAGAACCTTGAAAATAATATAGCTCTGCCTTTTCAGTTGAGACAGCGGAAGGATACTGAAGTCACAGAGATAACAAAGGATGTGCACTGTCCCATTTGACTTATTGGTGGCAGATCAAGGACTAAGGACCCAGCCTCCAATTTCCCAGGGCTTTTCTCTCTGTTGTTCATTGGTAAGTCATTATTCCTTTCTTGGATGTAGACATTCAAAAGGAATGTGGATCAACATTTTTCTGCTGTGTTAAGTTACTCATATGACCATCCTCCCCAGTTCCCCTCTAGTGAGTATCTATAGTTAAGCCCTATTTTGAAGTTTTCCACCAATCAAATATTATCCTATGAAGGAAATATCTCCCTCCCACTTGTTGTCACCTCTGACAGCTAGGAATAAACCTAAACTCAAGTAAAGACAAAGGAACTCATCCAAAAGGGAAAATATACCTTTCAAATAGGTCTGAAGGTAAAAGCCTGGTGATCATTGTATCTATCTATGAGTTTGCATTATCATTTCATAAGGCAAAACAGAAGGTGGCAAAAGCCTACTGCCATCCCTTAGATTTTGATGGAACATATTCATCAAAAAAGCATTCAGTCCCCTGAGCTTGCAGCCATATGCTACAGGAAAATGTCACCAGTTAAAGATGTATTCATTTGCTGTTTTGAAAACTCTGTTTGATATTCATGCATTCCAAGTGTTTTGACCTAGATTTCAGTAGAAGCATTAGATCCAGTCTTGTGCAGGCAGCTAGACAGCTGTTGCTTGTGTAGTCAAAGGAAGAATCTAAAGTTAAAAAAAGAGAGAGAGAATGAAAAAATGAAAACATTTATTAATGGGTGCCAACATTTTGCACAGCCAATATGTTTAATACTAGATTAACTAATATAAGCATATGGGGATGCATTTGTTGCAAAGCTTTAAAGAAAAGAACAAAGAAAAAAAGTTGGAAGTAGCTAAAGTTCAAGGGAGATGGAATTTGCACTTTCTCCTGTAAATGAAAGCTTGGTGAAATGGCAACATACTTTAATTATAAGCAAGTGGCTAATGTCATAGCATTTAGGATTTTTTTCAGGGGAGATATATGATGTTTCATGCTTGGCACACATCTTAGATAAATCCAAATTCTATATATAACAGCAGATCCTGGAAATCTTTTTAGACACCAATCTTATTTTTTGCCAGAGTTGTCCATTTTTTTGGTGTATAGAAGTTTTCATTAATTCAGCTATAAATTGATATTACAGAGTTTAAATAATAAAGAAAATAGTAAATATGAATGCTCATTTCTTCTCAGCTCTATCAAGTCCCAGCAAGAAAGATCAAAGAAGCCATGCTACCTATGCAACTACTCCCGTGGCACATCCCTACAAATTAGACTGATCAGCATTCTCTTCCACCTTAGGAGGGGGATAGTACTCAGCTTGTGATTACAGAATACTTTAGCTACATACTCTCAGACTTTTTTTCTGCAGGTATTGAACTGAACTGTTGATAAATATGCATCTGTAGAGCAAGTGGGAGCAGGAATCCATTCATTCATTTATTCCCAAGTGGTCACTGAGCCCCCAGTGAGATAGAGCCTGATAGCTTCTACAAATACAGAGATAAAAGCCAAAGTCCTGTACTTGTAGAAGGCTAGAGGATGCTATTTGTGGACTCCTCAAAGAAACAAGATCCTGATTTGATACATTCAAAATACTGGAAGAGCTTGACTCAGTTGACTGAAGTATGAATTTGTTGGAAGCTATGGGAGAGATGATGGATGTTGGTGCATCCTGCAGAAATACTCTCTCCTAAGCACCTAGGAAGCAGTGGAACATAACATTTAGACCGACCACAGAACTTGTGTTTCTAATTGTGCTTTATTTTCTATTTTCCCAAGCCCCAGCATGAGAAATTGACTCAAGTTCTTCCTTCTACATCCTGATATTCATTCAATCACACTGCATTGGACATTGTAGAACTAAGGCAAAGTTTGTTGTCTTAAGATGCTTTGAGACCAAAGGAATTATAAAGGCCTAAACAACTAACTGTGAACACAAAATAATCAACACTGCTTGAGATATAAATACAAGCAATGCCACTGAGTTGCAGAATTGAAAATGATTATGCTGTAGAAATAATACATGAATTTGGTTCTGCAGGATGTGTGTGTGTGTGTGTGTGTGTGTGTAATAAATAAATAATGTGGCTGGTAGGAAAGATGAGAAATGGTATTTCAGGGAGAAATAATGATGGTAATGGGCTTGAATGAGTATTTTGGGGGAGTAAAGAGAATATATAGCCAAGTTTCAAAGAAAGGAAAATGTTGCATTAATCCTGTAACTATTACAGAAGAAGGAGACACACAAGAAAAAGAAAGAAATTTGAGAACAAGAAAGGAAAGGAAGAAGAAAGTGACCAGCTTGAATTCAAGGAACAAGAAGATTCAAAACAAAATGATCATGGATCTTTGAAGTCACTGTAAGCACAGAGTAGAAAAAAAATTATTTTCCAGTATAATTTTTAGTTATTTGTTTTTTGAATAAATATGTCTGTAAATCTCTTGGGCAGGTGGTAACTCTTTGAAGGCATGATCAAGAGAGAAAATCTTGGTTAACTGATATTCTAAAGCAAAAAAGAAAATGTGTATGAGTCTGAAAAGTGACAAAAAGAGAAAGAAAGTGAGAACCAGGAGATAATGGGAAGCTACTCACATTGAGTGCTCACTCTGGGCCAAAAATATTCTAAATGCTTCATATGTAATAATTCATTTATTTTCACCACAACCCTATGAGATGGAAACCTATTGCATTCCCAATTTAAAGTTGAGGAAACTGAGACCATGGGAAACAAAATAATTTGCCCCAGGACTCAGAGGTAGAAAGGAACAGTTCTTATTGAGCTTATTGCTCAGCTCCAGAGTCTGCATTTTAACTGCTGTATTCCTCCTCCTGAAAGATTCATGAGGAACACTGCCCACAACCCTTCTAACCAGGTTTCCAGTAAGGCTTGGGGAAGTCAGTTTTTAGAGGGAAACATCTAAGGAGCTGAGGTTTTCAGCTAGGTTTGATATGGGACAAGTGGGTGAAAGCAAATGAGGAGAAAGAAGAAGTCCAACATAGTCTTAATTTAGGACATCTTGTATCCCTGGTGCTGTATGGAAGAGTTGACTTTGGATTTCCATTCTAGATAAATCTTTCTCAATGAAATAAACACAATTAATCATAGGTTAAACAGAAAATCTTCAAAAAAGGCTATATCCATATGTCCTCAAGAATTTTAAGTAAGTGGAAACCATACAAAATCAACTGTGAAACAATCAGTATTATTGAGGATGAAGTTATCAGTGAATACATTTTAATGAAGTGGATCATTTAGAATATTTTGAATGCTTTTTGTTTGATATTACATAGTTTAAATAAAAAATAAAATAATAATTATAAATGCTCATTCCTTCTCAGCTCTATCACGTCCCAGCAAGAAAGATCAAAGAAGCCATGCTACCTATGGAACACTCCAGTTGCACATCCCTACAAATTAGACCAAACTACTGATCAGCATTCAGCACCCCAACTTAGAAATCTCATTCTATATTGCCCAGCCCTACTGTTAAAGGATTGAGGCCCTGGATCCTACCTCTGATGGGAGAAGTAAGGGTTCCCAGTATATCAACTCACATGCTGGTTCATAGTGGGAGTTTTCATCAGATGGAAGCAGAGCTGTAAGAGTGAGCTCTGGCTTAACATAATGTACAGCACCATTAGATGCTGATGCCAAACCAGAGTATGTCCTCTAGGTCTACCTTCCTTAGACTCTGATCAAGAGATGGAGGGAAGACTACATTTTCGTTATCATAACTTGAAGCTTGGCTCTAAGAAAAAAAAAATTGAGCCCCAAATTGTGTTGGCTAACAAAGGAAATTTGGGGATTGACCATAGACCAGTGATTACACAAAACTGATTCAAATAAGTCACTATCAGAAAAAAAAGGAACCAAATTCTTAATTTTAAAATTGATATATGCCACTTCTCTGTTAAAGCAGATTCAAAGCCACTAAATAATCATGAAAAATACTCAACTTCCTTTAGTTGAAAGGAAGAGATTATTTAATATAGAAGTATAGACATACATAATAAAGGTGAATATTAAATCACATGTATGTGCTAAAATAATATATATCATTTCAAAGAAATTTTATTGTTATGAAGTAGGCTGTAACACAAGTTCACCTCCTCCCTGCCCTCCTGACTTCTAAGACATCTTGTATCTTGGGACATCTTGTATCATTGGGACTTTACTCAATAGAATATCTTACATAGAAAAAAATTGGAAGAAAGATCTGATAAATAACATTACATTCTGAATAGATTGAGTGTCCAGACTAAGGAAGGGGCTAGGGAGAACAAGAGCAGGTTCAGTGAGGTGGATGTAACATGTTCTATCTGATTCCAAATACTTCAGAACTCATGGGTTTATTAGTGCTATAAAGGAGAGCTACTAGCTTTATTATTGCTAATAATGGATCAGCCTTTGATTCAAAAATGAAAGTTGACAGACCTCTAAATCATCATGTTGGAAAAATATAATTAACACAAAGTCCCAATCCTTCTGTCACAAAATTCAAATTCCTCACCTATTGCCAATACACTGGGAAAGATTTCCTCTCCAGGGCAAATGACCTTGTATTAAAATCCCACCAATTATAATGATATCAAATTAGAAAATAGTTGTTATAGAATACTAGTCACATGTGATGTAATTTTCAGTTCAGATGCAAGGATAACTTGCATCTGCCAACATGGATTTAATAACTACCCTGTTATGTGTGTGAGTGTGTGTGTATACACACACACAAACACACACACACATGTATGAATTTTTCAAAGTAGGAATAAGAGTCTTACTCAATAAGCATTAAAATTATTGTAATGAAAACATTCCTGGTTGTTTTCCTTTTCTTAGGACATTGCTTTTTTGACACCAGATACCTGATGGAAGTCCTTCACATTTGTGTATGTTATCCTTAGTGAATACAGCTTGAATAAGCAATCTTCAACTGAATTCATGCCACCACATGTTTCACAAACCGTAGTAATGCCATAGTTTCATGTTCATCTCTGTACCCATCAGGGACACTCTCCAAATAGACTAGCTTCCACTCTGGCAACAACTACTTAGGCAGCCATATGTACCCTAACCACGAGTCACTGACATAAAACCCTGTGCACTGTGAGGATGCTTCGAAACATGGAACAGAGTAGAGGAGTTGTCAACGCACATTCACTCCTGACCGTTACATGTGTACACATGGGAGGCAACTTAGAGCAATTAGGATTGCAGATCCGACAGCTTCCCTGTGAGCTGCCACATTAGGTTAAGAACTAAGGATTACAGAGGACCAAATGTTTCTGTTGCAGCTTCAGAGGATTAATTTTTTTCTCTTTTTTAAACTTGGCAAAGGAAGACATCTGAATTAAAAAACAGAGAAACTAAAGAATTGTAACCAATGCATCTTAGTAAGTCATCACAAAGGTGAGAAGCTACATATTCCCTGATTTACACTTGAAAAATGGAAGTGGTTAGGTGTTTGATTTCTAACCGGAAGCTTGATATCCACAGATATTTTAGAATATGACTCTTCTACCCCAAGAGCCCAGATTATGTATCAAAGAGGCTATGGGAAACTATGAATAATTTCTTTTCATTAATAACATCCCTATTTCTAGCCTTAAAGCTGTATGTCTTAATGTGCGCCAACTTAAACTAAATGCAGTTAGCTGTATCACAGCCAGTTTGAACAGATGGATTTAGGGGAATCAGAATCAAATATATATCTTTTCAGAGTCTGGCTGCTTAAGTCACTCATGTTACTATTAGAAAGCTGAATTATTGAAGCTGTCAGATGCTTACTCTTTTGTCAACCTCTGTAGTAGAATTTCCTTGCTTCACTGATACAAATTACTCACAAATTGAGTCTATTGAGAGAATTAAAACGTTCTCTAGGGTCTGTCCTTTCCTCTCCCTGTCTGGAATAGAGACAAGTGTGTGTAAGAAAAGGTTGGCACGGCCTCAGAGACATCCCAGCAAGACCATTGGAATCAGCAGGGAATATAAAGGCAGAATATGCACAATTTTAGAAAGACTGACCATCCAGTGGAGTTAAGTCCAGCTGGGTAGGAGCAGGGCTTTGGGAAAGTAACTAGAGGGGTGAGTCCTTGTACCAATGAGTAGATTCAAAATCAAGACAAATATCTGGTATTCTGGGGAACTGTATCAGGTACAGGGAGAAAGGAAGGGGAAAACATTTCAGAACATGGAAGGCAGGGATGGTAAATATTTGTGACTGAGTTAATATCAGTAATAGTCAACTTGGATAAATGGAAAGTCAAATGGCTCTCCCTTGAAAGAGGACTGATGCTAAGTGAAGAATATGTCATGAGATCTTTTAAGAAATGCCAGTAACTACTCATGTAGCAATAGAGTTATTCCATTTGGAATCATTTTTTGTAACTCTTTGAATGTAATGTTACATTATACAAGACCATTAATTTCCAAAATATGCATAGAGAGAGAAAACCATCTCCTGTAGAAACCACAATTGATAGTGCCCCCAAATCTCCCATATACAACCTGTAGAGGAATCATCATGCACAAGGAGCTTGGAAATATTGACTAGAATATAGAACAGAATAATATAAGGATCTAAATACAGTTATTAGCATGTTCAAATCATTTTCCTTATATCAAGCAAATCTTTCTTAGTAATTAGGTGATATAGAAAGAATTCTATCATGGTATTCTGACCTGCATACAAGGTCATGTTATGTTTAGATTTTCTATTATGCTTCTATGACTTGAGTACATGAAAAGCTGTGTTTTGTTCTAATTGTTAAATAAAAGAACAAAATTGTTTCTTACAAGGAAACTAGACCCTAAAGTCCATAGGAACACTAGGTGCTAGTTATAGTTCCAATATCATTTCATGTAAATTCTATGGGCTTCCTTCACATTCTGTTTAAAAGTGTATGAAATAATCCAAGTCCTTTGTGATAGATATACTAGAGACATTAGTTAATTCAATCCTACCTGAAACCCTGAAATTTACATATTATGCGTATTGTATAGGTGAAAACACTGAGACTCAGAAATGCTAAATGACTTACAAGTTCATTAAATAGCATGTAACAAAGCTATGATTTAAAGAAAACCTTCCCTGCTTCTGTAGATATTCTCATTCACCAGAAAATATAATTCACTATTAATAGGTCACATTTTTAGAAGAACTGCCATAATCATCTCAAAATTATGTTTTAACAATAAATAGGTCTCAAAATGTATCATGTTTACATGTTGAAATTGAATAGATTCAGTTGGCAAAGAACCAACTATACTATCTTTCTTCCAACTTTCTAGACTAATTCAGCACAGAAGCCAAGAATTTCTGGGACCCTAAAATATTAAATGGGACAACTGTGTATCTGTTTCTCTCAAATAATAATAATTATTAAAAGCAAAATGAGACAAGATTATTTTCCAGGGACGTGGCTTACCAACCATTCTAATTTCTCTAAGCTATTAATAGAAGAAGAAACTAACTACCTAATTTTTTAATTGCTAGTTTAGCACCATTTTCTTTGTTGCAAACCTGCTTCTAGGCAAAATCCACATGAAAGCCATATGCAATGAAAATAAATCAATAATAAGCTTCTTTCCTTTGTAAAATATAAATAGGCCATGAAGAAATATGGAGGGATTTGATTTGAATATTGGTTGATGGGATTCAGCTTTCTGACTTCAGTTGAGCCTACTCAGTTTCTTTGTTGTCTTGCCTTTTAGGGTTGGTTTATTTGTTAAGAGGGAGGTGAGACTACTCTTCTATTAAGCTCTGTACAAATGGATAACTCTATCATAGTATCAAAAATATGTGTGCTCATGTTGGGTCCACTGACCTGCTTTTATTAATTCAGCAAAGTATATGGATGACCTGGACTTTGCAGTCTTAGTACTGCTTCTGTGGGCTTTGCCAAGGTGAGGGTGAATTTGTGAGCTGAGCCTCCATTATGAACCACGTACCACATAGATGCTTCATACATACCAAGACAAAGGTGTCTTAGGCAAAGGGTCATCAGGGAAGGTCTCCTGGAGAAGGTGACCTGTGAGGAGGGATGTGAAGGACAAATGGCACAGCACCCCTGCCCTGCAGTTTCACACATTTCACGGATGAACAAGCTGAGGTCTGGAGAGATCAAGCAATTTTCTCAAGATGGCAGTACTATGGAATAGAAAAGGTGAAATTCAAGTCCAAGTCTATCTGACATCAAAGCCCATAACCTTGTCATGACATAAAAAACGTGAGCATGAAATGATTCCCAAAGAAATAGGCATGTGAGAAAGATGCTCACACATCTGTGCTATTTGAGAGTCTTGGAAAGATTATAGGCTACCTTTTTCTTTTACTTTTTAATGCACAATACTGCATTTAGCTCAGAGAAATTTGTCTTTAATAGAGAATATTCAGAGAGACCAAAGTCACCAACAGCCAAAAAAAAAAAAAAAAAAAAGCTAGAGATGCTGCTTTTCCTTAGCAATTTGGCTCTGTCTCTTTGGTTCTTCTAATATACACAAAAACAGAGTGATAAAAAAAGAAGAATTGAGACAAATATTTATACATATGGTGGTGAGGACACCTGGCAGATCAGGTGAATTAGCTACAGAACGAGATGTTGCCTGCAGATTCAACTACAAGGAAAAGTGACACATTTTACAGTAAAACTTAATGCAAACCTGTTTTCCAGCTTATCCCCAAAGCGCAATGGAAGCAAGGGATTCCTTTGTTTTCTTTTTATATGCACAAGTAGATTTTTAAATTAGGTGTTCTACAGTGTTGACTCTCCATTCTGCACACACTAATATATGAGGACAGAATTTCAAATTTTTGCATCTCACCCAGATTGGGATATCACCTATATCACCCCAGAATAAAATCCAGCCCTTACAAGTAGTATAGCTCTTGCCATTAGTGTAATGCACACATGCAGGCAACTGTAATGATTATTTAATTGAATATAGATGTTGGCTGAATACCAGTGCAAAACACCATGCATTTTAAATCAATCATGATGCATATTAATTCAGCACTCATAATAGGCTATTTCCTATAACAAATGTAAGAGGACATACTCTCAGCCTTGTAGGAGTTTATAACCTACATTAACATATATTCTAACTTTAAATCTTTCATATTTCATTGGGAGATAAGGAGGGAATATGACAAAAGTTTTAATTTTGCTTCAGTGAGCAATTTATTTTTGCATAATGAGTATAATGTTTCCTAGAAAGTAATTTAATGCTTTGCAATACTATTAGTTGTATTAATGATCATTTTTGCACAAATACTTCTTGAGACACTTATTGTTTACCAAGACACTATTTTAGGTGCTTTGTATAAACCAGTAAACAGGAAAACAAATGTCTTTCTTTTTGGAAACTTAAATTCTAATGGTGAGACATACAATAAATTAGTAGATAAATGAACATATAATGATGCAGAATATACTAGTGTTATGACAAAGCCAAAGATTAAAGTTCAATAAAGAGAATAAAAGCAGTAGGGTAGGGAAATTATTTTACATTATATGATCAGAGAAAAATTCTGATAAGTAACCCACTGACTACTGGTGTAAAGGAATTGTAGAACTAGTTGTGTTGATGTCTCCAGAGAGAAAATTTCAGAAAGAAAAAAGAAAGAGAAAGAGAAAGGAGAAAGAAAGAAACGAAGAAAGAAAGACTGATTGGATAGAGTACTAGAGTGGAAAACAATTTGGTGGTTTCTCAAAAACTTAAATATTGAGTTACCCTCTGAATCAGCAATAATGTGTGTGTGTGTGTGTGTGTGTGTGTGTGTGTATAAAACATATTCAAACAAATACTTGTGCCTAAGTGTCCATGGCAGCACTACACATGAGAGTCAAAAAGTGGACAGAACAAAATGCCCATCAATAAATGGATGACTAAACAAATTTGATATATCCATATAGTAGAATATTATTCAACCATAAAAAGGAATATTGATACAGGTTACAACGTGCATAAACTTTGGAATCATTATGCTAACATCCAGACACAAAGACCACATACTGTGTGATCCCATTTGCAGGCAGTATCCAAAATAGGTAAATCCACAGAAATAGAAAGCAGATTGGTGCTTTCCAAGGATTGGGGGAAAAGCAACATGGAAGACAACTGTTTATTTGGTACACTATACATAGAGAGAGATATTGAATATAATTTGGAACTTGGTAGATGTGATGGTTGTATAACATTATTGATGTACCAAGTGATTTATGTTATGTTATTCGAAAAGCAGAAAATGAATAACAAAGGAAAGAAAGTAAAAAATGTAAGTAAAATAAAGGAAAGAAATGCCTCAAGGTTGCTCTCAACTAATCAAAAATATGGAGTATAACTAAACCTGTATATGTGCGGGACCCCTCAATTTCATCATATCACACACTGGCTCAGAGCATAATTACCAAAGAGATGTAAAAAACTGTATCTATCCTTAATTTTTTTGTTTATTTTATATTCCAAATATAGTAATTTGGTTTAAAAATTCATACAATATAGCAGTAAGTAAAATGGTTAAAATCCTCCCCCCATTTCCACTCTTCATGTCAACTGCTATTAATTATTATCTATGACTTTTAGTGTCGTGTAGCAATGGGTTATTCCTTGGAGGATCTGACATCTTACTTAAAAAGTACTGTCATATTTTGAGACTAATGACAGTTCAAAAAACCATACTACCTCGGTTATTGAATCTGACTGGGGATTTGTAACAAACACATTTTTTTGAGATTACCATGTTTTTGCTATGTGCCTAGTTTTGTTTTAGTAGAAACAAAAACCAAAAGCAAAACAAATATCCCTCCCCCTGTGTGCGCGCGCACGTGCACACACACACACACACACACACACACACAAATTCTGACAAACCATCCATTGACCTAGTTAAATGAACTGAACACTGCAGGTTGAATTAGATGGACCATATTCCATTGCACTAAAGATGACAAACCAACTGAAACAGATGGAGAGGCAATGAAAGTCAATGAGCCCAAAGAGCTTGCAAATAAACCTTGCTTCACCTCGTCGGGAAACACATGAACTTCCAATATATTGTTGCCTTATATATGGCTGTTTTTATGTGCTATATCACAAATAAGGACTTATCATCTGAAGGATCACTGTGTGTAATAATCTTAAACCTAGGAAGCATTCCATCCCAGAAGTCAATTGGATTGTGATAAAGTCAAGGAAAATATTCTCCATTATCATTACTATCAGCCCCAAAACAAGTCAAACATATAGATATAAACATTTGCATACTACTTTTGAGTTTTACAGTGAAGATTTATAAATTATTAAATTTAATATTGTTTTGGTTTGGATCTAGAAATATCCACCGAAAAACTCATGTTTTGAAACATGATCCCTAATGAAAAAAGGCTGAGGGTGGGGTTTTAGGCAATGAAGAAAGCTGTAACCTACCAATGAATTAATCCACTTGAGTAGATTAGTTATCTAAAAGGAATCCTGGTGGTAACTGTAGGTAGGTGGGGCATAACTTAAGGAAAGAAATCATTGGGGATCATATCTTGTATCTGGACCCTTCTTCCTCTCTCTCTGCTTCCTAGATACCATGAGCTGTGTTTCTGTCCTCCACCACACCCTTCTGCCTTGATGTTCTGCCTCTCCTCAGGACAAGAGAAATGGAGTCAGCCAACCATAGACTGACTTCTGAAACTGTGAGCCCCAAATAAATCTTCCCTTCTCTAAATTGTCCTGGTCAGGTATTTTGGTTACAGCAACGTAGCCATGACTAACACAAATATGTATCTGATTCTTTGGGAAATAATCTATTGTAATTGATTAGCTAAATGTATGTAATATGATAAAACTTTGGTATACAGATCTTTGCACTGAGTAATAAATATCGCAGTGCATACATGGTAAAAAATCAACATTTTACCTAGCTATTTTTAAATAGTTGCATTAGTAAAATCCAGTTTAATAGTTTTATACTTTTAATTCTGCTTTGTTTATTTGCCAGCACCTATTTATTCTACAATGTTTTTTCAACAATAATTTGCACAACCCAGCTGCGTCCATGAAATATGCACCAGAAGGATAAAACAGGTAAGATCATCACACAGAAACAGGATTTTTTCCTCCAGGTGTAAACTTATGGAGTCTTATTTTTATGCCACCAGCAACTGACAAAAATGCCCAAAATGTTCTGTTGTCATCATAAATTATACAGTTGGCCAGGTTGAACACTACACAGTGGCTATGTCAGCATGCCTTCTGATTGTTCTTGGTATACTACAATCTGTGGAGAGAATTTTGTAATCTCTTTGTTATTAAAGAATTCCAAGAAAATAAATATTTATTCTCATAAAATTAATGAAGGATGGTATTTTGTGTAAATGGCAAAATTAAAAAGGTCAATTGGGATCCCATGTAGTATTTTTAATTTTTTTATTATTAGTTATACATGATAGTAGAATGTATGACATATTATACCTTTATGGACTGTAACTTCTCATTCTTCTGGTTGTACATGTAGAATTACATTGGTCTTGTAATCATATATGCACTTAGATAGTAATATCTAATTCATTCTACTATCTTTCCTTTTTCCACTCCCCGTAACTTCTCTTCATTCCCCTTTGTCTAATCCAAGTATTTTTATTCTTCCTCACCCTTCCCTGACTATGAGTTAGCATTGGATATCAGAGAAAACATTTGGCCTTTGTTTTTTTTTTAATTGGCTTATTTCACTTAGCATTATATTCTCCAGTTCCATCCACTTACTGGCATAAGCCATAATTTCATTCTTTATGGCTGAGTAATATTTCACGGTGTATATGTACCACATTTTCATTATCCATTTATCTGTTGAAGGGCAGCTAGATTGGTTCCATATTTTAGCTATTGTGAATTTAGCTGCCATAAACACTGATGTGTCTACTTCACTGTAGTATGCTCATTTTAAGTCCTCTGGGTATAAACCAAGGAGTGGGAAACTGGGTCAAATGATGATTGCATTGCAAGTTTTCTGAGGAATCTCCATATTACTTTCCATAACACCTATAAATCAATTGTGTTTCTACATATCAGTTATGAATCAACCGAAAGAGAAATTAGAATAACTATCACATTTGCAATGAATAGCATTAAAAAATAAAATAAAATACTTTGGAATAAATCTAACAAAAGAGCTGAAAGACCTCTAAAATCAAAATTACAGAACACTAAAGAAAGAAACTGAAGAAGACAATAGAAGATGGAAACACCTCCCATGCTCTTTGACTGGCAGAATTAACACTGTCAAAATGACCATACTACCAAAACTGCTATACAGATTTAATGCAATTCCTATTAAAATCCCAAATGACATTCTTGACAGAAAAAGAAAAAGTAGTCATGAAATTCATTAAGAAAAATAAGAGACCCAGAATAGCCATGGCGAACCTTAGCAAGAAGACCCTTAGCAAGTGATTCAGGAAGCATCACAATATCAGACTTTAAATTATACTACAGAGCTATAGTAACAAAAACAGCATGATATTGGCACCAAAACAGACATGTAGACAAGTGGTCCAGAATAGAAAAAAACATAGAAAAACCCACATAAATACTGTTATCTCATATTAGACAAAGGTGCCAAAAACATACACTAGAGAAAAGATAGCCTCTTCAACAAATGGTGCTGGGAAAACTGGAAATCCATATGCAGCAAAATGAAACTGAACCCCTCTCATCCTGCACAAAAGTCAACTCACAGTGGATCAAGGATTTACTTAGGCATTTGAGCAGAGACCCTACCCCTAATAGAAGAAAATGTAGGCCCAATCTACATCATTTCTGCTTAGGGACCGAATTCCTTAACAAGACTCCTAAAGTGCAAGAAATAAAATCAAGATTCAACAAATGGGATAGAAACAAACCAAAAAGCCCAGCAAAGGAAACAATCAAGAGCCTGAAGAGAGAGCCTACATAATGGAGAAAAGCTTTGCTACCTGCACCTCAGATAGAGCATTGATCTCCAGAATATATAAAGAACTCAAAAACCTTAACACACACACACACACACATACACACACACACAGAATAAACAAACAAATAAATAAATAAATAACCCAATCAATGAATGGGGAAAGGAAGTGAACAGATACTTCACAGAAAAAGAAATATAATGAGTCAACAAATATTTGAAAAATATGGCTAGCAATTAGAGAAATGCAAATTGAAACTACACTGAGATTTCATCTCACTCTAGTCAGAATGGCAATTATCAGGAATACAAGTAACAATACATGTTGGTGAGGATGTGGGGCAAAAGGTACACTCCTACATTGCTGGTGGGACTGAACATATTATTTTTTAATAATGTACTTAGGAAATGAACTCAAAATATTTTCTTGATGAAGTAAGTCTAAACTAGTAAAACAAACACTTCAGGAAACTCTGTATTAAAATATATAAGTTCTATTATAAAAATTCATTCTCTGGACTGCTGTATAATTCTCCTGACAGGGAAATACACCACATCTCAGACATATTAGCAAGAACGAAGACGTCTCTCAAGATATTTGCTCGCTCATCTGGAAAAGAACATTGTAAAATGAATTTTTAGGGAGCAAGAAAATACTGTTATACTTAAATTATTATAACATTAGCAAAGACAACATGTGCAAAAAACTCTTAAGTGTTTTTTGACCAAACATAAAATTAGCTGGGAGTTCTTAAGAATCCACACATCTAGGGACCCTGGAAAGCAAGACATGCCAAAAATGAAGAAAAAGCCCTGTCAGAGACATAGCTATCATCAGAATCAGATGCATGTTTGACAGAGATGTTGGCATTATTAGACTAGAAATTTGAAATAACCATGATTCATAACTTGTGGTAGTGTGCTTTGCGTTACTATATAAGAATGTATGTGGCCCTCTGTATCCATAGGTTCCACATCCATGGATTCAACAAACTGCGGATAAAAAACATTAGGAAAATAAAATATATTTCCTCTATACTGAAAGTTACAGGCATTGTTTTCTTGTCACTATTTCCTTAACAATGTTGTATAACAATTATCTACATAATATTTGCACTGTATTAGGTATTTTAAACAATCTGAACAAAGCAAAAGGGTGGATGTGTATAGGTTATATGTAATTATGCCATTTAATATAAGAGATCTGTGCATCCCTGACAGAGCCTGGAACCAATTCCCTACCTATAGCAAAGAATAACTGGAACAGAGATGGGTCAGTTATTAGAAATATATCAACTCTTAAGAGGCTGAAAAATCTAAGGACGTGGTGCTGGCAGCCTCAGTGTCTGTCTGTCCCTTCTTCCAAGACAGCACCTCTCATGCTCTGTCCTTTGCATGACTCCTCACCTGGTAAAGGTTGGAAGGTCCAAAGGCAAGAGCCTGGGCACCAGATCCCTTTTATTAATATGAAACCCACTTATGGGAGGGAAGCCGTCAGGGCCTAAATCACTTCTTAAAGATCACATCTCTTAGTACTGTTAAAATGCAATTAAACTTCAGATGAGTTGGGAGGGGACAAACATTCACAAAACAACATATGTTAAAGAAAAATTCAGACAACACGTAAGTCCAGATGAGTAATATAAGCAATGAGGTGAAAGAAACTCTCATAGTCAAAAGTAATACTAGACATCTAAAAGCAGACAAACAGTGATGTAGATGAAGAATGCCATCAGTAGGCTCATTGGTAGAATCGATATAGCTACTAAAGAATCTGTTACTTAAGGATGAGCCAACAGAAACTTTCTAAAGTGATATACAAAGAAAACAAATAAATAAAATTTAAAAATAAAAAGAATGACATAAAAATACAAAATGTTTATGAACTAAGGAGTAATATTAACAGTTATAATGCACATACAAACAGAATATATGAAAAAGTGGCACAGAAAAACATTTAAAGAAAGAATAGTTAAGAACTGTTTTTAAAAGTGTGTGTGTGTGTGTGTGTCTTGACAAATACCAAATCACAAGTCTAAGCAGCTCACAGAATAAACATAAATACCAAAAAAATACAAGCCATATGACATTAAACTACAGAAAAACAAAAGACAGAATGATAATCTTGGAGAAGGCTTGTAAATTCTTATCATGAAAGCTGAAAACAGGGAAATTTTTTTAAGTATTTACAAAGAAAGACGAGAAAAATAATTAAAACTTGCCAACCTAGAACTCCACTCAACAAAAATATCCTTAAAAAATGAAGGAGATATAAAGACCTCAATTAAGGAAATCCATTACCATGAAATATAACCCACAGAGAGAAAAATAATATACTTTAGTTTGAAGAGAAATGATACTGTCAGAAGTTTCTATCTGCAGTAAAAAGGAATAATAAGGAAGAAGATAAGATGAATAAATGTAGGTAAAATATTTCCAGTGCTTCTCTTTTAATTCACCTAAAGAACTTTAAAGCAAGAACAGTAATAGTGTGCTTGAATTTTTCAGCATAAAGATAAGTGAAGTACCAAACAGCTATTTCATAAGGAAAGGGGATACAAATTTAGAATCCCTTTTTTATAGATGTACTACATGTGAAGTGATAGTGTTATTTGAAGGTGGACTTAGAAAAATATATATATTACAATATAGAGGAATAACATTAAAGTTTTTTTTAAAAAAATATAAATGCTACATCAAGATAGGAGATAAACTGTGATCATTTAAAAAAAGAAAGGAAGAAAAATTTTAATGAAATCCAAGGAGGACCAAAAGAGAAAGAAAACAAAATGAGTGGTATGGGAAAGAACACAAATCAAAACACAAAGGCAGCAGAATATAGCTGAAAATATGGCCAAATTTAAACTACATCAGTAATCTCTTTAAATGTAATTTGTCTAAACACACCAATTAAAAGAAATAGATTGTCTAATTTGATTCTTAAAAATCAAAACAAGCAAAAAATAACCAAAACCCAACTACATGCTATCTTCAGGAAACCAGCTCTAAATACTAAGGCTCAGCTAGGTTAAAAGTGAAGGAACATACCATGCTAATAGCAACCAAAGGAGGTTGGAATAGTTATATTATATTAATTTCAGACAAAAAGAACTTGAGAACAAGTACGTTGATTAAGGTTAAAGAGATATATTATATAATGATAAATGGTCAATTCTCCTTGAAGATTGAACCATCTTAAATATGCATGTACCTAACAACAGTTCATGAAAATGCAATAAGCAAAAACTGACATAGCTTAAAGGTAAAACATAGAATTTATCATTTATATTTTTAGGCTTTAACAGTCTTTTCTCATTAATTAGTAGATCAAGTAAGCAGAAAATGGCAAAATATATAAGAGCTGAACACAGCCATCAACTTAATCTAATGGAAATTTATAGAAAATTCCATTAAATGATAATAGAATACATAATTGTGTCAAGAGTACATGGAACATTTACCAAAATAGAACCCTCTCTTAACTATAAAACATACATTAACACATTTCAAATAATAGAAACCAAAGCATAGTCCCAGTGCACACCAGATTCCAATAAGAAATCAATAACAGCACGATAACTATAAAATTATTATACATTTAGATATTGGTCACACTTTTAAATCACCTATCAGGCAAATAAGTTACAACAGAAATTTAGAAATATTTTGAAATAAATAAAAACAGAAAGTCAGTTCATTAAAATGTGTGAGGAACAGCAAAATGAATATTTGGAAAGACATGCATAGCATTAAATGCCTATGACTGAAAACAAGGTGAGATCTAAGCTTAATAATGTTACTGAGCTTCCACCTTTGGAAATCAGAAGAAGATGAACAAACTAGAGAAGATGAGCAATCACAAGAAATGAAATAAAAACTAGAACAGAAATCAATGAAATTGAAAATGATAACAAAAGATCAACAAATTCAACAAATCAAAAAGCAGTTTCACTGAATATATCAACAGGTACAAAGCTCTAGCCAACCTAATCAAACAAAAAAGAGTGAAAACAAGACATAAATTACCAGCATCAATCATAAAAGAGGGTCATCACGGGCATTAGAATAATAACAAAGGAATTCATGGAATGTATGTCCATATGGCTGGCAAGAATACAACCACACCTATAATATAGTACCAAATTCCTTTTTTCCATACCTTACATGAATCATCCAGAGAGGGGAAACATAGATAGTGAGAGATCTTGAAATTATATTGCTGTCACTTTGGAAAAGCATTTGGCAGTTTCTTACTCAGTAAAATATTTATTTACCATTCAATCCAGCAACCTCACACTGCTCTGTTCATATAAATAAATCCTGTATGCAATATTTACAGCAGCTTTACCCATAGTTTCAAGAACTGGACACAATCTATATACGATATGATTCCATTCATGTGATGTTCTGAGAAAGGCAAAATTATAAGAAAAGAATACATCAGTAGTTTCCAGGAACTGTGTAGTAGAAGTTGGGCTGTTCAGTACGAAGTGGCACAGGAGAATGTTGATGCTGAGATACACTCCTTTATATCCTGACTGTGCTAGTAGCTACCTGAATATAGACATTTGTCAAACTGCAATATCAAAATGAGTGAATTATGCTGTATGGAAGTCTGAAAAATTGAATTAAATAATAGAATCCAAGGTTATTCATTAACCAGAATTATCATGTCAGCTACAATTTCAATGTATACAAAATGAAACCAACCACACCAAACATCGACAGCTAAACAGAGTAATCATACACAGTTTGACTGTATGTTAAAAACTTGAACATCCAGCCGGGTGTGGTGGCAAACACCTATCATCCCAACGGCCTGGGAGGCTGAGTCAAGAGGATCTCAAGTTCAAACCAGCCTCAGTAAATTAGCAAAGACCTAAGAAACTCAGAGAGACCCTGTCTCTACATAAAATATAAAAAATGGCTGGGGATGTGGCTCAGTGGTTAAGTGCCCCTGGGTTAAATCCCTAGTACCATAAAGAAACAAACAAACAAACAAACAGAAAACTTGAACATCCAGCTAAGAGATTCAGTCATGATACTCTAAAAATGTTTTAGTTGAATTAGGCCACATTTTTTCATCCAACCTCAAAAGAACTGTTTTAAGAGTCAATAAGCGATGGTTTTAAAGCATTGCAGCTGGTAAATAGACAAGCTGTGGCTCTCCTCAGGTGTCCCTACTTGGTATTTGTCAACCACACCTGGAATACTGTACCAAATTCTTTTTTTATATATATCTTATATGAATCATCTGAAGAAGAGCAATTTAGAGAGTGAGAGATCTTGAAATTATATTGCAAGAAGGATGGATGATGAAATTGGCTACACGTGGTCTGCAAAGATAAGAGTTTTAGGTGTGGGAGGAGGTCACAGAAGTTTTCCGGGATTTGAGAGTCTTACAAAAGAACCAGGTTTGTTCCACACGTTAGTGAACATCCATTGATTGATGAAACAGAATGCATGCTGAGTGTCACAGATGTGATGAAAGGGATAGGGCATACTTGAGAACTGTTGAAATCTCTTCGAATCCTTCACAGTCATGGATTTGAATTTAAGCCCTCGGTTGATGATGTGAACTGCCCTAATAATAGTGAGCCCTGCTTCAAGGCAGTTTCAAGAGCCTCGAAATCCAGTCTCAGATGGGAGGTGGGCCCAGAGGACTTTGGGGTTTTACAATTGTTCTTAAGTTTACCAATTCATATTCTGTTTCTGCTACTTAATAACTGTGTGACCTACAGAAGTTACTCAACCTCTTTGAGCTCCAGTTTCCTTAGCTGAATGAAGTGAATAATGGTATTAATTTCAAAGGGTTATTTTGAATATTGAGATCATATATGTAAAACACTTAGAACAATGTCTGCCAAGTATTAAAACTCCATAAATGAATAGTTTATAATCACCTGCTTTCCTTCACTATCTTTTCATCTTATAAAGCCTCTTTTACCTTTTCTTTGCCTTTACTTTTAAATATATTTTTACACTATTATTCAGGTAGGAAGCTTCTTAAATTGCTATTGGGAATATAATAATGTTCCATGAATAATCACATTTGGCACAAGGACTCGGTTTATTATTCCATAGTGTAAATCTACCTTCAGGTTATCATGTGATAAATAAGATGCAAGTATGAATCATGAGCAGTAGCCACCAGTAGTCCAAGTCCCACATGTATTCAAAGTCAGGCCACATTTTTAAGGATTGGAATAACTGTTGAAGTAGAATTTTCATACACCGTTGAAGCATTGGTCCATTTAGGTAAGAAAGAAGTTTAATTCCAAGAAAAAACAGCACAATTAAAAATTTTCAGCTTAAGATAAAATCCAAAGATTATGCCCTCAATTCAGTGCTTTTCCTAGGTCCGTGGAGCTTACTGATTTGACACAATTCTCTTGAAAGCTAACCCATTCAGTGATTCTTTGAATCTTTGAAAATGAAAGGGAAAATTTTCTCCCTAAATACTTCAAAGATGCCAATGTTTACATCAATACCTTTGTCAGGCATGGATTTTGGTGATGGCAGGAAAGGTGCAGGAGAGTAAAACTGTTTCTAATATATACGTCATCCTCTTGTACACCCAACTGTTTTGCATGTCCTGCTTTCTCCTAATGCTGCCTGCATCCCTGTTTTGCCACTGCTTTCCACAGATTGGTTGGTCACTCTCTCCATCATCAAAAATGATCATCCTGGGCTGGCAGTCTTTCTTGCCAACCCAACCTTGGCTATCACCTTGGGTTAACTTACCCTGAGTGTGGAAGACCACCCAACAGCCTGGGCTCTCAACATCCTCACCACCTCATCCCCACTGACCTCCTTTTTCCCATTACTTCATTCACTATTGACAGCAGACAAGCTATCTCACATTGACAGACCAGCCACATCTTCCCTAACCATCACTTACTCTCTCTCCACATTTCAGGTGTAATTACTTAGACTTTGACTATCCTGAATCCATCTGTCCTCCTTCTTTCCTTCAACATCTGCCTCACGCCTCCTTTTCTGACATCCTCCTAATAATCTTAGATTACATGGGTGATGCCCAGTCTCTCTTGACCTACCTTTCACTGCACTGAGGGGTTCCAAAGTCAACTAATAGAGAAGACAGATACAGAAATAAATGTCTCCTTAATACCCCAGTTATTTTCTATCAGTTATTCCAAACCTTGTCTACTCAGGCCACCTACTTGCTTATCTCCCTGTTACCAAAGACAAATCTACCTATATTTCTAATCAAAATTAGAATCTACCCCTGTTTTGTTACAGTAGACACACCTTCCACCATCAACACTTACACTCCACTGGATGACATCTCGATGACTAAAAGGCACCTGAAACTCAATGTATCTAGAACTTACCTCATAGCCATCCTCTCCAGAACTGATTGTACTCCACACTTCTGTGTCTCTGAAATGGTTCTACTGCGGCTCCATTTAGTTACACCAACTATAAGCTTAGTGGCCATGCTTGTCATCTGTCTTTCTCTGCAATCTCCCATCATGTTCTGTCTACTTACTCTCTTGAATATCTCTCCTCAATCTGGTCCCTTATTTCCATCATCACCTTCATCTTGGTAACCTCATCAGCCACCATCTTCAACCTGAATAAAACAACAGTTTCTTAATCAGGAAAGTACTCCTTCAATCTGTCCTCTATATGGCAATCAAATTTATACAGGAGTAGCAGCCACTCCGGGTCCCTTTCATTATCTCTTAGGACATATAATGTTCCAACCACCACTAGCACAAACTTTGTGTTTACTGCTTCCCCCACCAAGAATGCTCTACCCATGGATTGGGAGGCTGAGGCAGGAAGATCATCAGTTCAAATCCAGCCTCAGCAATTTACTGAGGCCCTTAGCAACTTAGGAAGACCCTGTCTCTAAATAAAACATAAAAAGGGCTAGGGATATTGTTCAGTGATTAAGCACCTCTGGGTTCAGTCCCAGGTACCAAGAAAAAAAAATCCTCTATTTTCTCAGAGTGATCTGCCCTGACTGGGTTTAAATCCATCTCCAATGTACCTTAAAGCATCATGTATCTCCTATCATACAAATAGTTGTACTATTTATGTATCTGTCATTAACTCATTTCTATCCAGTAGATCACAAACTCCATAAAATTAGGATTATAGGTTTTTTTTTTTTAATATTGTTGTTGTATTTAACACTGTGTTAATTAGCTTTCCACTGCTGGAACAAAATATCAGAGAAAATCAACTTAAAAGAGGAAAGGTTTATTTTGCCTCACAGTCTCAGTGATTTCAGCCCATAGACAGCTGGCTCCATCACTTTTAGGCTTGTGGTAAGGCACAGCATCATGGCAGAGAGTCCCTGTGGTGGGTCAGAGCTCCCTGCCTCATGGTAGCCAGGAATCAGGGACAGAAAGGAAGGGTCCAGGGACAAAGTATATGCTCCAAAGGCATGCCCCCAGGGACTTAACTCTTGCAACTGGGCCCCTTTTCCTCAAGTTTCCACCAGTTCCCAATAGCACTACCAGCTGGGGACCAAGCATTCAACACAGGAGACTCTGGGGGACATTCCAGATCCAAACTATAGCAAACAGTATTTGCTATGTTGAATAAAATATTTCTTAGCTCTTTATAGAAGAGTGGTTTTGAGGCATTTGAACCTCTGTAGCATTTTGACCACAAGGTAAAACTATTGATCTCTCATTTGTGTTCTTCTTCCATATTATATAGCATCTCCACATCAAATTTTAGTTATCAGTCATTACCTCTCCAGTTCAGCCAGTGAGTTATTACTTTACATATGATGACTGCTCTATTTATTTGTGTACCCTTTCACCAAAGAGCGTTTGCACCATAGAGAGCCCTCAGCACAAGTTAATCAGGGCAATCTCAAAGGCTAGGAAAGGCTGGCTTAAACCACACAGGGGCTTGGCTTGATATGTTTTGTGAATAGCACCTAAGACACAGATTTACACAAAATAGCCTTAGTCATTTATTAAAGGGGGTTTCAGGCCACATTCCCAGAACTCAAATGAACAGAAAAACCATAACTCCAGCTTAATAATCTGTGTTGACTTATCCTTTCCAAATATATCCATGTTCATTCTGCTTTACTTTCCACCTGAGCACTTGCCATACACATGGCAACACACACTTTTCAGATAAATGCCAAGTATCACTTCAGCTGCACAACCTAAAATTAAAAGAAAAGGAGAAAAGAGAGAGAGAGAGAAAGAGAGAGAGAGAGAGAGAGAGAGAGCGAGCCTAAGTCTTTGAAAGTGCAGAAAGTCAGAAACAAGTCCTATTTATGAATTTCTGTGTTTCTACAAGGTTTTCTAGATAACCAGCTCAGAAAGAACTTGGCTAGAGAAACAACTTTTACCTCAGTGCTGGAAATAAAATTAGAACCACCACCGTTACAATTCAGGAGTGAAAAAAAAAATATGATATTTTACAGTATGAAGCCCTAGCAAGCCTGGGCTTCAACTGGGACTCTCCATTGGCTTAGTTCTGCACCTGCTAAGTTTTTCTCTCCTCATATGGAAAACAGAGATACCACTAAAGTCACAAGGTTGTGATGGAGGGTAAAGAAATCATATATGTGAGGCCTTTAGAATACTCACTACTTAAAAAAAAAAAAAAAAAGACAATGCTACCCTGAGATTCTCTGAGTATCACTTGTTAAGGAATGATACCAAGACAATGCTGAAACAAAGAGAATTGGGAGGAAGGTTCTGGGCCTGGTCATCCCATTACAAACCCTCCCAGTGCAAAATAGCTGCGCTGTTTGTTTGGCCGTCGATGGGACGATAAGCGGCGGCAGGATGTGTTAATTTCTTGTTAAGCGCGTGTGGATGTGCGCGGGGCGAACAATAGGCTCCGAGGGGAGGACTGCGCCCGCCCGGGCCCCCACCGGCGCCCCGTTTCCGGGCTTTCGGCCGCACACATCCCCCCTTTGTTTTCCCGGCCCGGCCGCGCGTGTCGCCACCGCGGACACCCCACCAAGCCTTTCCGCCGGCCGCACCTCGCCGGGAGGCCGCGGGGTCGCAGGGAGGAAGCGGCGGCGGCGGCGGGGGCGGGCGGCCCGGGATCGCGGAAGCGCCGCCGCCTGCCGCGCTCGGGGAAGGCCTGCGCGCCGCGATAAGGGCCGCCCGACCCATTGTGTGCGCGCCCGCGGCCGCCCAGTGAAAGTCCCGGCCCGCGGGATGCGCCGCCCGCCGCACCTGGAAGCCGCCGCCCGCGGGGACACGGGCCATTGTGCTCCCGTTCCCGGCCGCGCGCCCAGCCAACCCGGAAGGGCGGAGGGGGCGCCCCTTGGTGTCACCCGCCAAGGCGCTGCAGAGGGACGCTTGAAAGAGCTTTGTTTAACAGATTGCAACTCCGGCGATTTGCTGGGGAAAATGCCCCTGGCCTTGGGCCAGGGTAGAACCTGTCAGGTCCTGCGAGAGTCAAGGCCACTTGCGTTTATGAGCCTCCAGTTAAAAAAAAAAAAAGAAAAGAAAAAGAAAAAAGAAAGAAAGAAAAGAAACTCTGAAACAAAACATTTTCGTTGAATGTATACACACGAATTAATGAGTTTAATATATACAGGTACAAAGCAGCATCAATATAATTGTGCTATTTACAAGATAATTACAGGATTTGAAAAGATAGCAACCCCCCCCCCCAATCATTTAAATCCCTTGTGATTGTAAATGAGACCTGCGTTGTAAATTGTGTCATAGATTTTGGCTTCTCTATGGATGGCAGGCCAGAGCCAAGGGGCTCTAATCCTTCTACTCCCATCCTGTGCCCCAGGTCAGAGCCAAGAAGGTCTGATAACTCTTGCCTTCTCCAGTAAGGAATATTTGCAGCCCATCCTCTCTTCTGGGGTGGCTTCCCTGTTTATGCCTTCTAAGAAACCCACAGGGATGTTGCCTGATCGTTTAGCACACAGTAGGGAAATAGCATAGAAAAGAACATCATGTTAATTCATAAATCTGTTACTGTATGTACAGAACCATCGATTGTACAGTGTTTATTTCAAATCGTGTGTCTGTCTTTGACTACGTTTAGTGCTCTAAATGAGCTTCTCAAAACTACATTAAAGGTCCCTTGAGGGGCAGGGAATGCTTTTCAATGGAAAAATATGCGTTATCTATATCACATTCTTCCCAGCTGCCATTTCTAGGACTGCTCACATAGTCTTTGAGCCGTTGGGTAACTCTCTGTAAATTGTAGGTAACTGCAGTTTAAATTCCGTCCTATCTAGTGAAGATTTAGTTGAACAATAGTACTTCCGTGTGGGAGGTGAGGGGGACCAGTTTTGTCACCATTTGCAGTTGGTCTCAACATTCTTTGATATGTTTGTGTCTATTGGTGTTGATTCCACAGAGCTTGTGATCTTTAAACTTTTCCTTTGAACTGGTTGCAATGTCCATCTGGTTCCTTAATACTGTAAGAATAAAATAAGTTCTTTAATGTGTCATAATTTGCAAGCTATGATTTTACTTCTTTCTGAGAATTATCTTTAAACACACCTCTCAATTAAGATTATTCCAAATCAAAAGGAAACTAGAAAAAAAAAAGGGAAAAGATTTAGTGACAGCTTTAGTTCTTCATCAGCTGCAGGACATAAATTCATTCGTATGTTCATTACATATAAGGAGCTTTTAAAACAGACATAGTAAGAGGCTAATGTGAAGCAATTATTGTCTCTCTGAATTATTTTTATTAACTAGTGAAGAAATTGAGGGGAGATAGGAAAAGCCACATTATTACTCCTGGAAGATCTCTAAATCCTGGTGCGTAATCTTCCTTATCTATAAAATGGGACCACTAATGTCTACCTCTCAGGGTTGTTCAAGGAGTATATGAAATAGCTTTCATGAACCTCCCTCTACCTCGCCAGCTGTTCAGGAAATATTGATTGATGTTTTGTTCCATTTTGCTTCTTATTTACGATAATAGCAAGATGCACAAAATATTCAAACTGAGGAACTATCCACATATAGTATAGAAAGGACTTAAAGGCAGACCTAAATATAACTTTCAGTTCTAGTACTTACCTCTGTGACCTTTAATAAATACAATCAGGTCTCTGAACCACTTCTTCTTGATTTGAATATAGATATCAAAATGTGTACCTGAGGAAAGAATTGTGGGAACCAAAAACAATAGATATGAAGTTCGGCTTGAAGTAGTATGTGCAGAAAGGATACACTCAGTAAAAAGCTCCTATCAATAAGGCCTTCCAGAATAATTAAATTCAACTAAATCATGACCACACTTCCTGATTTGAGGTATGTTATGATTTGAATATGAGGTGTCCCCCAAAAGCTCATGGGTGAAACAATGCAAGAAGTTTCAGAGGAGAAATTATTGGATTGTGAGAGTCTTAACCCAATCAGTGAATTAATCCCAGGCAATAACTAGAGTGGTAACTAGACACAGGTGGTGTGTAGCTGGAGGAAGTGGTTAATTGGAGGCGTGGCTCTGGGGTATATATTTTGTATCTCGAGCTGGACTCTCTCTCTCTCTCTGCCAGTTCTTGACCACCATGATGTGAGCTGCTTCCCTCTGCCACACACTCTGCCATGATGTTCTGCCTCACCTGAAGCCAGGAGGAATGGAGCCAGCCTTCTCTGGACTAAGACCTCTGAAACAGTGAGCCCTCAAATACCCACCCCCCACCCTGGGTTGTGCTGGTCAGATCCTTTAGTCACAGCAACAAAAAAGCTAACTAAAGCAGGGTAACATATTTCATAGACAATCATACCTGAATGGTAAAATTCCTTCAAATTAAAGAAACCAAGATTAATCAAAATTCCTTCTGACTTTGACATTCTCTCCTTGAAGTGGCTACAGACTATAGGAAGGAACCAACCCTAAACACAAACATGCCATGTCTGTTTCTAAAGAGAGGGAGATGTTTAGTTGTCATCTGTAACCAGGACCACCTCTGGGGCTTAAGGAAATAGAAGCTTCAGGAAGGGTCTAGAGGAATCCACATCCTCAAGTGCTTTCTTAAGGTTGTGCTCTAACACTGGAATGGGGGGAAGAGTGGAAGAAACAAACTGTAAAATAACATGTAAGAGACAAGTCAAATCAAGGTGGCCATAGTTACATATGACCTCACCTCTCTACACCTGCCCCCAAATAAAGACATAACTGTCTAGTCTAAATGTGATACCAGTTCCATAGACTGACGTGCATTAAGATATGGCAAATTGTTCTAAAATTCAGATTGGGAATAAAAAATGTTAAGTAATCAATTATACAAAATAATAAAACTCAAACACACACACACACACAATAATAATAGGCAGAGATGGACACAATGAAGTGTCAGAACAAAACCAAGTTTGAAGGTAACTGGAACAATGAGTAAGTGGGAGTGGGAATAGAGAAAAGTTAACTAGAGCCAAGACAATGAACAGGCCACAGGGTTACTTGGCAGAGATTACTGGCCTCATGCCTCCTTTTCCACAACAGGTAGTCAGTCTTGGAAGCAGCTGCCCAGGAAGAATCACTGTTTCCCAGTCCTAATTGCATCCACAGAAATTGTGATATCGTGTGGGGTAAGGTGTTTTACACAGAGGAGTGCCTCTTTCTCTCCTTCCTTTTTTTAAAATTTTTGATTTGTAGTACTGGGGATTGAACCTATGGCACTCTACCTCTGAGCTACATCCTCAACATTCTTAGCCCTTTTTCTTTTTTGTTTTCAGAGAGAGGCTCACTAGATTATCTAAACTGGCCTTGAACTTGGGATGCTCATGGCTCAGATTCCTCAGTAATAGGAATTACAAAGGTGCATCATTGCACCTCACTCTCCTTCTATTTACACACAGACTTGACACAGCAGACCTCACAAACCCAAGGGACTAAAGAACCATGACATGGAAGGAGCCTGGCTCCTTGAATCATTGTGGGAGAAAAGTTGTTCTCTGACATAGATACCTACATTGGACCATTTCTTGAATAAAAAGCAAACTTTTATTGTATTAAGGCACTCTAACTTATATAAAGAATAGAGGGATGGAGTTGTGTCTCAGCAGGAGAGCATTTGCCTAGCATGTGTGAGGCACTGGGTTTGATCTTTGGCACCTCATTAATAAATAAATAAATAAATAAATAAATAAATAAATAAATAAATAGAGTTATATAAAAAAGAATAGAATAGTCTAGAATAAGACATCATCTATTAATGTGACAACAGGCATGGTCATAGTCCATGCTATGGACTAAGCAGATGGCTAGATAAGCCTAACAAAGAGTCACACGCATTCCTAAAGACTCTTTGCACCAGGTTCTAGTCCACAGGTAGCCCTGAAATACATCTTTACTCACTTAAGGTGACATGACACAGGCATCTCTGACCTTCATATCACATAGGAAAAAAGAGATAAATACATCCACAGAGACACATATATGTGCATCTATATGCATAATTTATATATTTACAAGATTCCTTCCTTATCTTATATATATATATATATACATTTTAAATTTTTTACCATAAACATATATTTTCTTTGTAACATATTTATGTACACATATTCATATGCACAAAAACAATACTTGCCTAATCTGATTAGCAAGTAATTTCCTATTTTGTTATACCCCAATAGTCCCTAAAAATGTGATATTTTGACCCTCCTTTGTAAAATATTTACTAGGTGAAAAGTGGGGTCAATAAACAGTAAGTGACATTCTCTCCAAGTTAATTACAGGTTCTAAGGGACCAATTTTATGTTAAGAGATGTTTGGTTTAAAATTATCTCAAAAGACTTAAAAAATTAAAAGTAAAAAAAAAATAAAAGCGAAAGAGAGAGGGGGGGGAGGAGATAAGGGAAAGAGAAATCAAAGCAGCACAACAATGCAAAGTCATATTTTCCCTTGACACCCAAGGCCAGAAACAGGGGACTAGTGAGTGTCAATTTCTGTTGAGAATGCAAGGCAGAATAGCAGAGTGACAACCCTAACACAAAAAAATGAACATTACAGCCAAATTTGTCCTTAGAAAGTTAGGGGGGAAAGGGGATTTTATGCTGTTATATTTATTTATGTATTTATTTGGTGAAGAGAAGCAATGGGCAGTACATATTAAAATAGTCATGATTTGTTGCAGGGCATATTTATTGGCTCTCTGTATTCTTAAACATTCATCAGACTGCTGGCATAAAGGCATGAAACATCCCAAGTGTCAAAGGTATACTATTATTTGCTTGATTATTTTATTCTATTTGCCTTAGGAATGTGAACTGAATGCCTATCAGAATTAACAATCTCAGTCCTAATCACACATTGCTATCATATGCCCCCAGCCTGTTCTGGGGGATGGAATCATCTCTTGTGTAACATGATGTTCTTGGAATTCGTTGAGACTTCCTGAATGCAAGCTAGAAAGGGGCATGTCTGAGTGGGATAGAAAGCATAGGATGTTTAATTTTAATTGAAAACTCTTTTTTTCTTTTCTTGTTTCTGACACTAGCAGATCCTGCTGTGTTTGACAAATATGTTCTAGAAGGAAGCTCAATCTAGATGTTATGTGTAACTTTATCTTATTCCCCTTTGAGTACTACTGTTCTTACAAAGTGATCTCTCTACTGCCCAAAGTCATTACACCCTTTCCCTTTCACATTGTCCCTCTGTAAATGTCAGGCATAACTACATTTTTATTTGCAGAGATACCACTGCTATGAATGAGTAAAATTTTTCTGCTCCCCCGCCTCTCTCTCTTTACCCTGTGCGAATTCTACTAATATGATTTGTTGAACAAATTGTTCCATTAATCTGGGGCTGTTTGACAGAGTGAGAAAATAAGTGCCAAAGTGAGAAGATTCACAAGAATCGGAAATCTCAGTGCCTCTTTCTCAAGGTAAATAGTTATTATATCAGGGTGTCAGACTGGTGAAATGGATGTGCTTTCATTCTCAGTTTGTAAATGTCACTTTTCCTCAGCCCATCAGGGTGACAAATGAGGTGTGGGTTACAGTAAGAGTTCATTCTTTGACAAAGTTCTTAACAGTCTATTTCAACAGAAAGCATTCAGGCTTCTTCACTTTTATAATCTAAAGCCTGTACCACTGCCAGAAACTCCCCAGCTCTGCTCACACTACTTGATCACAATCCTCAAAGAGAACCATCTCTGTGGCTGTGTTGAAAACTCCTGTAAAAGGAAAAGTAAATAGATTAGAAAGTAATTTATAAACCACAACACGGATTTCCAGGGAAATTCCATCTACTGCTTCTCAAGCTTTTATGATCCCAGGGAAATGTATCACATTAAGGTCTTTGTTTACATTTTCTTTCACTTTTTCTACGTACGTACATGTAACCTTGACAATCTTTTTATGGCTTTTTAAATTCTGTTAGTTAATAGGTCTATTCTAGCTCATAATTCAGGTAAACAAGTTGCTATCACACTAAATTAATGAGCAAGTGAGCAGTTGAATACAAGATAATTCTGCATCTGACTAAAATGCTTTCCCCCAAAATGGGCTACTTTGATTTAGCTAAGAAATAAAATGTTCGAACAGAAATGAGATAGGTTGATTGTATAACTAAAGAAGCTGAAGATAAGATGTGCAAATATATGGAGAAAAAAAAAATGTCACGATGACCAGTCACACTGCGGTGAAAAGACCAGTGCTAATGTATGGTATATAAGTTGATCCTGTTTTCCCAGAAATCCCATTTGTCCAGAGTGCAATTAAAATGGTTTTATCGATGGCACCCATCAGCACTGCAAAGACTTTCTCAATGAATTTGCTGCATTAATGTATTGTGATTAGCGTCACAAGCAAAATATTCTATTATTGATTCATTAACATCTACTTCATTCCATACCACTTGCCTTGGTCTTTGTCACTGTGTCATTTAAATTCCCTGAGTCTCAAATCCATCTATAAAATGGATAGAATGTCAGAGTTTCACCTAAGCTATGTTCACACCACAATTGTGAGGACCAAATAAAATAATGGAGGCATATAATTTGAAATTTTATGAAAAATAAATCACATTTATTTACATACACATATTTTTCCAGGAAAGAGAATTGATCAATTTCCAAAGAAATTCAGGAATTCCCAAAAGGCAAAAAAAAAAAAAAAATCACTGAATTTACAGTTGGCACATAAAGAAAACACACCTAACAAGAAGATAGGAGAAAAGTTGCATGCACTAGAAACCAAAGAGAGAGAGAGAGAGAGAGAGAGAGAGAATGTGTTGATTGAAAAATTAATAGGTCCATTGGATTGTGAAATGAAGATATAAAAGAAAAATAGAAGATTAAAAACTATCAGCCAGTCCTAGGGCTCCAGGTGAAGATCCTCCAGGTACTGTGCGAAAATTAGTGTGAATGTCAGGCAGAGCACTGCCAGGGAGCCTTGAGAAGGCAGAATGGACTGGGAGGGAGAGGCACTCAGAGTGCATTGGTCTGGCAGCATGGAAGTGCAGTTCTGGGTCTTCCGACCTTGGTCACATGTGGTGAGTCCGAGGTGAAGTTCTGTGAAGATGCAAGGGCTGAACACACCCAGGCAGAGTTCTCCCTGCGCCTGTCACAAGGGTCATGTAACCAAGCATTTAGCTTGCAGGTGCTTTCTCAAAACTTGTCCATCCCAAATTTAAAATGGGACACAGGAAACATTCATCATAAAGGGACATTTTTTTTTTTTTAAAGAGAGAGTGAGAGAGGAGAGAGAGAGAGAGAGAGAGAATTTTTAATATTTATTTTTTAGTTCTCAGCGGACACAACATCTTTGTTGGTATGTGGTGCTGAGGATCGAACCCGGGCCGCACGCATGCAAGGCGAGCGTGCTACCGCTTGAGCCACATCCCCAGCCCCATAAAGGGACATTTTAATAAACTTTATCAACATGCTATTGAGAACTTCTGTTCATCAAAAGAGATCACAAAGACAAGCCACACACAGGCAGAAGTTTTCATGAAGGCAAAAAAAAAAAAAAACAAAAAAAAAACAAACAGAAAGTCTATTACCTAATATGTATTTTAAAATTCTACAAACCAGTAGGAAAAGAACAGACTGCTGTAAGGGAGGAAGGTTTTCCTCAAGCTTCTCAGGGTGTCTAGCTAGATATGAAAATAAAACTTCCAAGACAGGTTAATAGGAAAAAGGCATACAAAATTATTTAATAAGTTTTATGTGATATGGGAGCCTTCATAAGGAATTTAAGGTTCAAGGAAAGGGGCGTCTGAGTATTTTATGCTGTTTGATGAAGTAGTGGGTAATTGTGAAGAAATATAATTAGACAAGGGGGTATGACCTAGTGCAGTGAGCTGTGTGAACTTAACGAGAGCAGTAGCTCAGATTCCTCCTGGGTTTCTGCAGCTTCAGAGATAAGTTCATTCCTTTCCTTGGGATATAAGGAGGACCACTCTGAAAGGAGCATCTTATGTGCTACTTCAGGGGAAGGCTGGCTAGGTCTCAGAAGATGCTGATTGCAGAGTGGTGAAAAGGCAAAGGGAATTCTGATTTCTATGGCCTTCCTCAGGAGTGAAGAGCAGGAGAAGGGCAGGGAGAGCCTTCTATTTCTATGGTTTTCTCAATTTCCCTGAGTTTAAAATACTCAGTGCTAAGGTGCTATTTGGGGGTAATGTGTTCTGAACTCCATCACTGCCCAAGAAAAATTTGATGAAGACTTCAAACAGCTTCTTTCAAAACAGAAAATCTAAATGACCAATGAATATAGTAAAACTCTGCTCAATGTCATTAGCATTCAGAGAAATGAATATAAACACCACAATTGGCAACTATGAAAAATGCAGACAAAAATAGATTGACAAACACTAAAACTACTTGTTTTCGATCCCAGGTGTTGCTGAGGATCTGTATCAATGAGAACTACAATATGCTGTTGAAGAGAGTGAAAATATTTACTATTTTATTGGACAATACTCTTTAGTAAAGTTGACAGGACACTCTACAAATTATTCCATATGTGTCCCAGGATACATACAAAAATGTGCAATAGTATCAAAAGCAAAATATTTTAAACAATGCAAATTTGTATAGCAAACTAGTTCAAAAAATGTTGTTAAATTCCAACAGTGGAAAGCTATGCAACAATGAAAACGAATGAAGTACAGCTACATAAAATAACAAAGATAAATGTTATCAACAGAGCATTGAAATGAATGTCCAATTATTAGTCCATTTGCATATAATGGGAAAGAAAAAGCAATATTTTTTTAGGATCTAAACCAGAGAACAACAAATTAAAGTCCACAGGATATTTTTAAACATTACATTTTAAAAAATTAAAGAAAAAAGGATAAAAAATGAGGAAATAAAAAAGTTAAAATAAAGAAAGTGGTCTTTAAAGTTTAAAATATTTATAATTTTATAATAATAAATTATTTGTATCTGGTCCTTTTCAGAAAAAAAAAATCACTATCTCCTCATCCAAACTATAAATAGATGTGAGAATTCAATTGCAACCATTAGGGTAGTGCTATTCTCTCTCTCTCTCTCTCTCTCTCTCTCTCTCTCTCTCTCTCTCTCTCTTTGTTTTTCAGTACTAGAAATTGAACCCAGGGGTATTCTACCACTAAGCTACATCCTGAGTCCTTTTTAATTTGTATTGCGGGACAGGATATCAGTAAGTTTACCAGACTGGACATGAATTTGCAATCCTTCTGCCTCAACTTCTCGAATAGCTGGGATCACAGATGTGCATCACTGCACCCAGTTAGGATAGGGTTATGTTTCAGAAAGGAATGAAATTGTATTGGGCAAGTCACTTAGTAAGTCTTCTAGGGTTTAGCAATGTTTTATATCTTTAACTGGGTAAAGGATATTTGGGTGATTTTTTAAAAATAATAATTTTAACCTGTATATCTGCTATACATTTAGCTTGCACATTTTGTGCATCCTCCATTTGTATGATGTATCTAACAATTGGTGGAAATGCAGCCTTCTTTACACACAAGCACATGCTCAGGTCTCTATCAGAAGGCTAAGGTGAACCCAGTGGGAGTAGTGACCACAAAGACCTATATTAAAGTAGATTGGGGCCAGGGACACTGGGAGCAGCTGTTTTCACAGGTCTGAGATGGCATAACCAGAGATAGGAACTTTTTGTTAGAAAGGGAACAAAAGGAAAGAACTTTGTGGAGAATGAAAGCAGAGATCCAACCCTAAATGAATAATGAGGAGTGATGATGTGAGTCATTTGTAACATAGCTCCAAAGTGATCAGGGTAAAGCACTTAAAAAAATCATTAAATGGTGAGAGTATATTGGAAGCCAGCTGTGTTATCAGCCGGTAGGACCAGTGAGGATCAGAATTCAAGTATCAAGATGCAAAATAGTATGTAAAGATTTAAGTTCTGCTTGCAGAACAATTTCCTTCTGCTGAGGGCCATTGCCAAGTAGGAATGACGCATCGAAATTTCCTTGCCAGCGTACCCCATGTTGCTTAGAGGAAGGACTCATGGAAATGGACTTGCCTTGGACATTCGCTGTGACATTGCATGTATGTTTGAGAAGGGTGACCCTGCTCAAGGACCAGGGTGGATCCAGGTTTAGGGTGTATCCTGCAGGTTTTAGGAAGTATCCCGCTCCTTGGGTTTAGGGCGTTCCCGGTTTAGGACAATCTGGGTTTAGGGCAGTTCCAGGTTTAAGGTTATTCCTGCTGGGAATAGGGCGTATCCTGCTGCCTGAGTTCCTGTTGAGTTCTCGTGGAATTCAGAAAGTTTTTGGGATTCAAAACCTGGTGGAGTACGTGAATTTGGGGGCAGAACGTGAATTTCCCCAGAACGTGTTTGTAGAGGGCCGGTGTGAGTTCGGGAATAAAGAATTGCTGTTTGAATCTACAAAGCTGTGAGTGGCTCATGATCTTGTGCCCAGCCAGACTGCGGCATTTGGTGGCCCGTACGGGGAACGTCTGAAACTTGGAGGTAAGTGAAATTGCTCGCCCCTGAGGGAAGGCGAGAGAATGGGTGACCATTTCAAAAAACAATGTGTTCTTGTTTTGATTTATTTTGTTTTTGTTTCAAGCTGCCTATCCCTAGAAATTTCTCAGGCAAACTGGGAAAAATGGTTGGCTCAAGCTTTGAAGTTTGTCCATCCTGAGGAAGAGAAATTTGATACAACGATTTTTTATTCAGTTTTTGTTTCATTCAGTTTCAGTTTTGTTTTGTGTTATCTTATTGGGTTGTGTTATCTTTATAGTAGATTAGAAATTAGTAAAAAACAAACTGAAAAGGTGTTAAGTAAATTTTTAGAGGTTCAGACCATGGAGAAAGACATTTTAGATCAAACAAAGAGAAGGTCTCCCGAGCTAGTCAGACAGAGGAAGAAAATTTAAAGGAAAAGGGGTTATTAGGAAAAAGGCCACAACAGGAGGCTGTTACTAACTCCGTTTTATTACCAGAGGGCGTAATTCAACCAACAGCCCCACCGATGGAGACAGCTGAGTGGCCCTCAAACCCCGTAGTTGATAAGTGGGATCCTGAGACAGGACCTCAAAGAGTAGCATGCCCTGTACTTGAATAGGTAGGAGGGAGCGAATTCACCGTGCTTTAGATTTTAAAACAGTGAAGCAGTTAAAGGAGGCTGTAACAACCTATGGTCCCCAAGCTCCCTTCACGGTAAGCATGGTCGAGTCCATTACTAACTTGGACACGACGCCAGCAGATTGGGCTAGCATGTGTAAATCTGTGCTAAATGGAGGGCAATATTTGTTATGGAAGGTTGCCAATGAGGAATTTTGCACGGAGACAGCTAGGCGAAATTCAGCAGCTGGTTACCCTCAAAGAAATCTAGATATGTTGTTAGGAAAAGGACCTTATGAGGGTCAACGGCAATAAATTGAATATGATCCTGCTATATATGCACAAATTGCTGCAGACGCAGTTAGGGCATGGAAGACTTTACAAGGACATGGAGATTTACAAGGTCAGCTATCTAAGGTAATACAGAGAGCTAATGAACCTTACACTGACTTTGTAGATAGGCTTATTCAAACAGCTGCCAAAATTTTTGGGGATACAGAACAAGCAATGCCATTAATAAAACAACTGGCTTATGACCAAGTAAATTGTTGCTGCAGAGAGGTTATTAGACCATGGAGACATGAAGATTTAAACACATATATTAAATTATGTAGAGATATTAATGAACAAGGGCAAGTCTTGGCAGCTGCAGTACAACAAGCTTTAGATGCCAGGCCAAAAACATGCTATAATTGTGAACAAACAGGACATTTTAAAAGGAGTTGCCCCATAGGAGGTAGGTTGAACAAAATTAGAAATCAAAGGAATAGAATACCGGGTATTTGCCCACGATGCCATAGAGGGAGACATTGGGCAAATGAATGCCGTTCTCAAACCACCATAGAAGGTACTCCCTTATCAAAAAACGGACAAGGATCAGGTATTTACCCATGATATCGTGGAGAAAGGCATCAGGCTTCATTGCTAAAAAATGGACTGGGGGGCCCAATGCTCTGGGGCCCACAACCACAAATATATGGGGCAGTGAGGAACCCAGCAACACCATCAGGTTGGTACCCAGGACACATTGTCCATTAAATCCCTCATCAGAAAAACCCAAGGGAGTGCAGGGTTGGACATCTGCGCCTCTGCCAGAGCAGTACTAACTCCAGAGATGGGAGTTCAAATCATTCCTACAGGAGTAAAAGGACCTCTTCCCCAAGGAACAGTAGGCTTATTATTGGGACGTAGTTCATCTACATTAAAAGGACTTATGATAAGTCCTGGGGTAATCGATCCCGATTATGTAGGTGAAATAAAAATTATAGCTAGTTCTCCAGGAGGTATATCAGTAATTTCACCTGGAGATAGAATAGCACAGTTGTTAATAATACCCAGCCTACATAATAAGTTCTCTAGTCATAATGTAGAAAGAGGTTCTAAGGGATTAGGCTCCACAGGTGTAGATTGGGCTATGTTGTCTTTAAATTTAGATTCTCGCCCAATGCTAAAACTAAATATTCAAGGTCATGAGTTTAATGGGCTACTGGACACAGGTGCTGACCTTAGCATCATATCTCATCAAGAATGGCCAAAACATTGGCCATTACAACAAGCCACTCAAACACTTCGAGGCCTAGCAGTGGCGAGTAATCCCCATAGAAGTGCAATGATATTAGATTGGAAGGATCCTGAAGGATGTGAAGGAACTATACAGCCATATGTATTGGATCATCTTCCCATAAATTTATGGGGATGAGATGTCCTAGATCAATTAGGTTTGACGTTAACAAATAACATCAATCCTAATGCGCCCACTACTAGGGCTAGACAAGGTTTTAGGAAAGAAAAAAGATTAGGAGAACAAGAACAAGGTATAGCAGCACCAATTCAAATAGATCAAGGAATAAACAGACATGGGTTGGATTTTCAGAAAGGGCCACTGAGACAATCAAAATTACTTGGAAATCAGAAAGACCAGTGTGGGTTCCTCAGTGGCCCCTGACTAAAGAAAAGATACAAGTAGCCCATGATCTGGTCAAACAACAATTAGCGGAAGGACATATACAACCTTCCATATCTCCCCATAATACTCCTATTTTTGTCATCAAAAAGAAATCTGGTAAATGGAGATTATTGCAAGATTTAAGAACCATTAATAATGAGATGGTTTTTATGGGACCTGCTCAATCAGGGATTCCTCAATTGTCTGCTTTACCAAAAACCTGGCATGTTATAGCTATAGATATTAAAGGTTGTTTTTTTTTTTTTTTCCGATTCCAATTCATCCAGAAGATAGTCCACGTTTTGCATTTACTATCCCTGCATTAAATCATGAAGGTCCTGATCAGAGATATGAATGGAAAGTACTCCCTCAAGGGATGGCTAACAGTCCAACTATGTGTAAAATCTATGTTAATAAAGCAATCCAGCCACTTAGAAATCAAAATCCTGAACTACAAATATTCCACTATATGGATGATGTATTATTAGCACATAAAGATAAAAACATATTGCTGGAATGTTATGCCACACTTACAAACTTATTAAAAAATTATAATCTAGAGATAGGAATAGATAAAGTACAATTAAATTTTCCAATTAATTATTTAGGAGTTCTATTATCCTCAACCATGGTCCGTCCACCAAAAATTCAAATACGAGTAGATCAACTCAAATCACTTAACGACTTTCAAAAGTTATTGGGAGACATATATTGGATAAGGCCTTATCTAGGCATACCAACAAGAGAGTTGGGACCTTCATTTGATATTCTAAAAGGTCCACCAGATCCAAATTCACCCCAAATGTTAACTCCTAAAGCTAGAAAGGCATTAAAAATTATTGAAACATATATGGAAAATATGCATCTGGATAGAGTTAATACAAGTTTGCCTTTATTATTTATTGTACTACCAACAAAAAATATTCCTACAGGAGTATTTTGGCAAGAAGGTCCATTATTGTGGATACATTTATCTTATTCTCCTAACACTATTCTTACTAGGTATCCTGAGGCTATAGGACAATTAATACTCAAAGGAATAAGAGCAGCAAAGGGAGTATTTGGAATTTCTCCCAATAAAATTATTACTCCATATACTATGGATCAAATTGATGAGTTAGCTAATGAGTTAAATACTTGGGCAATAATCATGTGTAAATCTAATGTTTCATTTGATAATCATTTACCATCTAATCCTTTGTTGTCTTTTTGGTCTAAGCATCCTGTAGTTTTTCCTAAAATGACAAGAAAAGCACCTATCATGAATGCTCCAAATATATTCACTGATGGGTCTAATAATGGTACAGCAGCAGTAGTTACCCCTGATCAAACTTTTACATTTTTTAGTACCCAAACAATCAGCTCAAAAGGTAGAGCTTAATGCAGTTTTGCAAGCTTTTGTGATGTTCAAAGATTCTGTATTTAATTTATTTTCTGATAGTCAATATATAGTTAATGCTATTATATCCCTTGAAGATGCTGGTAGAATTTCCCCTTCCTCTACCGTTTTCTCTTTGTTTTCCACTACACAAAGTCTAATCTGGGACAGAAAAGATCCATTCTTTATAGGACATATCAGGGCACATACAGGATTGCCTGGAGCCCTTAGTTTGGGCAATGATTTAGCAGATAAAACTACACATGACATACATATTTTCTCTACACTAGAAGAAGCTACAAATTTTCATAAAAGGTTTCATATTAATGCTAATACTTTACAAAAGCATTTTAAAATAACTAAGGAACAAGCCAGACATATAATAAAACAATGTCAAAATTGTGTAACCTTTTTACTACAAGTTAATCTTGGAGTCAATCCTAGAGGACTGATACTAGATGGACATCACACACTTGCCAGAATTTGGAAAATTAAAATATTTACATGTTACATTTGATACTTCTTCCCGATTTTTGATGGGCTCCCTTCATGCTGGAGAAAAAACTAAAGATGTTATAGCTCATTGCTTACAAAATTTTGCCACTATGGGCGTTCCTAAACAGTTAAAAACAGATAATGGTCCTGGTTATACCTCTACCTCTTTTAAACAATTTTGCTCATCATTTGGTATTACTCATATAACAGGAATCCCATACAATCCACGGGGACAAGGCATAGTTGAAAGAGCTCATCAAACTATTAAAACGTACTTATTAAAGCAAAAAGAGGGAATTGGAAAGGGGTATATATCCCCCAAAGATAAACTTAAAATAACCCTTTTTACTCTAAACTTTCTAAATTTGGATTCATCAGGACTTAGTGCTATGGAAAGACATATGTATCCAAAAAATGTACATAAGCCTAAGGTACTTTGGAAAGATATTCTAACAGGACAATGGAAAGGTCCTGACCCAGTGATTGTCTGGAGTCAGGGCTCCATTTGTGTTTTTCCACAGGGAGAACAGCAGCCGATTTGGATTCCAGAGAGATTAACTAAAGCAATTTCTACAGAAAAAGAAGATGATTTGACTCAAATCCATAACAGCTGATATCCAGAGCTCCAGCTTGGCTATTCTTACCTCTGTGACAGTGATTAACCAGGATGCTTTTTTCAATATCTATTTTATTATTGCATTTTTTCCACATCATAAAGTTCTATTTTATTTTTGAGCTCATACAGACCTAGGTTAATGTTTTTCTGATCAGTTTTATTTTTTGACTGTGGAGTTTTTAAACATTGCAATGGAGATTTCACCTAGGCAAAGCTACAAGGCCTTTATTGTCTTATGTGTTGAATGTTTTGTGTGCACACTTCTGTTTTGTGTTGTATGTCCGTATGTGTATATGTCCATATTTCATATATGAGGAGTGCTCATGAAAAAATGGATCCGAATTTTTTTTTATTCACGTGAATTAAATGGTTTAATGTAAATTAGGTATACAGCTGTTAAGGATTGTTTTTAAAGGTGGTCAACAGATCTGTTTACTAATTTAAATTAGGTAAACAGCTGTTAAGGATTGTTTTTAAAGGAGGTTAGCAGATCTGTTTGTTTACTTTCACCTTTCCTTTTCATTATATTTAATAATTCTGGGGCTGGGGATGTGGCTCAAGCGGTAGCGCGCTTGCCTAGCGTGCGTGCGGCCCGGGTTCGATCCTCAGCACCACATACAAACAAAGATGTTGTGTCTGCCGAGAACTAAGAAAAAATAAATAAATATTAAAATTCTCTCTCTCTCTCTCTGTCCCCCTCTCTCTCTCACTCTCTCTTAAAAAAAAAATAATAATTCTGTTCAGGATAATGTCTCTTTAGCATCATTGCCAGAATTCCCATCTCCATCCCAGTGCCGGTGAAGACTAAGATAAAACCAAACTACAGCTTCTATGATAGCTATCACAGTAAACTGTATAAACTGATGCATCAATGAATATAACTCAAGAAGTAATGCTCAATCAAGGACTCGATTTACTTTGGGAGGAAATGGACATATTGATAGACTCCTCCACTTTGAACTGCTTGCAGAACTTGCCTGGACTATATATCACTTGTATGCATTGTGAACTATGGTTTGGTGCAGCGAATTGTGGTAGTGCTGGCATATCTTTGCTGATGGTGTCACCAGTGATGCAATTTTTCCAAAGGAGCCGTCAACTGGCTTGGTGTCGTGGCATTTCTGTATGCTCCTCCCTTCTGCTAGTGATGGTCTAAAATTTGGGGGCCAACAGAGGTGAAGCAAAGAACCTCACCCCCCCACTGGCACCAAGGCTAAATTTGGGAGCCAACAGAGGTGAGGCAAGAACCTCACCCCCCCACTGGTGCATAGGCCTATCCACAAGTATGGCTGTATGCTGGACTGGTAGTCAGTGATGTGTATGATCCAATTGCTGTGGTATCAACCTAAGACAGGAGGCTGACACCTAGAGGTCAGTTTTTCCCATGACGGGTGAGAACCATATGTTGAATTGGACAACCTACCAGGCATGGTCCTTAAGCCACATTGCTTGTTGTTTAATTAATCAGAAGGGGGGAGATGCTGAGGGCCATTGCCAAGTAGGAATGACGCATCGAAATTTCCTTGCCAGCGTACCCCATGTTGCTTAGAGGAAGGACTCGTGGAAATGGACTTGCCTTGGACATTCGCTGTGACATTGCATATATGTTTGAGAAAGGTGACCCTGCTCAAGGACCAGGGTGGATCCAGGTTTAGGGTGTATCCTGCAGGTTTTAGGAAGTATCCCGCTCCTTGGGTTTAGGGCGTTCCTGGTTTAGGACAATCTGGGTTTAGGGCAGTTCCAGGTTTAAGGTTATTCCTGCTGGGAATAGGGCGTATCCTGCTGCCTGAGTTCCTGTTGAGTTCTCGTGGAATTCAGAAAGTTTTTGGGATTCAAAGCCTGGTGGAGTACGTGAATTTGGGGGCAAAACATGAATTTCCCCAGAACGTGTTTGTAGAGGGCCGGTGTGAGTTCAGGAATAAAGAATTGCTGTTTGAATCTACAAAGCTGTGAGTGGCTCATGATCTTGTGCCCAGCCAGACTGCGGCATCCTTCGAATAACCAGAGAGTGATATTATCATTAGACAACTAACCTATGTCATTACTTGCCGCTAGGTACTACCATCTGGGTCTCAATATCCTAAAATTCCACATAGGTGGTCCTTTCTCTTGCCCTTTGCTCAGTATTATTATGTGAGAGAAGCAAAATAAGTATTATAAAAAAATAACTTCCCACTTTGCCAGAAACCTGATTTTGTAGGAAAATTCTTTCAAATGAACAGGTTATAGACTCAATCAATAAGAAATCAGTACTAGTTATAGTGAAATACTATTCCTAGGAAGTTAGTAATAACTGATTTATTCAACCCAATTTTTAAGAGTATCAAATGTGAATGAGGAAAAGAAGATGGCGGCGATGGGAGTGCATCACCCCAGTGTGCCACGTCACTGTGCGGGAGAAAGACGAGGTGAAACAGCTGAAGGCTACCTTGTTGGGAATTTCCAGTGAAATCGAGGTGCTCCAGAATCTAAAGGACGGATTTCCAGTGTGTGGGATTCAACTGCGGGGGCTCGGTCGCGGGCGATTTCTCCACATGGAGGGTAGCAGATCCTGCTCGGCGGACCACCCCACGGATGGAGTCTGGGGCGCGCGCTTAGTAGCGGCGAGGTACCGAGGTACTGGAGCGGGAGTACAGCGATGCGGACTCTGGGGGCTCCTGCAAGCGGTGCACTGGCTGTGCTTACTGCTGAGTTCCGGCTTTGAGACAGAGGAGAGAAGCGGTCCAGTTCGATTCTCGACACAGGTCAGACCACGGAGGAGGACAGAAGCCGCCATCTTGGAGAGCTGATGTAATGATCCCTGTTTTCTACTGATCTCAGCTCATTCAACTACAGAACAGGTGATTCCAGGCTGGTATTTGCCTGCGTCTCGCAGACAGATCGCTCAGGCTCGGGACTGGAGAACCTGAGGAAAATACTCTTCGGGGCTCGCTCCTGGCAAGGCGTGAGCCAGACTTTGAGCGGCCGGTTTCTGGTTCCCCGGGCTGCTTTGGCCCAGTGCTGGGGATCCTGCGGGGACTGCGTGCCGACGCCAGCTCCAAGTGGAACGTGTGCTGAGGGGCGGCGGGGCTCTGACTCCTGGAACAGTTTTGGCCCGGGGCTGGGGAGCCCGCGGGGACTGGGTCTTTGACCCTGCTCCTAGCGGAGCGTGCTCTGAGCCGGGAGAGTTTGGAGCGACTGGGCTCGGGCTCCCGGGGCTGCTTTGGCCTGGGGCTCGGGAACCCACGGTGTTCGCTCTGTGGAGCCTGCTCCTAGCAGAGCGTGGCTGGGATTGGAGAGGCCGGGTTCTGGCTCCCGAATCTGCTTTAGCCCAGGGCTGGGGAACCTACGGGGACTGCGTGCTGATGCCAGCTCCAAGTGGATCGTGCGCTGAGGGGCGGTGGGGCTCTGACTCCCGAAACAGTTTTGGCCCGGGGCTGGGGAGCCGGCGGGGACTGCGTCTTTGACCCTGCTCCTAGCGGAGCATGCACCGAGCTAGGAGAGTTTGGAGCAGCCAGGCTCGGGCCCCCGGGGCTGCTTTGGCCTGGGGCTAGGGAATCCGCAGCAGTTGCTCTGTGGAGCCTGCTCCTAGCAGAGCTTGGCTGGGATCGGAGAGGCCGGGTTCTGGCTCCCGAAGCTGCTTTGTCCCAGGGCTGGGGAACCTACAGGGACTGCTTCTCGGTTCGGGTCCTGCTGGGTGCTGTGGGGGCCTGGGGGCAGAGTGGAACTACCACCTGCGCCCAGAGCAGGCGAAGTGACCCGCCGGTGTGGTAACACGACACCCCAACTGCAGCTGGGGCCGAGGAGAGTAGCCGCCCACGCCTGGAACAGGACCAGCGACCCGACTGCGCGGTAGCCAAGTCACCCCATTTGGAGTGGGGGCTGTGAAGAGCCGCCCTCTGAGCCTGCAAGGTAAGCAGACCTGCGACCCACTGGCAGGACAGGCCCGGCAGCCTGCCAGTGTGGTGGACAAGTAGCATCGAGGCAGTCACATCACACTGGTTGGAGTGGGAGTTGAGCAGAACCGCCGCGCGTGTCCGGAAAAGGCCCAGCGACCCGTTGGAGAGGCAGTTAGGTACCCCCACTGGGAGTGAGGGTTGAGCAGAACTGCCGCCTGAGCCCGCAAGGTAGGCAGATCTGCGACCCACCGGCGGAACAGGCTTAGAGGCCGACCAGCATGGTAGACACGTCACAGCAATTGGAGTAGGGGCGGAGCAGAGCTGCCGCCCACATCCGGATCAGATCCAACCACCCGAGGGCTTGGTAGTTACGTCACCACAATTGGAGTGGGGGCAGAGTAGAGCCGCCACCTGTGCCCACAGGGTGGGCAGACATGCGACCAACCAGCGTGGTAGATAGATCACCCTAATTAGAGGAGCACAGCCACTACCCGCCCTGCAAGAGAGATCTCCCAACTATGCAAGAGCAATATAAATAAATAGGGGGAAATTTTCAAAAACACAACAGTTTTACCAAGCAGAAAGAAACGCGAGCAGTATGAAACGACAAGGAAAGAAAGGACCACAAGCAATGCAGGTCAACTCAACTCTAGAAGAGGTAATAGCTGCAACAGATGGAATGTCTGATAAAGAGTTCAGGAAAAACATGCTTCAGATGATCTGGAGTCTCAAGAAAGACATGAGACAGCAAAACCAGACAATGAAAGATCACTTTGACAAGGAACTACATAAACAAATCTAGGAAGTAAAAGACCAATTTCACAGGGAGATAGAGGTAATAAAAAACAAACAAATAGAAATCCTAGAAATGCAGGAAGCAATAAACCAACTTAAAAACTCAATTGAGAATACTACCAGCAGAGTAGATCACTTAGAAGATAGAACATCAGACAATGAAGACAAAGTATTTCAACTTGAAAAGAACATTGACAGCTCAGCAAGTCTGCTAAGAAACCATGAACAGAACATCCAAGAAATATGGGATAACATTAAAAGACCAAACTTAAGAGTCATTGGGATACAGGAAGGCACAGAGCTCCAAACCAAAGGAATAAACAATCTATTCAATGAAATCATACGAGAAAACTTCCCAGACTTGAAGAATGAAACAGAATCCCAAATCCTAGAAGCCTACAGGATGCCGAAAGTGCAAAATCATAAGAGATCCACATCTAGACACATTATAATGAAGATGCCCAACATACAGAATAAGGAGAGAATTTTAAAAGCTACAAGAGAAAGAAAGCAGATTACATTTAGGGGTAAACCAATCAGGATAACAGCTGATCTCTCAACACAGACTCTGAAAGCTAGAAGATCCTGGAATAACATATTTCAAACACTGAAAGAAAATGGGTTCCAACCAAGAATCGTGTATCCGGTGAAATTAAGCTTCAGGATGGAAGATGAAATTAAAACCTTCCACGATAAACAAATTTAAAAGAATTCACAGCTAGAAAACCATCTCTTCAAAAAATCCTTGGCAAAACATTACAGGAAGAGGAAATCGAAAACAATATTGAAAACCATCAGTGGGAGGTAGGACAGTAAAGGGGGGAAAGTAATCAAAGAGGAAAACAAATCAGGTTTAGTAATATTAATAAACAAATATGGCTGGAGGAACAAACCATATCTCAATAATAACCCTAAATGTTAATGGCTTAAACTCACCAATTAAGAGACACAGGCTAGTAGAATGGATCACAAAACAAGACCCAACAATATGTTGCCTACAGGAGACGCATTTGATAGGAAAAGATATACATAGACTGAAGGTGAAAGGCTGGGAAAAATCATTCCACTCATATGGACTGCGGAAACAAGCAGGAGTGTCCATACTCATATCAAATAAAATAGATTTCAAGCCAAAGTTAATCAAAAGGGATAAAGAGGGACACTGCATACTGCTCAAGGGAACCATACACCAACAAGACATAACAATCATAAATATATATGCCCCAAACAATGGTGCAGCTACATTCATCAAGCAAACTCTTCTCAAGTTCAAGAGTCTAATAGACCACCATACAATAATCATGGGAGACTTCAACACACCTCTCTCACCACTGGACAGATCTTCCAAACAAAAGTTGAATAAGGAAACTATAGAAATCAATAACACAATTAATAACCTAGACTTAATTGACATATATAGAATATACCACCCAACATCAAGCAGTTACACTTTTTTTCTCAGCAGCACATGGATCCTTCTCAAAAATAGATCATATATTATGTCACAGGGCAACTCTTAGACAATATAAAGGAGTAGAGATAATACCATGCATCTTATCTGATCATAATGGAATGAAACTGAAAATCAACGATAAAAGAAGGAAGGAAAAATCATGCATCACTTGGAGAATGAACAATAGGTTACTGAATGATCAATGGGTTATAGAAGACATTAAGGAGGAAATTAAAAACTTCTTAGAGTTAAATGAAAACACAGACACAACATATCGGAATCTATGGGACACATTGAAAGCAGTTCTAAGAGGAAAATTCATTGCTTGGAGCTCATTCCTTAAAAAAAGAAAAAACCAACAAATAAATGATCTCATATTTCGGTCTCAAAATCCTAGAAAAAGAAGAGCAAAACAATAGCAAAAGAAGTAGAAGGCAAGAAATAATTAAAATCAGAGCGGAAATTAATGAAATCAAAACAAAAGAAACAATACAACAGTCACTAATATGGCAGTATGTAAAAATGTGATGTGTAACCGATGTGATTCTGCAATCTGTATTTGGGGTAAAAATGGGAGCTCATAACCCAATTGATTCTAATCTATGAAATATGATTTGTCACGAGCTTTGTAATGTTGTGAACATCCAATAAAAAAAAAAGAAAAAATTGACAAAACCAAAAGTTGGTTCTTTGAAAAAATAAATAAAATCGACAGACCCTTAGCCATGCTAACGAAGAGAAGAAGAGAGAGAACCCAAATTACTAGCATACGGGATGAAAAAGGCAATATCACAACAGACACTTCAGAAATACAGAAGATAATCAGAAATTATTTTGAATCCTTATACTCCAATAAAATAGAAGATAGTGAAGGCATCGATAAATTTCTTAAGTCATATGATGTGCCCAGATTGAGTCAGGAAGATATAGACGACCTAAACACACCAATAACAATAGAGGAAATAGAAGAAACCATCAAAAGACTACCAACTAAGAAAAGCCCAGGACCGGATGGGTATACAGCAGAGTTTTACAACACCTTTAAACAGGAACTAACACCAATACTTTTCAAGCTATTTCAGGAAATAGAAAAAGAGGGAGAACTTCCAAATACATTCTACGAGGCAAACATCACCCTGATGCCTAAACCAGACAGAGACACTTCAAAGAAAGAAAACTACAGACCAATATCTCTAATGAACCTAGATGCAAAAATCCTCAATAAAATTCTGGCGAATCGGATTCAAAAACATATAAAAAAATTATACACCATGATCAAGTAGGATTCATCCCTGGGATGCAAGGCTGGTTCAATATATGGAAATCAATAAATGTTATTCACCACATCAATAGACTTAAAAATAAGAACCATATGATCATCTCGATAGATGCAGAAAAAGCATTCGACAAAGTACAGCATCCCTTTATGCTCAAAACTCTAGAAAAATTAGGGATAACAGGATCATAACTCAACATTGTAAAAGCAATCTATGATAAGCCACAGGCCAGCATCATTCTGAATGGAGAAAAATTGAAGGCATTCCCTCTAAGATCTGGTACAAGACAGGGATGCCCTCTCTCACCACTTCTGTTCAACAGAGTCCTCGAAACACTGGCCAGAGCAATTAGACAGATGAAAGAAATTAAAGGCATAAAAATAGGAAAAGAAGAACTTAAATTATCACTATTTGCAGATGATATGATTCTATACCTAACAGACCCAAAAGGGTCTACAAAGAAACTATTAGAGCTAATAAATGAATTCAGCAAAGTGGCAGGATATAAAATCAACACGCATAAATCAAATGCATTCTTGTATATCAGCGACAAATCCTCTGAAACGGAAATGAGGACAACTACTCCATTCACAATATCCCCCCCAAAAATAAAATACTTGGGAATTAACCTAACAAAAGAGGTGAAAGACCTATACAATGAAAACTACAGAACCCTAAAGAGAGATATAGAAGAAGACCTCAGAAGATGGAAAAATATTCCCTGTTCATGGATAGGCAGAACTAACATCATCAAAATGGCGATATTACCAAAAGTTCTCTATAGGTTTAATGCTATCCCAATCAAAATCCCAACAGCATTTCTTATACAAATAGATAAAACAATCATGAAATTCATATGGAATAATAAAAGACCCAGAATAGCAAAAACAATGCTAAGCAGGAAGTATGAATCAGGCGGTATAGCGATACCACACTTCAAACTATACTACAGAGCAATAGTAACAAAAACAGCATGGTACTAGTACAAAAACAGGCAGGTGGACCAATGGTACAGAATAGAGGACACAGTAACCAATCCACAAAACTACAACTATCTTATATTTGATAAAGTGTCCAAAAGCATGCAATGGAGGAAGGATAGCATCTTCAACAAATGGTGCTGGGAAAACTGGAAATCCATTTGCATCAAAATGAAACTGAATCCCTTTCTCTCACCATGCACAAAAGTTAACTCAAAATGGATTAAGGAGCTCAATATTAAATCAGAGACACGGCGTCTGATAGAAGAAAAAGTTGGCTATGATCTACATACTGTGGGGTCAGGCTCCAAATTCCTCAATAGGACACCCATAGCACAAGAGTTAACAACTAGAATCAACAAATGGGACTTACTCAAACTAAAAAGTTTTTTCTCAGCAAAAGAAACAATAAGAGAGGTAAATAGGGAGCCTACATTCTGGGAACAAATCTTTACTCCACACACTTCAGATAGAGCCCTAATATCCAGAGTATACAAAGAACTCAAAAAATTAGATAATAAGATAACAAACAACCCAATCAACAAATGGGCCAAGGACCTAAACAGACACTTCTCAGAGGAGGACATACAATCAATTAACAAGTACATGAAAAAATGCTCACCATCGCTAGCAGTCAGAGAAATGCAAATCAAAACCACCCTAAGATACCATCTCACTCCAGTAAGATTGGCAGCCATTATGAAGTCCAACAACAACAAGTGCTGGCGAGGATGCGGGGAAAAGGGTACACTTGTTCATTGTTGGTGGGAATGCAAATTGGTGCAGCCAATTTGGAAAGCAGTATGAAGATTTCTTGGAAAGCTGGGAATGGAACCACCATTTGACCCAGCTATTCCCCTTCTCGGTCTATTCCCTAAAGACCTAATAAGAGCATGCTACAGGGACACTGCTACATCGATGTTCATAGCAGCACAATTCACGATAGCAAGATTGTGGAACCAACCTAGATGCCCTTCAATAGATGAATGGATAAAAAAATGTGGCATTTATACACAATGGAGTATTACTCTGCATTAAGAAATGACAAAATCATAGAATTTGGAGGGAAATGGATGGCATTAGTGCAGATTATGCTAAGTGAAGCTAGCCAATCCTTAAAAAACAAATGCCAAATGACTTCTTTGATATAAGGGGAGTAACCAAGGACAGGGTAGGGACGAAGAGCTTGAGAAGAAGATTAACATTAAACAGGGATGAGAGGTGGGAGGGAAAGGGAGAGAGAAGGGAAATCGCATGGAATTGGAAGGTGAGCCTCAGGGTCATACACAATTACATATAAGAGGAAAGGAGGGGTAAGAGAAAAATAATACAAGTGAAGAAATTATTTACAGTAGAGGGGGTAGAGAGAGAAAAGGGGAGGGGAGGGGAGGGGAGGGAAAGGGGGATAGTAGAGAATAGGATAAACAGCAGAATACATCAGTCACTAGAATGGCAATATGTAAATCAATGGAAGTGTAACTGATGTGATACAGCAATCGGTATACGGGGTAAAAATGGGAGTTCATAACCCACTTGAATCAAATTGTGAAATATGATATATTAAGAACTTTGTAATGTTTTGAACGACCAACAATAAAAAATAAATTAAAAAAATTAAAAAAAAAGAAAAGTAAAAAAAAAAGTATTAATGAAGCAGGCTAGATTTCATACAAAATCTAACTATCAGAATCAAGGGTAAAGAATGTTTTCAATGAATTAAATTTCTTGATCAATAATCCCGGTTTTTAAAGAAAAAATTATAAAGTTGTGTTGAAAATTAAATGAATTAATAGCAATTAAATGTTTAGAAAATTGTCTAGTAAATAGTAAGTACTACATAAAAAAAAAGAGTATCAAATGTGACTAGTATAAGCATTTTGGTGACTCTAAATACTTTTGCTTTGGTTTGCCTTTGTGTATATTTTCCAACTCTTAGAAAATTAAAGTGGGATGCTCATAGGTTGGGAAATTAGAAGTCCGCCATCCTTCATGCAGTTAAAAATCTATCCCAATTTATTTGAGAAGAAATCACATTTATATTATATTGTCTTATGTTTCCAACTAATTTATTAAATGGGCAAGACAGATCTTAAGCTCCTCACTTTTCCACAGAAGAAACTGAGATCCAGAGAGGCTGTTCATCCATAATCATGAAGGTTAGTTGGGAGCCTTGATTCTGAAGCTTAAACTTTCTGATGCAATGTCCAGGATGCTTTCAGATTTCCCATACTGCTTCTTGGTCATTTTTCTAGGGCAACTGTGAGAACATGAATGCTACCTGGCAGGAAACTTCCACTTAGCATGTTACCCTAGAGTTATGTATTATGCATGCAGAAAACATTGTGATAGAAGACCAACAAACTTGGGTGAGAGAAGCCTTGAGAGCGACAGGGCAGGAATATGCAGAGTACAGTAACAGCATTGCTAGGTCAGGATAGGTGGAGACTAAGAGAGAAGTAGAGGCTAATAGGGTGCAGATAGTTGGTTATACTGAAATGAGAAACATCAGAAAAAAACTGGAACAATAAGGGTTAGTTTTGGAGTGAAGCCATCAAAGATAATCTGCTCCTTAACATAATATCTGTGGCCAGAGCCTATGGGGGGAATTTATATCTCTTTTCTCAAAGAACACTATTATTCTCCATTTCCACAAGGAAAAATTTACAACTGTATCTGAGGATGGAAATGTTGAAGACAGAATTCTCAGAAACTATTTTTAAAGTTCTTATGTGTAGAAACCACTTATCACCATCTTATGTACTTATAAATCACTTCTATCTGTATTCTTAGATCTTTTAGTTGAGAAAATAACAAACTGGAAAAATATATGCAAAATTAGCAAAAATATTTTATTAATATGCTTAATCGGTAAAGAGCTATTTTAGTCAAAAATTAAATAACCCATGAGAAAAATATGCAAAGAATGTGAATATTCAATTGTCAAAAGAATGCAAATGACCATAATAAATATATAACGTAACATTCTCCTTTACTAGTGATCAAAGAAATTCAAATTAATATGAGATCATTTTAATGTTTCATTTCTTAAAAAAATTAATGATATTTTATGGTGTTATGAAAAATATAGGGAGAGATGTTATCACATGTTGATATGGAATAATAATCTACATGTTTTCTGGAGATCAATTGGGTAATTTGTGTCAAAAGTCTTAAAAGTGCTCACATATTTGACTCCTGAATTTCCACTTCTGGAAGGAAAACAAAGAATCAAAAGTGACTAACTCCTGGTTTGAACCCAACACTATCTTGATTGTAAAACCAAACAATTACATTTATACAAGACAAATAGAGGCCAAAATCCCCGATCAAAATAGATTTTAAAACTTTTAATGAAATATTTACAAATTGAATCCAGTAGGGTATAAAAAAATACTTTCAGTACTAAATGGAGCTTATTCTCTGGCCATAAGTTTAGTTTAGCTTCCAGAAATAAATTTAATTCTCCCTCTGAAAAGAATAAAGGAACAAAGTATGATTATCTCAATACAAATGGAAAAATTATATTTCAAGGCTCAGTCATGATACATACTAGGGGTAAAAGAAAACATAATAGAGAACATGTATAACAGATTGATAGCTATCATCACACTTCATAGTAAACAAATAACATTTACCTCTAAAGTGGGGAACAAAAGAAAGACATCTAATCTCACCACTCTCATTCAGAATTGTATTGAAGCTCTTTGCCAATGAGGTAATAAAAAGAAATTAAAGGAGCATATATTGGAATCAAAGTATCTTTATTTTAAGATAATGAAACAATACTAGAGTTCTAAATATCAAGTAATTAAACAGAAAGACAAAAAGAAAGGAAGAATTGAAGAAAGAGAGAGCAGAATGTGTAGGGTTAAGAAGGTAAAGAGAGGGGTATAAAGAGAGGAGCAGAAGAAGGGAAGAAAACTATTCTTTGAAAGATGACATTAAGAAAATATTCTTAAGCCATAAACTGACATGATATTTGTATCCTATATTATTTATAATGTTTAAATAACTCTAATTTTAATAAGAATAGACATTCATTAAAGTATAGGGCAAGAAGTTAAACATATTTTATTAAAAAGAAATAAAGGAACAGTTACTGAGAATATAAAAAAGTGACCAACATTATCAGTCACCACAGAAACTCAAATTTGAAACCAGAGGGAAGTACCATTCCACACCCACCAGAATGACTAAGAGTAAAAAGACTAGTAATATTAGGCATGGCTGAGAATGTAGAAGCACTGAAATTCATGATGACTGTAAATGGTACATCTATTCTGGAAAATATTTGGCAGTTTGTTACAAAAATAATATATATTTAACCTGTGACCCATCAATTTAACTTCTAGGTATTTGCTTAACCAAGATAAATTAAAATATGTATCTAGGAAAAGTATGTATACAAATGTTCATAACCATGCTATTTATATTGTTCTTACTGGGAAGTGTCCAAAAAATATAAACAGTTGTAATACCTTCATTCAAGGAATATTAATTGGCACTTAAAAGAACAAATGGTTAAAAAATACAACTACATGGACAGATCTCAAAAATATTCTTCCCAGTTACAGAAGTCATAGGCACATGTGAAAGGACACATGCTGTATGATCCTATCTATCTATCTATCTATCTATCTATCTATCTATCTATCTATCTATCTTTCTATCTATATATACATATGCATATATATGTATATATATGGAAAACTTTTCAGTACCACAAAAAGAAGAACATTTGCCTGAGACTGGAAGTGAGGATGACTCGACTGCCATGGGAAAATTTCTGGCAGCATAGAGATGTTTTATTTTTTTACTTGGGCCAATAATTACCTGCCCATAAATATTTATCAAAACATGTTCAACAATACACTCATAAGGGGTGCATTTCCATTGTGTGTGTGTGTATATATAATATATATATATATATATATATATATATATATATATATATGCAATATATGTACAAATGTCTATATATGTGTATAAAAGTAAGGCTTAATTAAAGAGTGCATGTGAAGCATATGACAGAAGAAGGCAATTTTTCTCTTGGACAACTGATGTTATTGTTCATTCACTGGAAAAAGGGTACAGGATAAGAAGTAGGCTTAAGGTAGAAAAAAAGATGTGTACAGTTTTGGATTTGGTAAGTTTGAGGTGCCAGAATATCCAAATAGACACATCAAGTAAGCTCTTAAATGGACCTGACTGTTGTTCAAAATGTAAGAAAGACGTAAATGTGGGAAGTGTATGTCTATCCTTGAAATGGTAACTTGAAATAAAGGATGTTTGGAACACCAAGAGATTTTTGAGAAATTTAAAATTTGGAGAGTTAATGAAAGAAGAGCAATATTTGAGTAGAATGTAAATTTTGGTTTCAGAATCAATAATTCTTTATCAAATGAATAGTAAACAGATGGAGTCAGGTCTTACCCAGATGTTACTTGAGGAGAAAAACTTATTCTGATTGCTCTAATTTGAATGTGAAATGTCTTCTAAAGTTCCATGTGTCCCTAATCTATGGCGCTATTAGGAGATGGGGGAAACTTTAGAAGGTGGGACCTAGTGGGAGGTATTAGATCATTGTGTGTGTGGGGGAGGGGTGGCACAAGGAAGTTATTTTGAGGCCCTGGATCTTCCTCTGTCTCTTTGCTTCCTCGTTGTCATGAGTTGAACAGCTTTGCCCTGCCATCCATTCCCAACCATGATGTGCTCCTTTACCACAGGACCATAATCAAGGGATCATAGAATCATGGACCAAAACCTCCATATCAATTAGCAATAATAATCTCTCCTTTGTATAGGCTGATTATCTCAAATTATTTATTATAATAATGGAATGGTGACTAATACACTAAATAAAGAATAACATTGGCTTTTTTTATAGTTGCATTTTCTTTTTGAAACCCTTTCAAGCTCTCTTACACTGATTTCATATCTTTCAATAAGCAAAATGTTTTATGTACTTATACCATTACCAAGCATTGGTGTTAAAGGAGAACTAAGATTTTGATGTTCCCCTCAAGGAGCTTAAGTTTTGCTTGAGAAGAAAGGCACACAAACATGCAACAATAAATGTTTTAAGTAAGTGGATACATGCAAGGTGATATGGCAGGCACATAAAAGGGAGAAATTATTTTTTAGTGGGAATGAGAAAAGATAGAAGGGGGAAAGAACAGTTAGAAAATGAATAGACATTTTGATACAAACAAAGGGATGGTCATGAAATTTTGAAAAGTGGAAAATCATGATTAAAACCACAAGACATAACCTGTCAAGGCAAGTCCAGAGAAAGTAAGGAGATCTGGAACTTTGGAGCACGTCAAGAGAGGTACAGTCCAGGTGGAGCACAGACTGAAGATGCACTTGCTGGAGCTTGCTCCACTCAGGGTTGGGGATGGACTAAAGATGGAAGGAACTACAAAGACAGGGAAAGAGCAGATATCAGAGTATTTATATAATTCTCTGGTTAGTATAAAACACCTAGAATGGTAAGATAATATTGATTTCTTCTCATAAAGAAGGTTTCCCTTCAAAGGTCCCTAGCTCTTAGGGAAGGGCCTAAGATAATAAACAGGCATAATTGGGAAAATTTTAAATTTCAGACCTCTCAGTCTTGTGGACATTTTTATACAATTTCAACTCATGTCCTCCATGAATTTCATTGATTTTTGAGCAGTTGACAGGAAATAAAAGCTAGAGAAGTGGCTAAATTTTTACACTTGGTTGGATTGCTGAGACATTTCAAGTGTCCAGATTAAGTAGAAAGTGTTGAATGATTGGAGAGAAAAACTACTCACTCTGGTCAAAAGATATTAGCAAGTCAACATAAGGAGCCACTTACTGAGAATTTTAGTGATGCTTCATCTTATTCAAAAGTAATATTCCTGATTTTTATTCCCTTACAAATTATCCATAAATAACTGGTTTGCTATGACTATTTCTGTTTGCTTTAAAAATGAACATAATCAAAGATGCCTCCTTGTATTTTATAATTGTGTTTTATGATTATGGCTTAGAAAGGGTTTTTGCATGTATATTTTATTTCTTCTGTTTAAGGGAAATAAGATAGGTAATATCATGACTACTTTAAATATTAGAAAAAACAAACAACAACAACAAAAAAACCCCAATATGTATCTTATGGAGTTAAAATAAATAGCCAACAATTACAAATCAATTAAAGATAGGCCTATAAAAGTTCGAATGTCAGTCTTTTGAAACAGTCTACTCAGGCTCTGTAGTACATTCTCTTTTCCCATTAAACAAATAGAGAACAAACAACCATGACCAAAACAGAGCATTACACTTGACAGACAAGTCTATGATGGGTTAGATACCCAGCCATGAACCAAGGGATTCTGAAAACAGAGAATGCTAAACATCATCTTTCAAAAGCTTCTCTGTGAAAGATTTTAGGAGTCATGAAGATATAAGGGCAACCAGGTAGGTTACAGAGAGCAGTTTGCATTTGAGAATGCAGTCATGTGAGAGGCAAAGAAAACAAGAGAAGTAGCCTCAGAATTCATTTTCTCTATATGTAGCTAAGAAATGCTTAACAGCTTGCAGGAGTCAGAGTACTATGCTCTGGAGGTGATGGACATGGTGGGATGGGATGAAATTGCAGTGCTGGTAACATTCCACCTGCCATCCACCCCACCTTCCCTACCTTCACTGCCTCTTTGGATGGGCAGGCTAACTCTTAGGGAATGCACCAATAGACCCCTTTGCCTTCTAACTCCCAAATGGGTTCAGTCAATAGGGGGCACTGGATGAAGATTGAGGGGAAGAGGAGTAAATGATATTGGTGTATTGACCTTTCTGTCCCCAAGAATTGGTTGCTTCCAAAACAAAAAGTGTCCTCCATGCAGCTGAGCCTTTTTCTGTGTTTAGATACCTGTTCCTTCCTCTTGCCCTTTAGACCCCAGGAAGTGTTATTAGCTAAATGTTTCTAAAAGCAGAGTAATTTATTATTCTTTGAATATTCCTTAAACCCTATTTATGCACCTTTAAATAGTTTATTTTTTCAAGTCATCCAACTCTACAAATCAATCTTTCTAAGTCTGTGATCACAAAAACCATGTATTTGTCTTCTACTGGTCCAGTGACAGAGAGTAGTTTCCTCTAAATTGGGAGATTCTAGATGGCATGAGAAATCATCTCTCAATACAAAAGGAGATTTTCCTTCATCAATTTCAGTCAAGTTGCTTAAGTAAATGATAACCCCACTTTTAAAAATTTCAGGTAATTTTATTTCAATGCAACACTTTACCATGTACATCTAGACTACCTTGTTTGAGACAAAACTTTCATTCAGCCATCCATACTCAGTATTATTCAATTCCATTTTGATTTATTTAATAAAGTTCATCTTATTAAATGCCATCCCCATGACTGAAGATCACTTTTCTTCTTCTCTTTTAGGCTGAGCCCCCGCTTTCATTCATTCAGAGCAAATGGTATATGGAAATAATCTTTTGCATCTCATTAAAATATCAAAGTTTTATTAATCCCTGTAGCTATAAAATTTTTAGTACCCAGAAGTATCTCTTTCACTGGATGTCATTTGCTTCTGGTGTCTTTTTAATCACTTATTTGTTTATTTATTATAATTAGATATATATGACAGCTGAATGCATTTTGACTCATTGTACACAATTGCAGGACACTTTTCATTTCTCTGGTTGTACATCATGTAGCAGCATCACACCATATATGCAGTCACACGTGTACCTAGTGTAATGATGTCCATCTCATTTCATCATCTTTCCTGCCCCCATTTTCCCTCCTCTTCCCTCCCTCTCCTTTGCCCAATCACATTTCCTCCATTCTCCCCATAACCCCTCCCCCATTATGGATTGGCATCCATTTATCAGAGAGAATATTTGTCCTTTGGTTTTGGGGATTGGCTTACTTTGCTTAGCATGATATTCTTCAACTCCATCCATTTACCTGCAAATGCCATAATTTTATTGTCTTTTAATGCTCAGTAATATTCCACTGTGTGTGTGTATATATATATATATATATATATATATATATATATATATATATATATATATATGCCACATTTTCTTTATCCATTCATCTACTGAAGGGTATCTAGGTTGGTTCCACAGTTTAGCTATTGTGAATTGTGCTGCTATAAACATTGATGTGGCTGTGTTGCTGTAGTATGCTGTTTTTAAGTCCTTTGAGTATGGACCAAGGAGTGGAATAGCAGTGCCAAATAGTGGTTCCATTCCAAGTTTTCTAAGGAATCTCCATACTGCTTTCCATATTGATTGCACCAATTTCCAGTCCCAATAGGAATGTATGAGCGTGCCTTTCCCCCACATCCTCACCAACATTTATTGTTGTCTGTATTCTTGATAACTGCCATTCTGACTGGCATGAGATGAAATCTTGAGTACTTTTGATTTGCATTTCTCTAAATACTAGAGATGTTGAACAAGCACTCTACCAACTAAGCTATATCCCCAGCCACTGCTTCTGGTGTTTTTATCCCTTAAGAATATAAATCCTGAGGTTAACTGCAGCCCAGTCCTCCCATTATGAAGCAGCTCCTTAATCTAACTTCCTTGTGTCTAGTTTTGGAAAAAGTAATTTCTTAGGAGTGGTATAGTTTATCAAAAGATGCATTATCCCTGGAAACTGTTAGTTTATTCTTATTTTTTCCTATAGCAATGATTATTTCAGGGTAGTTTCCTTGTCTATTTGTAGTTTCCTTGTCTGTTCACCAACATTAATTCAGAAAAAGCACTAATATCCATGAATCCCACTATTTAATGAATTTGAATATTCAGGTGTGCAAGCAATGGGGAGGTGGTCCTTCTTCAATATCTCAAGTAATGTAATGAACTACATGCTTTACTTTAGTAGTTCAATGCACATTTTATAACACTATGTAATTTTATTTTTTCAAGATAATACTATTTACCTCTTTGTCTGATATGTATCCTTTTTGCACTTTGATGATTGAGAAGACAGAATATTTTCAATTTTGCTAAAATTGTAATTGTAAAAAAGCATGTTCACTGATTTAAAGTGACAGTGCCATGACATCTCATAGCAGAGTATGTAAGCACATAGCAACTGCAAAATGATTATTTTCTACCAAACTGATCTTTAAAAAGACCCCAAAATGATAGTCTGTAGGACTAAAATGTGCTTTAAACCAAGTGAAAGTGACAGAAGGTCCATTTCTTTTACAATATTTAGACATTGGCAGGCTATCAATTATCATCCTCTGATGTCTCCTATCTATGGACCAAATTTGCCTGTGATAGTCTATATTCTCCCCCTGGCCCTGCTCAATGCGTATTGCTAGAGATGATGACCAAATCAGAGAACAAAAGCAAGACAACATGAACAAAATCTGTCATGTAAGAACACCCTTCTATTTGTAAACATCATGCTTTGCACAGCGTTATCAGTGATTCATGTGCTCACCAAGCAGATAGCTTTATAACTATAATGTGAGCAAATTGCCTGTAATTCATGGTCTTAGGAACACATATCTATAATTTGGGTCAAAATATGTCTGCTCACTCTAATTTACAATAAACTCTGAATGTAGTCGCAGTCACAGTAGACATTTCTGAGTTCTCATCTTCAGTGCTTGCCCCTAGAACTACAAAAAGGGACTGTAACTGGAGAGTAGTTCAAAGCTTCAGGTGACACTGATGCAATCAGGAGTTATAACCCTGTGGGATATACTCAAAACGACTATCTTTGTCTTTTACCATTGCATGGTTGAATAAGTATCCCCCAGAGGTTCATGTGTTGTAGGTTTGATCACCAGTCTGTGATGCTATTGGGAGGTGGTGGAACCTTTAGGAGGGGGGCCTGGCACAGGAAGTTAGGTCATTGGGAGCATGTCCTAGAAGGGGATATTGGGACCCCTGTTCCTTTCTGTCTCTATCCTTACTTTCCAGCCTTTGTGAGGTCAGCAGCTTCCTGTACTATGCCCTTCCACCATGATGGTGTGCCTTCCAACAGGTCAAATGGCAACAGAGCCAAGTGACCAGAGACTGAAACCTCTGAAATTCTGAGCTAAAACAAACCTTTTCTTCTTATAAAATTATTAACTCACACCAATAGAACGGTGACAAATATAACCATTGTCATCAGGAATTATATTCTTTCTAGGAAAGGCCTGGAATTTGAAGTCAGGAAGATATGTATGCAAGCCCCTACCCTGTAAAATAGTGTGTCGTGAAGGGCAGGGGATGAGATGGCTTCAGTTTTCCCATTTGCAGCATCAAAAATGCCAAGTTAGTGAGGAATAATATGCCTCTCAAAGTATGTGTTACATTGCAGGTGTTTATAAATTGTGGTTTTCCTCTCCTTTGTTGTTTGGTCTCTCCTTAAAAAAAAAAGCCATCTGCTATTTGTGATCAGTTATAAAAATGATTCTTCTATCGTTCATACCATTGAAGTGTGAAGCTGCAAATCATCTCACCAAGATGTGGAATCTGTTTTCTCAGCCCTTGATTCTTGGTGAGCCATGGGACTTTGAAGTTTTAGTTAGATTTTCTTCACTGTGACCAATTTTCCCAACAAGAATAACTTGAAGATGGAAAGTTTATTTTGCTCCTGGTTTTGGATGGTCAGCTGACCTCATCACTCTGGGTAAGAGGTGAGGCAGAATCTCATGACTGAGGGGCATGTTGAAGGAAAGCTTCTCAGCTCATGTCATCCAGGAAGGAGGAATGGTGGGGAGGGGGAAGAGGGGAGAGGAGGAGAAGAAAGGAGAGGGAAGAAAGAAGAAAGAAAGAGAGACGTCAGGAACAAAATATAAACTCCAAAGCCACACCCCAGTGACCTTCTTCCTCCAGCTAGATTCTACCTGCCTAGAGTTACAGCTGAGTTAATCCATTCAGGTGTATTAATCCACTCATTAGGTTACAACTCTTATAATCTAGTCACTTCACCTCTGAATATTCTTGTATTATCTCACACATGAGCTTTTGGGGGATGTCTCACATTGAAACCATAATATTTGGCCACAAGTTAGTATTCATGATGCAAGCTTAAAAAGCACTTGCACAATATGACTTCCTTTCTTGCTGTACTTGGGACTGAGGCCACTATTTCACTGTGTGAGTGACTCCAGGCTAAGCCCTAGTCAATTCTACTACTGATAATCAGCCAACTGCATGATGTGGAATAGCACTGACCCAGACCAGAAGAAGCACCCAATTCACTCACAACTATGAGCTAGAGGAAATTCTTTTTGTGTTAGCCACATGTTCTGGTCTGTAGCAAAAGTTAACTGATATATGAATGAAATTCCATACATCCAAAATTCTGATGTGGCAGTGTCTTTCTATTATGCATGCCTCATTTCTTCCCGTTATTTTCTTTCTATTCCTATAAACTTAGAATAACAAGGATTATGTTGGTCCTTCTCTCTCTGACAGATAAAGCTACAGATAAGATGCATCTTTAGTATTTTAGGGCTAGTTCAGAAGGGACTTCTAGCTGGGACTACAAAAAGAAATCAATTAAACAAACAGAACAAATATATAAGGGGATCATTTAATAGGAGAAATCAAGTCAACAATCCATAATATATAAAAAGTGTTTGATGCTGTTACAATCAAAATCATGGAAGTGTTACCAAAGCAATCAATGATAGGGCAATTGATTAGCACAAAGGCAGAAGTGAATCTTAGCAGTCTTATTCCTACAAGGGTAGTATCTGTTAAAAGGAGGCAAAGTAAAAGAACACCCTGGGTACATGGTAATTTGGCTACCTACGTAAGCACGTTGGGGCCTCACTTCCTGGGAATCAGATCCTGGATGCTTGGTAATGAATATATGGAGAGATAAAAAGAGCAAGACCATAACTCTGGAACCATTGAGTGCTAGATTTAGTGCTTCCTGGATGCTTCCTGATTTTAGAACGATAAGCATAGAATTACTGCAGGGTGGGCAGGAATGCATTTGCTGTTGGAAAAATTAACAGATTCACCTCTGAGAAGTTGTGATAGAATTAGGCTCTGAGAGGGCTGAGAATAAGAATTTCATAATAGAAAAATTAATATGAAGGGGGCATAAAAGGTTTTTTTTTTTGTGTGTGTGTGTGTGTGTGTGTGTGTGTGTGAATGTGGTAGTTTTTCATACAAAGAAAAAGGGCCTGGTCTTATTTAACAACTAGTCTTCAGATATTGGGAGAACATATACAGATCATCTTTACTTCCTCTTCAACCCTTGGAAACTTAAGATGTCCATCCTCAGTACAGAGAAGGCCCCTCTACCCCTTCTCTGCTAGACACATGCAATTGAATATAGTGTGAGCTAGTAAGTGAATATTCAAACATCACCACATCCATCATCCAGTAATTTTTACTATAATGCATATCTATGAAATACATATGTATGAAATTTAGTTTTCTCCTTTTGCCATTTATTTGTTTTGAAAATTTTGTTCAACATGATATTATTTTTTAAAAATGAGATAAATATCAGATAGGAAAAGATCAAGTGATTAGTATTTAAAAATACTATAATCACATACTTAAAATTTTCAAGATTATTAATGAAAAAATATTGCTTATAAGACTATAGTAATGTGTTGTTATAATTGATTTTCTTTTAAAGATTAAGAGCCATTTATAAGATTTAATATTTAGTATTCTTAAAATCCATATATTTCCTAAAAATAAACTAAACAGGGAATAAATGAGCCTCAGAAAAACATAGATTTTTCCTGAAGGGCATAAAATATGACCTGCATCACTGGCAAGATACTGCCTTCCTGGATGGGGTAACAAAAAATTGTAAAGATGTCAATTTCCCTCAAATCATCTTATAAACATGATGCCACTCACATCAAAATCCTAATGTATTTTTTAAAAACCTTGACAACTTGATAATAACTTTTACCAAGAAGAATGAATGCATGAAAATAGGCAGGAACATTGTGAATAAGAATAATGAAAGAAGATTGCTTTGCCAGATATCAAAATTTAATGTAAAACTCTAGTAATTAAAATAGCATGTTTCACCTATGAGGATCAACAGTTCCATCATTAGAAAATGATAGAAATTCCAGAGATCTATCCATGTTTGTATGGGTTGTACATTTAATAAAGGTTGCATTTCTAAGCATAGAGGGAAAGATGGATTATTCAACAATTGGTTTGGCATTTGGAAATAAAATTAAAAATAACCCACAACCTCTTAAGTAACATCAGCCACAAAAAATACACCTACCAGATTAGATGTTTAAATTGGGGGTAAAAAAGGCCTTGGAGAACATTTTTATAATTTACATGTAGGAAAGAATGGCATAAGGTAAGAAATAGTAAAAGAAAAAAAATGACCCCGATAGACAAATAAAAACATTTAACATATATATTAAGACAAAAGATAGACTAGGGAAATATTTTACAAATATTCCACATACATAGTTTAAAAAATCCCTACAAAATAATTTTTAAAGCTTCATCTTAAAAAAAAAGCAATAGAGATGAAGTAGCACTACACAAGGGAAGTGATGTAATTCAAATGTAAATCTGTAATATTCTCTTGTTATCAAAAAATATAAACTTTTGAAAAATTCTATTAAATTTTCATTGATATTAGGGAATGGCATTTTTAAAGTGTGAGTTTATAAGTCTATAAAAATCAAAAAATCTGATATATCACTTCATCTGTTTAGGATTTTATAGCTATTCCTTGTTATAATTACTCAACTGCTACTTTTTAAAAAATATATTTCTAGTGTTGATAGAGCTTTATTTATTTATTTTTTAATATTGATTTTTTAGTTGTAGTCAGACACAATACCTTTATTTTATTTATTTATTTTTACATGGTGCTGAGGATCAAAGCCAAGACCTCGAACATGCTAGTTGAGCACTCTACCTCTGAGCCACACCCCAGCCCTCAATTGTTACTTTTATAAACAGCATCCACTCAAAAGAGAGAGAGAGAGAGAGAGAAAGAAAGAAAGAAAATTTGATATATTTTCAGAAAGCATGCAACCAAGATAAAAACCTCATTTGGATCTAGAAATATGCAAATTATTTTAATTTTTTTTGTTTGTTTTCACTGAGTTATTCCCTGAGCTATTTGGGTTACCTGTCTGCAATTGGATAAATACTGGAATGCAGAGACAGCATTTGTAAATCTTTATAGTGATTTGAAAGAGTAATTTTGCATTCACTGAATCTGGTGAACAGAAACTGTGGCTTGTATTTTATCTGTTTATCCATGCATTTATTTTCAGTGATTCTCTTTATGATATTGTACAAAAATCCCTTATTTTTTTCTTTTGCATTTTTCTTTACCTTCACATCTTTTCTTTCCTGCCTTCCAATCTTCCCTCCCCTCCCTCTACCTCTGGGTTACTGCATCCAGGAGAGGGTGCAGTACATGCCATGGTGAAGGGGAATGGAGCTCAGAAGAGGTTCAGGAAAAGGGGGACATTGGAGGGGGGAAGAGTAAGAGGCCATCATAATTAAGAGCCTGAGCACATTGAACAGGGCATGTAATGATTGGACACACAAGTAAATGCATTGCAAATAATAAAATGAGTTTCTTATTGTCAGAGACAATATTTAGGATGACTGAAAAGGGGGAAGGCTAGAAGGAACTCATGGAGTTGAAATTAGGGGCATCAGACTTAATTTATTTTTTAGTATAACATACACAGATAAAACAATTGTAATCTAAACATAGATATTACATTTATGTACATATGATTATATGCATAAATGCATATATGTCTAGCACATACGTAGATTATATATAATATTTATGTAATATATCTGTACTGTACTTTATGTAATATATAATAATATACAATATATAATACAAATATTGTATACATCTGTGGACACTATTTTTATATCATTTATACCATGAATATTATATCTGTTGGTATTATATATTTTATATGTTATATTCATAAGTAATGTTTTGTTGGTAAACAATATTACATGTCATCTATTCACATAGTTTGCTATATAATAGTATATATTTTATATATTAAAATTGCATATATTATTAGCACATTTTATAAAAGATTGTTATATAATACTAATTATTTTAGTTTGTGTTTTATGTATATGTGTGTGTATTATATTTCCTAGTTCTTTATACAGTGAGCTTTTCAGTTAATTTTTTTTATTTCTGTCAGAAAATAATAATCTATAAGAATCATCTAACTGAAAAATACTCTCACTGCTGGACTGAGAAATACATGTCACCAAATCAGGGCCTCAGAAGAACTTTGGATATTCACAATAACTTTCAATTGTAGATTTCATCAGATTAGGAGATCTGCAGACAAAAGTGTATGGGAATATATCAATACCATCTTGAAAGACTCAGGACTAGAGAACCAGGGTATGTACACAGCACTGAGGCAGAAGAATAAAGAACAGGGTTCATGACAGAACTCCATGGGCCAAAACTCCCTGGGCAGAGTTATTAAAACGGGGTCATCACTGCAGAGCAGGCTTTGGCTGCTCCTGGAAAAGCAAGAGGACCTCTCAGACCCTGCAAGATGTCACCTCTGCAATCAGTCAAGATTCTTGGTTATAAACATTTAAGATTCTAACTTTTCCAGTATTTGCTCACCTTTAGAAATAAGAGATGCTTGTGACAACGTCAGGATCTTTCTTCCCTTTGCAGAATTGTCCCTGTGAGTTTTTCTGTTGAGGGATGCAAGTCTCTGTCCCTGAGAATCTTCCTGTATGGGCCTCTCACTTCCAGGGAAGGAGAGAGTCCTAGATAGAACACAGGCCACCTTTTACTAATCAGTTAAATTTAAGGAACTACTATTCTTTTAACTCGGATTTTATAAGCACTCTATGTTGGGAAAGACCTTAACAAATTTTCTGTTCATAGGGATTTCTAGAATTTATATTCCAAAAAATAGGAAGTGTGTCAGTCTATTCAGGCATCTATAACAAAATCACCTTACACCAGGTAATATATAAATAATAGGAATTTAATGCTCACAGTTCTGGAGCCTGGGATGTTCAAGATCAATGTGCTAACAGATTCACTCTTTAGATAGTGCTCCATTTCTTGCAGAAGGTGCATACTGGTTGGGTCATATCACAACATAGCAAGGAAGTTTCCTTAAACCTCCTTTATAAGGATACAAGTCCCATTCCTTAGGGTGGAGTCCTCTTGACCTCATTATATCCTACAGGTCCCACCTTTTAATGCTGTCACACTAAGGATTAAGTTTCAATTTATAAATTTGGAAAGCACAAATATTCAGACCACAGCCAGAAAGAAGTAAGGTTTATAATGTGATTTACTCAATTTCTAATGAAGCATCAAGTCACCAAAAATATGAGTTACACCAAAAATATGAAATACAATCTAATATCTTCATGACATAGATTATACAGAGCACATACTTTTTGTTTGATGGAATGTTAAATCCCTTCTTTTATGGCTTACATAATTACATAAATTCTTGAATGTATTTTCAACCAAATATACTAATGGCTACAGCTTGCATAATTAATTACTGTTGTCAAACATAAACCTGGAGTGATCTAGTTTACAGATTAAATCTAGTTTTTAAGTTCAGTGTATAGATTCAGGGTGTGAGTACAACTGGTTGTAAGATTCCCTCAATTTTTCTTACCAGGGTTTATATAATGGTTTCTAGGTTTCAGGCCCTTTTCCAAGCACTTTATAAGCATAAACTCAGTTGATTTTGTGCTCCACGAGGAGCACACCCCAGCTCTGTGAGGTGCATGCTCTCATTATCTCCATGTGAAGCCTCACACTATTTGGATCAATTTGATTCTCTATACTTTTTTAGAGGCTTATTTAAAATTTAATGGGGAAATGCAATGGGTTGGGAAGGGATTCACAATAGAGAGAAACAGGGACTTATGTTAATATGACTGTTCTTCAAACTCTGGATATTATATAAGCTTGATGAATTAGCTGCTCCACGTTTTCTACCACTGAAGACTTCTGTAATTTCTTTGTATCACATTCTTTGGGTTCTTTTAGACCCATACAGATTTGCCTGTATTTTGAATTAAGCATTCTGACTAGTGTTTTCTGAATAAATTATCAATTGAAACCAAAAGGAAAAAATCATGGAACAAATGTCCACTTTGAATTATCACAGAACAATTATTCTCCCAAGAGATAAGGCAATTTGAAACACATTGATAGAAACTACAGCCTGGGAGGAAGAGAATGCAGCATGAAATATCTGAGCTCAACAGCTTGTTAGCTAATTTCATCATTTTTTCATGAAAAGAGAGTAAAAGAAACAGAAATATTCATTCATGTAAAAGAGCCCTGGAAAGCTTGACAGGTGGCCGAGGAAGAAACTCCCATATTTACAATTAACCAGGAGCTCAGGGATTATGGCCAGATTTACAAAGCTGCATAGAAAGAGGCTCTTGAAGATAAAAACCAATAAATGGCATTGGGATTCTCCCTTAAGTGACCTGAATAATCTGAAATTGGTGAGTGACTGCCAAATGCAAAAGAGTTCATGGAACTTTGCTGTTGGATATAGAAGAAATGCTCATGTTGTATTATCTGATTCAGATGAGTCAGGCATAAAGTATTATGCACTTAATAAAGTTTTTAAATTAGGTAATCTAGAGGCCTTCTAAAACCATTGTTTCCCTTCTAAGTAATTTGGGGGAAGAAGCACATAAAACAGAGATGGATAAGAGAAGAGAAAGTACTCAGGGCCATAACTTTGTTAAATCAATCACATTTAATTGTATCTATTCAAGCATTTGCTCACCTAATAGATACTTACAGGGTTCTGCTTTTAGTAAGTCCTTGATTGTCAGTAGGCGCATGTTATCGTTTACCTGTGATATCCCCCAAAGGCTCACTTGTGAAACAATGCAAGAAGTTTTGGTGAAGGAATGATTAGGTTATAGCCCTAACATAATACGTGAATTAAATCCCTGATGGTATTAACTGAGTGGTAACTGGAGGCAGGTGGGGTGTGGCTAGAGGAAGTGGTCATTGAGAGTATGGCTATGAGGCATATATTTTGTTAGTCTCTCTCTCTCTCTCTCTCTCTCTCTCTCTCTCCCCCTGCTTCCTGATCACCATAATATCACCTGTTCACCTCCACCACATTCATCCACCATGATGTTCAGCCTCATCTATAGCCCCAAGGAATGGAGCCAGCTGTCTAGGGACTGAGACCTCTGAAATCATGAGCCCCCAAATAAACTCTTCCTCCTCTACAATCCTTTAGTCTGGTTGGGTCCTTTGGTCACAGCAGTAGTAAAGCTGACAAAAACAGTGGGAAAATAGAATATGAAATATAATGTTACTGGAGAGGTAAGCCCCCACATTCTTGTTAATTACATGTCAACTATCCTGAAGGGAGACAAAACTTGCCAAATATGGTAATTTCCAATAATATCTCTTAGCAAGAGTAAACCTTCTATTACTTATCCTTTCAGAGATAAAACAGTATTTTTTGATTAATCAAATCATCTGGGTAATAGAGAGCTGCCTTTTAGAGAAAATGTTGCTTTATTTGAATGTTTACTCAAAAACTAGCTTTCCTTCAACATGTCTGTCCTCATGATATAGGTCATTGAGAGTATCTGGCTCACCATCCAATATGGACTAAGTTCTGCCTATGAGGTTTTTTGTTTGTTTGTTTTTTAAGAATTTTTATCTAATTATATGTTTTGTAAACAAAACTACAGTGACTTTGCCTGGAAATCAGAAACACTCCATTCTGAGCTTTGCTTACCTTGCTTAATAAGGATGACCTTTTTAAAAACAAACAAATAAGGAAGCTAACAAAAAACACTTAATTGGTCTTAATTGGTCTTGGACCTTTAGCTAAATAATAACTATAAGAGCACTGTGTCTATGGAACTCTACTATCAATGTAGAAAATAAAGAGATGCTCTTGGCCAGATTATTTAATTCCCTGAATGTCTTGAGCCAAACTCTCTGCACAATGTATGACTTGCCCTCTTATTTTACCCACGGATTCAGGTTTCCTTTTATAGATTTACTTCACATTTCCAGGCCCTTATCACATCTTGGTTTGCTTACCTTTGAATGTAATTTCTTTGTTCTGAGGTCTGGGAACCTCACATACCCACATACTCAACAATAATATATTTTTAAAAGAAAACTAATTTGAAAGTAAACTGAAAGGAAACTCATTTCTTTCTGTTTCGGGGGAAAAAAAGTGATTTGAGGTTTGAATGTGCTCGTACTTTTATTTGTTCTTTGACAGAAAAGTGCAAGAGACAGCTAGAAATGCACAGCCAAACCCCATAGATCATTGAGGTCATTTTAGACAAACCCTACACTGAAATGCCACCTGCTGTCATCGATCCTGTAGATGCTTTGTGCCACATGAAGGAGAGAGAAAGGCTACCTTGAATGGGGGCTCTTACCTTCAGCATTCTGAAACTCCTTCACCCTTTGATGTATTAAAATATTTAATCAAAATCAAATGCTGCTGCCCCTATTTATACAAGTGCTTTATTATCCTGTACATTATACCACAACCTGCCTGGTTCTTAATGTGACCTGAAGAGCTAGCCGGCATTTATTACAAATGCAAGGCACTGAGCTTCTGGCTGAGCAATTAATCACTGACACCAAGGAATTTCTTCTCTTCAGGTGGGGAACCCATCCAAAAACTAAGAAAAATAATCGGGCTAATTAATTCTTATCTGCAAAGAGCAATTAGATAAATGACCTTAAAAAAGTCTTGTCACCCCTGGTGAGACACTCACTTTCTAAATAGAATATGTCACAGCCTCTTTTCACTGGGCAAGTGATACTGTGAAATGGGGATGACAGAAGTGAATGGGAGGGAAATGATAGGGGAGCAGGTTAATTAGAATGAAGGCAGATGTGAGAGAGAGAGAGGGGGGGGGAGGGAGGAAGAATATGAAAGAGAGAAAGAGAAAGAAGATGGAGATGGGAGAGAGAGAGATTCGTCATGATCTTGCCACCCCACCTTGCCCTCCTTGTGAATACAGGCAGGTGACAAACAGAGCAAATTCTTGTACTTCAAACATGTTGGAACTCATGAGGCTGGACTGCTCTCTGCTTTCTTTCCTGCAACACATTGCTTTCTACCAGTGAACTGCATGTCCAGTGCTTGGCTTTCCACATACAACCCTGTAGGTGGGCAGGTATAGAACATTGTTAAAAACCACCAAATACGTCTTTTTTTCAAAGCTCCTTTTTGATTTTGACTCTCTGGTCATTCACATGCTTGACAGCAGAACCAAGTCGTGGAACAGTTTGACCTTAAAAACTGACTGCCAGGGCTTAAATATTTACATGTCCAAAATACACCTTTCACATGTTTTTTTGTTTTGTTTTGTTTTGTTTTACAAATAGTTTTGGTTGTGTGTTTTCTCTCCCTCTCTCTCTCTCTCTCTCTCTCTCTCTCTCTCTCTCTCTCTCTCTCTCTTTCCAAGACAAATAGAAAAACATACTTTTTGCTGGTGAATTAACTTTTTCATTTTTCTCTCTTCTTTCTTCTCTTTTTCTCCTTCTCCTCCCTGTTCTCTTTAATGTAAGCCACTAGCAAAATTCCTCAGACTTTACTTGTTTTTGATTACCTTTACAATTTGAAGAACATTGGTTAAATATTTAAGAGACCTTTTAATTAGGAATCGTCTGCATTTCTGATTGTTTATGATCAGATTGAAGATCACATTGTTTATGATTACATTTGGGGGAGGAAGACAATAAGGTAAAGTGCCATCTTTTCACATTATATGAAGTGTGCAAGTGATCAACATGAGCTACCACTGTTGGTATTGACCTTGATCTCCCTACTGAGGTCATGTTTCTCAGGATTTTCCAGTGTAAAATCATTGCCTCCTACTTCCCATATTTGCATACTGTGCTCTGGAAGAGAGCCACTACATGCAGCCTGAACTTAAGGGATGAGGAATTCTGCTCCATCCCTTGAGGATGGAGTATCCAGTTAACTTACTTGGATCCTTCTGCATGAGCTATTTCTTTTGTCTCCCTATTCATTTACATATTAAGTTATTTATTTATACACACTTGAACTCATATTTTCTCCTTTTATATTTGTATATAATACAATATTATATTTGTTTTGGAGTTTGAATTGTTACAACTTTGTTGACTAGATAGCTTTTTTTTCTAGTTGGCTCTTGTGTCCCTTTAAAATCATATATTGTTGTGGATTTTTTTGTTATTATTTCTTAGAGCTTCTTCTTTTTTTGGCACTACAAGATGCTCCCAATTCTAAGAATAAATTTTTATCCCACCATTAAAGATAAAGCATATATTGGCAGAGCTGTAACAAACACCAGGTTAAATTCAAGTGAAACTGTTGTAGGATACAGGAAAGAGAGAAGGGAAACATTGCAGAAGGGAAGAATTTGTGGAGGAGTCCAAGGAAGAGGCCTAAGGCAAGGCAGTGGCTGGCCTCAATTCCTGGTTTGCTCAAATCCTTTCCACAAGCTGCTATAAATTCATTTTTTTCATTATTTGCATTTTTTATTCCAAAACACAACTGTTTCAACTGTTTTGTATACATAGGAAAATTGTATGATACAGTTATGAGGAAGACTATACTAATTAGATTTTTGGTTCTTTTATTCACTAGCTGTGTGATCTATGCTAAGTTTAACCTCTTTGGGCCACAGCTAATTCAGAATGGGCATACGTGCAGGTAGACAGACAGACAGATAGAAAGAAGGAAGGCTGGAAAAATTGGTAGGTAGATGGATTATAGATAGATAGATGAATGGAGGAGACAGAGAGTAGGATTCCTGTGAACAGCTAATGCACTAGCATATTAAGTGCAAGATGTAAGAAAAACCACAAAGTGGGTGGGTATTAAGTCTGTCAGCACCTCCTGAAAATTTGTTATCTGGTGCACTGACCTGTCTATTTAAATATCTGTTTCACCAATTTTGGAGGGTGCTAACATCAAAGTATTGAGTGTGCATGTGAATTATGCTGAAGGCAATGTTACTAAATCTACTTAAGTAGCCCCAAAGTAGTAGGCTTGCCTGTTTCTTAAAAGCAATTTTTATTTTAGGCAAAGTAAATATTTAGTGAAAACTAATTTCTTCTTGTATAAATATTTTACATTTCATAATCCTTATGAGATGAAGCGGAGGGAGAAAAGATAAAAAGGAATAAGATATACTTCAAAAAGTTTTTCAAGGTTTATTTCAGATCAAAGACAAGATAAAAGGTTAACTTAGAGGTTCCTTCAAGCACCACCCCAATATGAATAACTCGAGAAAGAGGGAAGGAATCCCCCAAATGGTACAATTTATACATTAGCTTAAAGTACTAAACAAACTAAATAGGCTTTTGCAATGGTTAAGGTAAGTCTTTATCTAGCTTACACTAACACTGTAATGCATAGTAAGAGGGTGGCAATAGATGCAATTCATTTCCATTACAGTGAGTTGCTAACAGAGGACTACCTCTGCAGGACTCCAATCAGACGATTATAAAACTAAGGCTGCTATTCAGTAGGTGGGAAATGTACCTGCAAATGAGCCTCTTATTAAACTGCAATTCTGCTCCATAAAACTCCACTGGAAAATAGTACATGTTGACAGCAAAACATAGGACATAGTTAGCGTTAACCCCAGGTCTCTCAATCCCCATTAGAGACAAGTTTTTCTTCAACAGAGTTACTGTAAATGTATTATGTGCACTCTCTTGTTTAGCAAGGAAAAATAAAATATGTCTCTCTGAATGCTTCTCCAATGCACACTGGATATTGAAACTTTAACATGTAGAAAATTTATTTTTTGAACTTGTGAAAGTAGCTGAGATATCTGGAGAAGGCACTGAGTTGTTGATGACAATTATGATGGTTACAGCTCATTTCTTGCTTTACTAGTGTATTAGTCCATTATCTGTAACTAAAACAAGATGCTCAGGCTGGGCAACTTGATAAAGAAAAGAGGTTCACTTAGCATATAGTCCAAGAAATTCAAGGGCATGGTGTAGGCATTAGCTTGGCCCTGGTGAGGATCTAATGGTAGATGGCTTCACAGTGGCAGGAACATGTGTAAGAGGGAGAGATCACTTAGCCAGACAGAAAGCCAAAGAGCAGCCTGAGAATGGTCATGATTGTTCTTTTATGACAACCCTCTCATAATTACTAACTCAGAGGACCATGAGAGTAACCTTAGTGATTCTGAGGACAGAACCCCGACAAGACCTGATGAACTCCCAATAGGCTCTGCCTCTTAAAGTTTCCATCCCCCTTCAATATTGCCACACTGGAGACCAAGTCTCTGACACATGAACCTTTGCAGAACACATTCAACTCATGTCAACAGCATAGCAGTCAGGTACTGTACTAGGTCACTACAAATACTAGATTACTTATATATTCTTCTTTTTTTTCATATTGCTCAGAAATTTATTATTTTTTTAATTGGTTGTTCACAACATTACAAAGCTCTTGACATATCATATTTCATACATTAGATTGAAGTGGGTTATGAACCCCCAACTTTACCCCAAATGCAGATTGCAGAATCACGTCGGTTACACATCCACAATTTTACATAATGCCCTATTATGTTGTATTCTGCTACCTTTCCTATCCCCTACTATCCCCCCCTCCCCTTCCCTCACATCTTCTCTCTCTACCACATCTAATGTAATTCATTTCTCTCCTTGTTTATTTTCCCATTCCCCTCACAACCTCTTATATGTAATTTTGTATACCAATGAGGGTCTCCCTTCATTTCCATGCAATTTCCATTTTCTCTCCCTTTCCCTCCCATCTCATGTCTCTGTTTAATGTTAATCTTTTATTCCTGCTCTTCCTCCCTGCTCTGTTCATAGTTGCTCTCATTATATCAAAGAAGACATTTGGTATTTGTTTTTTAGGGATTGGCTAGCTTCACTAAGCACAATCTGTTCTAGTGCCATCCATTTCCCTGCAAATTCTATGATTTTTGTCATGTTTTATTGCTGCATAGTACTCCATTGTGTATAGATGCCACATTTTATTTTATCCATTCATCTATTGAAGGGCATCTGGGTTGTTTCCACAGTCTAGCTATTGTGAATTGTGCTGCTATGAATATGGATGTGGCAGTATCCCTGTAGCATGCTTTTTTAAGGTCTTCAGGGAATAGTCCGAGAAGGGCAATAGCAGGGTCAAATGGTGGTTCCATTCCCAGCTTTCCCAGGAATCTCCATACTGCTTTCCAAATTGGCCGCACCAATTTGCTGTCTCACCAGAAATGTACAAGTGTACCCTTTTCTCTACATCCTCGCCAGCACTTGTTGTTGTTTGACTTCATAGTGGCTGCCAATCTTACTGGAGTGAGATGGTATCTTAGGGTGGTTTTGATTTGCATTTCTCTGACTGCTAGAGATGGTGAGCATTTTTTCATGTACTTGTTGATTGATTGTATATCCTCCTCTGAGAAGTGTCTGTTCAGGTCCTTGGCCCATTTATTGATTGGGTTGTTTGTTATCTTATTGTCTAATTTTTTGAGTTCTTTGTATACTCTGGATATTAGGGCTCTATCTGAAGTGTGAGGAGTAAAAATTTGTTCCCAGGATGTAGGCTCCCTATTTACCTCTCTTATTGTTTCTCTTACTGAGAAAAAATGGCATTTCTTATAGAAATAGATAAAGCAATCATGAAATTCATATGGAAAAATAAAAGACCCAGAATAGCAAAAGCAATTCTAAGCAGGAAGTGTGAATCAGGCGGTATAGCGATACCAGATTTCAAACTATATTACAGAGCAATAGTGACAAAAACAGCATGGTACTGGTACCAAAACAGGCGGGTGGACCAATGGTATAGAATAGAGGACACAGAGACTAATCCACAAAGTTACAACTATCTTATATTTGATAAAGGGGCTAAAAGCATGCAATGGAGTAAGGATAGCATCTTCAACAAATGGTGTTGGGAAAACTGGAAATCCATATGCAACAAAATGAAACTGAATCCCTTTCTCTCGCCATGCACAAAAGTTAACTCAAAATGGATCAAGGAGCTTGATATCAAATCAGAGACTCTGCGTCTGATAGAAGAAAAAGTTGGCTCTGATCTACATATTGTGGGGTCGGGCTCTAAATTCCTTAATAGGACACCCATAGCACAAGAGTTAATAACAAGAATCAACAAATGGGACTTACTTAAAATATATTCTTCTTTTAAACATTTTTCATTAGAACTACCTAGTGTTAAAAAGAGCTACTTAGAATAATTATGGCTTCCTTTCCTAATCAAGTTTAGGAATTCACAGACAATTGAAATAAAACCATTTGGGAGAGATTTCTGATAATATTATAGACAGTTTAATCACTAGATTTTCAAAATTAGGATGTCATGTGTGATATTTTTATATAATACATAAAATCTGTCTTGTAACATGTAACAAACATGAAATATAAGAAATAGGAAATATTACACACACACACACACTCGTGTGTGTGTGTGTGTGTGTGTGTGTATGTTTGTTATTCATTCCATCCCTTTAAATGATTTTATGAACTGAAAAGAAAACAAGTAACACTCAGAAGCTAAAAACTAACCAACATTCAAATAACTAAATTACTGTCTGGGTCTTCAACTTTGAAAGTATGTGAAAATGGACTTACTGGGACAGGGAAACAAGAGACAAATCCTAGACCAAGGAGGAAGGGTCAAAACACACATAAAACTCAGATTACACTTCACTGTTAGGATAATAAGAAAGAAAATTTCATGTAAATTCTACTCATTCCTGAATTAGTAAAATTACTTGTCAAATCTTAGCACTGAACTATAAACTGGCTCATTTGTGGACTGAAAGCTTAAATTCATGATACATAAGTGATCTGCGATGTCTCAAATTGAGAATCTTTTAAAATGTATTTGTAACTATAATCCTTTCTTTGGAAAACTTACAGGAACAAAGTCAAAACAAATCAAATGAAATCAAAACAAACAAACAAAAATCTAACACAAAAATCAATAAAACCTATCCCTTGGACTTTATCATCAAACCAGAACTCATAGGATTCCCACTGATAAAGTTCTAAGAATATGAGTTCTCAGTCAAGAACACACACACACACACACACACACACACACACACACACACAAGAATCAAAGGAGCCAGGAGCAAAAGAGTAGAATTAAATTGAAAAATCTTCTGGTTTTGGAATTATCAGCCACAAACTATAAAAACCATTTATATAATATATTTAAAGAATAAAAGCCTGAAATTATGATAAAAACAAAAATTAATAAAATGATCATGAATATATGAAAAGCAATAGAATATTATTTCTAAAAATAAAAATAAAAAAGAGTAATTAAAATTTAATGAATTAAATATCCACTGATTGGGATGTGAGCCAAAGCTAAAGAGAGAATGACTCTTGGGGCTGGGGATGTGGCTCAAGCGGTAGCGCGCTCGCCTGGCATGTGTGCGGCCCGGGTTCAATCTTCAGCACCACATACAAACAAAGATGTTGTGTCTGCCAAAAATTAAAAAAAAAATATATTAAAAATTCTCTCTCTCTCTTTCTCTCTCTTTTTCTCTAAAAAAAGAGAGAATTACTCTTAATAACAGAAAAGACAGATTCTAATATCAGACAAAACACAACTAAAGAGAGAATTAATAAAAATAAGAGAAAGATGAAGAAAGCATCCAGAATGGAGGATAGAGCAATAAGGAGAGTGAAACACACAGAATAAAAGAGATTTGAGTACATGGAAAAGATAGTAAGAGGATCTGATAAATGTACAAATTTAATGTCATAAATAAAGGAGAGAAGCCAGGCACAACAATATATACATGTAATTTCAGCAATCTGGGAAGCTGAGGCAGGAGGGTCATGAGTATATGGCCAGCCTGCACAACTTAGTGAGACCCCACCTCAAAAAAGTAAATAAATAAAAAGAACAGAGGGGCTGAAGATGTAGTTCAGTGGTAGAGTGCTTGTCCAGCCTGTGCAAGCAAGTCTCTGTGTTCAACACCCAACACCCCCATCTCCCACCACACACTCACAGACACAAGAAAAAAAGAAAATAAAGAAAGAAAAAATATGAAAGAAAGGAGAGAAACACTTTGTGATGGGGGAGAGGTACTGTCATCCAAAACAAGCCTTACAATTTTCTAGAACTGGTTAAATATACCAATTTATAAATTCAGAAAACCTAAGGTAGTATAAATTAAAAATAAAGTCCAACTTTAGACCTATCATGCTAAAACTGCTAAACATGAATAGTAAAGTCAAAATCTTCAAGGCATTTACAAAAGAGGGATTGTTGGGTGCAGAGCAGGCTGAAGTGTGTTGTCTGCAGGGCAGGCTGAACAGATGGTGGCTGCAAGATAGCCCACGCACTCAAACCCCCCTCTATCTGGTCCTTTATCACCTGTTTGTGTCAAGTCCCGCTCAAGGCTGAGCACTCAACCCCCTTGGGCCAACAAGGCAGCTTGCAGACCCAGAGGCCCCATTAGATTTGGGCTATAAAAACTCCCTCCTGCCAGGCCCCTTTCTCTCTTGCTCTCTCTCTTGCTCCCTTTCTCTTGCTATCTCTCTTGCTTTCTCTGTCTCTCTCCTGCATGCGCTTCCTCTCTCTCTCTCTCTCTCTCTCTCTCTCTCTCTCTCTCTCTCTTTCCTTCTTTCTTTTCTCCTCTGTTGCACTGCTGCAATAAAGATCTTTTGGTTGCTCCGAGTGTTGTGGTCACTTTCCTTTCAGGGATGAATTTGAAAAGAGCCACAATGAAACAGTCAAATAACTTCTTCACAGGCCCCAATTGAATGATAGAAGGCAGATATCTAGGAGAATATGCTAAACTATGAAATTCTTCACTGAAGAAAACACAGACACACAAAAATGATGTCCAATGAAAATTTGTGAAATACAAAAAGAATGATGATTCCACAAAATATAAAATGTTTATGAATGCTATAATATAATCTAAAAATATTACATCTTTAAAAATAAAATGTATGATTTGTGAGTTTAAAAGACAAGATTAGAAATTTCACTGAACTAAATAAAATTTAGCTGAGAGTGATCTAAACAAACTTCTGTATGTGTATGATATTTTTGTGAAGAAATCAAACATATTGATTGATTCATAATTTGATAAGTACATTAACATTTCTAAAATGACCTATGATGAACAGACATGTATATAACCTATCTGTGAGAGAAAAAGAGCACATCTTCAAAACCAGCATCACACAGATGAAACTAAAGTGTGCTACCAGCCTGAGCTGCCCCTGAGCCCACATTAACCATGTCTGGGGTTGACTCAGACATGCTTTTACTTTTTAAATACATGACATGCTTTTACCTTTTAAATACATGACAGTGGAATGTATCACAATTCTTATTACACATATAGAACACAATTTTTCAAATCTCTGTATATAAAGTATGTTCACATCAATTCATGTCCTCATACATGTACTTTGGATAATGATGTCCATCACATTCCACCATCATTTCTAACCCCTTGACCCCTCCATTCCCCTCCCACTATTCCTCCCATGCTCACTCTCCCTAACCCACTATGAGTCACTCACTTTATATCAGAGAAAACATTTGCCATTTTTTTTTGGATTGGCTAACCTCACTTAGTATTATCTTTTCCAACTGCATCCATTTACCTGCAAATGCCATGATTTTATTCTCTTTTATTGCTGAGTAATATTCCATTGTGTACATATGCCACATTTTTAAAATCCATTCATCTACTGAAGGGCATTTAGGTTGGTTCCACAGATGAATAGGATTTGAATAAGAAACATGTCATGACAAATTAGTTAGGGAAAGATTAACTTTTCCAGAAACACTACAAGAAGAACTAGTTATTCAAATAAAATAAAATAGATTGCTACCTCACATGACAGTAATCAATTATAGATTGTCTTTAAGTGAAGAGCAAAACTATACACGTTAAAAAAAAAAACAGGGACATTGTTGTTCCAAGGTAAAATAAAATTTCTCAAACATTACCCAAAATATGCATACTGTAAATTTGATCTGATTAAAATGAAAAACATAGGTTCATTAAACTATATCATAGAATGAAATCACTAGCCCAAAATAACACACACACACACACACACACACACTCTCTCACACACACACACACCTTCAAATGAACAGTTTGTAAAAATATAAACATTGCAGTAGATAAATATAATTTTAAATAACAGATATTTTGAATGGCCAATACACACATTAAACAATGTTCAACCTCATGAGTTGAGACATTGCAAATTACAATCATAATGAGATTATTTTCTTATCACATTAGCAAGAATTTAAAACCAAGCTTTACTTAGAACTTATATAAATAGAACCCAATAAAAACTTTGTTTTAGTGTTCACTGATACATCTCCTTTAAAAAACAACTTGCCATCATTAAATAAAGTCAACTCTTTGTATTTCATCATTCTTCTTTCCTCCTCTAGGTATATATCCCAGAAAAGTTTTATATATGTGTAATAAACTGGAAATAGCACAAAATGTATAAAAAAAGAATGGATAAATTGTTTTACAATGAAGTACTACAACAGGAAAAACAAATGAGTTACACATCCATAAAAAAATATGGAACAATATAATTTTGGGCAAATTAAAACAACAACAACAAATTGCACATATGATTCACCTTACATATGAGGTTTAAAAACACCAGAGAAAATACTATCTTGTTAAGTTCACAAATGTGTAAGTGTGCGTGCGCGCGCATGTGTGTCTGTATAAATCACCAACTGGCAAAGGAAAGAAAAAGTTCACAATTCAGAACAGGGATCACCTCTGAAGACATCAAGGAAAGGGTGCAATTGAATAGAGACATGCCAAGGGGCTCTGAATTAGTGGTAATAACTAATGCTCTACCTCTTGATATGAATTGTGCATATTATTATTCCTTATATTTGCACTATTTTTAATTTTCTAAACATTTTTAAAAGATAAGGATTTTTTTGAGAGAGATAATTTGGAGAAAATACTTGTCGCAATTCTTAAAATAAAAAAACAGGTCCTTTAGATTCATGGAATTAAAATCAAAACGGATTTTACATAACTAGTCCATGATATAATTGCTACCAAATCACATGGTCAATTATCTTATATAATTCAGGAAGTAACAAGAATTTATCTCCCAGAACTTTGATTTTAGATAATGTCAAGCAAAATTAAAATAAAAAAATAAATAAAAAATGTGTATCAGCCACATACACAATATTTGTTGAATTCTCCCTTTCCCCCTACCCCTATCCCCCTGCCCATCACTTTAAGTTTTTAAAATTCATCATAGTATGGTCTATTAGTCTTTTAAATAAAGTAATATCTTCTGTCCACTGTGCCTCCTATAACAAGTGGAATAAATGTGGACTACTACATTTTCACTGAATGCAAACCTACCTTTGATGTTATAGCCGGTTTTTGTTTTGTTTTGTTTTGGTTTGGTTTTTTGTTAATTTATTGTTATTTTTGAAACTGTCTTCTGATTCGGTGACTACATATCAAACCTCAATGGATCTATCAAAAATTGTTTTTGTCTAGAGAAATCTGCTTACAAACAAAATGTTTGTCTCAACTGTTTGAAATGAAAAATTGACTCTTTAAGTTCCCTAAGTATGTGAACTTTGTCTTCTCCTCTTCCTCCTCCCACTGAGCCTCATAAGTATAGAGGTTCAATTAATAATAAGCAAGTGGCATTAAATCCCAGCACAGCTCTGCGTGGTGCCCCCCTCCTGCAAGCGCACCCACGTGGCCTGAATTGAAATAACCTGGTAGAGTGGGCGGGCCGAGGTCTCTAAGTTAACAGAAACCACATTTCATCTTTATCTCTTCACTTAAAAGCTGATTGGCCTCTGTTTTTCAAGGTTATCACCCTTGTCTGAGAACTGAAGGGACTTGAAATACTCTTCAAAAATGCTGTTGTTGACTTTCAAAGAAGGCTCTTCTCCCTGGCTCGGGCTCCTGCGCCCCGCCCTCGGCAGAAACCGGTGGGCTTTTGAGTGACTTATGCTTCAGTGGCTGAAATGATTGAGGCTGACTCAAACCCTACAGGCAGGCCTCACAGCCACACACTCGGCCTAACTTATGTAAACATCGTCCGATGACAGCATTCTCCTACCCCATCTGCAGCTGCAAGGGAATCCATTATTTTTCCCATCCCGGGGGAAGGGAAAGGTCTCCGGCATCATTACTCCTAGGCAAATGTAACTGACTCTACCGCATACCCTAATTTGCTTGCCATAATTATAGGTCGCTCACCCGCTTTGTTATTTTCAACTCCCACCCCCCCCCTTTCTTTTTTGTTCTTATCAATAATAAATGGAGCCCGTGAATCATTCCGCTGTAATATTTGGATATTATGAAAATGCTAATAATAACAAGGTAGCGTCAGCAACACCCTGGTTTTTATCAGCTGGTCAGATGCTCTATTAGGCAGCCAGTGAGCAGTTCAAGCAAATTGGTTATGTTAATGTCCTGCAGTACTTGGAAAAGATGAGGAGTTGGCAATTAATTTTTTTTTCAAGCTGCAGGCCGACAGGCAAATTTATATTCCTCCCTCTCCGTGGGATCAAGCTCAGAGAAGGTGAGGTAGGAAAGTGAGCTTCAAGCAGCTTTCCAGGATCTAATTGAATGGTGCTAAATAAAGCCTGGAGAAAAGGGGGAAGAGGGGAAAGAGCTGCACCCAACAATGGGCAGGCTCTACTCTTCCCCATTCATTCCACTGACAGGGCTTTTGCAACTTAAACCTGTTTTATTAATTATGTTTGACATTTCCTTAATTAGTTTCATTTACATCCCATCAGCCCCAACCAGACGATTGCTCCATACATCATTTTACTAGAGGAGCGTGATGCCTACAGAATTATAACAACAACAGACAATTTTATGTAACTTATGGGAAATTAGTGGACAGTCCTTTCCATTTTGCATGGCTTGGTAGAAAGGGGTGGCGGTGGGGGGTGGGGTGGGAGAAAAATCACTCCTTTCATTTTCTGAATCTCAAAGATCTGCCAATATATTTGTAAAATTAAAGTCATGCAAATTGTATATATTGGATATAGGTTTCAACAAATTTTCAAAATTATTAGGAAACAGAAGTGATATAATCCTGAATAAATGAAGTAGGGCCACAAACAGTAGAAATCACCTTAACCCTTGCAACCTAATGTCCCCTGCTGTCACTGGTCAAGTGTACCTATTTGCTCCTTATCTAGGAACTCAGCCAGCACACAGATTTAGGAACCTTGGGGCTTGCCAAGCCCTGTGTATGCAGTTGACCAAAATTAATGAATGAATAAATAGAGAGCCCCAGGTCCAGATCTAATCTGTCCAAATTTACTTTGTGACTGTGAGTCATCTAACCCTCTGGCTTTGCTTTGAGAGAATGGAATACCATAATATATATGACAGGCATTTAAAAGCATGAGGTACTGTGCTCATATAAGGTACTATTTTTGTTGGCATTACTGTGGTTCAGGTATTATGTCTGTGATAGAAGTTCTTTGCAAGGCTCCTGATGCTTGTACCTGTGGGTCTGTGCTTTAAAAGTCTGACTCTAATCTTTAGATCTTTTGAAGAAAGTCCTAAACACTTACCTCTGAGTCCTATCTGAGGTCCTGATTCCAGGATTATAATAGTCTTATCCCTTGTTTGTCCAAATGGCATCTTGCCACTAACCATTGTCTTTGTTGAGTTTCTTGGGTTTAGCTCTTATCTTCCTGATCTTCATTCCTGTGGCCACCTTTGTGGGGCATGACCATATGGAACCAATCAACCTCCCTCTTTCCCAGCCTCCCTTCATATGATGACCTCTTACTACCCAGGTTCGAGAGTGATATTTCCCTAAAATTTATATTCAGAATCAATATATGAGGTGAATGACCTTTTTTTCCAAGTTGTATTTTTTTCAAACAACTAGGTACTATAGGACTTGGTTATTAATTAACACACTTCCAGTTACACAAAACCATGGTCAATAATGGTTTTTCTGATTATTAGCACTATTCGTCCAGTTTACAATTCTTTCATTCCCAAAAGTTCTCATTATTTTTTATTGAAATTATAATCTAAGGTTATGACAGCTATTGGTTTTGCAATGTTTTATTGAGCAATAGCCAATCAAGATAAATGCACAGGGCTGTTCTTCATTCTTTTAGGTTGAGCTTCAGAGGTGTTGCTTCTAAGTAATGAGCACAACATGTACTACAATTAATTGGCAACTTCTACATAGGTTAATCCATACACTTTAATGAGCACCAATGAACCAGAGTTATCACATAATTCATTATTGAACATATTAGAGTTTACGTTAATGAATCTTGTATTTCTCTAACCACTAAACATTTCTCTTTCTTTCTGGAGCTAGTCTTTTAAAATTCATTTCTATCATAGAGAAATCCATGATCCTCTTCTTTCCTAAAACTATTTGTGGTATGAAGTTGTCCTTCAAAGCTTCTGTCTAAAGAAGTCTCCTCTCTCTAGATTTCTGCCATTAGTAACATCCATGTGCAAATCCATCTCACAAGATCTTCTAATTCTGCTTTATTTTTAATTTGTTTTCACTACTATATTCCTTACATGAGTAATAGATATCTACTATAACCTGTTTCTTTCTCTGACTACTTTGCAAATACCCTTAAACTTCTACCATTGATGTAAAGTTTCTTAAAATCATCCTTCCCTCCTAATTAGCATCTACAATTCCAATTTGAAATCCTAGATTTTTTGTTTTTGTTTGTTTGTAGCACTTACATGGAAACTAGCCCTTCCTTCTTGAAACTCTACTTTTTCCTCTATTTTTCCTGTCTTCCAATCTATATATTAAAAAAATACAAACAACAAAACTTAAATCTCAAGAGTGTCCTCTGAAGGGTTTGCTAGAAGGAAAATTCTACTCCTTAAAGAGTTTGAACAGGGAGAAGAAAATGAATGTGTAAACATGAATGCTAATGTATTGAAGGAAATGTACCAATGAGCACAAATGGTCTTTGCTTCTAGACCTGCTGGCATTTCAACAGCCGTGTTCCTATGACAAGGTCAATGTTCTGCAAGTCACTAGTCCCTAGTCTTGTTTTTTTGTTTTTGTTTTTGTTGTTTTTTTTTTTTTTTTGGTTTTGTTTCTTTCTAACCTCTCTCTCATCTAACACATTTCTAATTTTTGGTTATTTTTCTCTATTGTGGCTTTAACTAGATGCTTTTCAACTTTTCTCTGTCTAATGACATCATTTCTTGAAAACTAGCATGGATCAGAAATTCATCCAAAATTCCGCTGCTCCTGCCAACAGTCCATTGTTTTTTGTTTAAACTGAACACATCTTGTTCTTATGCTATTCCATCCATGTCGCTCTATATCCAAAATCTGGAATGATTCCACTGTTAACTAAAAATCCACACATCTTAATCTAGGATTCAGAGTCCTTTCTCAAGCGATTCCACTCCTGCATTCACATGCCTTGTCATGGGTTCTGAATTGTGATGTTCATTTGCTTGGGACTACACCTTGGGATTTCTCAGCTCCTGTTTTGGTTGATGCTTTTTTTCCACTTGCTGTGTTTTCCAGATAAATTTTCCACTAATGCAGACCCCTTGCTTGGAGTTTAGTGCAATTTCCTCCAAGTGTGCACCCCCTAGCTCACTTACAGGATGCCCTGCTTTGAAAAACCTCACTATTTCCCATCTCCACACTTTACTTTCACTTCTGCCCTGACGTCGAACAGTTCTTATATAGTATAATCATTTTTTTTTATATTTTTACATATTAATTTTTTTTTGCATAGCACATGTGTGATGTTTACTAAATATTGGTAAAGAGCAGGACAGGATGCTGTGCTTATTACCCAGTACAAATTAACTGGAGTGTTGTACAAACTGCTGCTAAGGAAACACATGATGAATGAGAATTAATACTTTCACAAAAAAAATTTTAAAAAGTAATATACTATGAAAAGATCAAAGTGTTATGAAGGGTCATTTATTAAATTAGCAGGACACTGTTCCTTGAAGTATCGATTATTTACTTCATTTCATGTAAATAGATAATTAAGGAAAAGCATAATTATGTTCATACAATTGCATTTAGAGAATAATAACTAACTTTGATAGTGTATTTTCTAGGTACCAAACACTGAACTAGCTTCTTTCATGGGTTATTTTAAATAAGCACAGCATAGAGTAAGTATCTATGTGTATTTTGTAGAGAAAACTTAGGGTTGGAGAGAGGATAAAAACTTTCTAGTTTACAAAATTATACCTAGTACCTGAACTGGGACTTGAATTTGGATCTCTCTGGGTATAAAATAATGTTCTTTCTACCACACTGTGAATTATTAATCATATTAGAAATTTACACAATCACATTAACCTTGAAAATGCTCAGTTGGTGCAGATTGGGAATAAGATCAAGCACTGCTTGTGGTTTCGACTTATCTCGAAAGACAGCAATAGCTAGTATTCATTGAATATTTACAATATGCTATTCCCTTATCTTAGAGCTTTACTGGTGATTGCCTTAAACATTTCAATTACATCAACTAGACTAAATGGGTCCTGTGATTCCTACTTCACAAAATAAGAAGTTGAATCATGAAAAGTTTTGGTTCCTGGTCCAGGTCATAAGTCAAGAGATGGTAGAACCATAATCTAACTAATTCAAGAAGCTTCCAGAGAATCTCACCAGGGGTACTAGTTCCTTCCCCCTGGCAGAAAGGAAAATACCTCTAAAACCTCTGTGGTGAGGTCTTTGACAACAACTGGAATGTTTTGTACATTTTTTAACATTCATACTTCACAAAATCCTTAAGTGGTGAGGAATATTTCATGCTAAATCTACTCATGTGTCACTATTGCCAATAACAGCACTGCTTGCTTGTATTACGCAGGGTGGAAGTCAGAGAGGTCAGCAGACTATTCAGTCACTGCACAAGTGAACATTCCTGAGAAGAAAGGGGGAAAGGATCAAGGAGAGAGAGAACGGGAAGAGAAAGAGATGCAGAGGAAGGTGAAGATGAAAAAGAAGAAGAGGAAAATGAACACCATGGAGAGGAAGGAGAAGAAGGAGGAGCGAATGGTCATGAGACCATTTCAGAGAAGAAAGAAAGAAAGAAAGAAAGAAAGAAAGAAAGAAAGAAAGAAAGAAAGAAAGAAAGAAAGAAAGAGAAAGGGAGAAAAAGAAAGAAAGAAAGAAAGAAAGAAAGAAAGAAAGAAAGAAAGGAAGGAAGGAAGGAAGGAAGGAAGGAAGGAAGGAAGGAAGGAAGGAAGGAAGGAAGGAAGGAAGGAGGAAGAAAAAAGAAAGAAAAAAGAAAGAAAGAAGAAAGAGAGAGAGAAAGAGAGGGAGGGAGGGAGGGAGGGAAGGGAGGGGGGAGGGAAGGGAGAAGGAGGGAGGGAGGGAGGGAAAGGAAGGAAGGAAGGGAACTGAACTGGTGATGGACCCCACTGATACAATGGTTGCCTAATGTGTGCAAGGACCTAGTTTTGATCCTTAGTATAAGAAAAAAAAATCAAGAAAGAGAGAGAGAGGAGGAAGAAGGGTGGATGTGTCTTATCTGTGAGATGGTAGCTCTTGGACTGGTCCTCACCTGTGATGCTCCTTCAATTTCCCTTCTTCTTGAGCCCTGTGTCCTGAGCGTTCCAAATATCAGGTCTTAGGGTCACTTTCTGTTGTACTGCTTCTATTTCAGTAATTCTATTTTACATTTGTATTTAGAGAAAGTACTTTTGAAAAAGCTTATTGCATCCAGGGAGGTAGGACAGAGGCCAATTAGGAGACCACATGGAATATGAAAAATACAACTGAGGTCATGATCCCAAGGCCATTAAGGCCTCTTAATAGAGGTCATGGCAATAAACTTAAATAGTCTGTTTCTATCCTAGATAATTATGTGCTGCCTTCTTACATTCCTCCTGAGTTCTTAGTGATGTAAGTTCATTAAACAAATTCCTAAGTGATGACTATCTATATTCTATACTTAAAAATGGCCTTATTTTGGTACAAGAGTGAACCAAGATCTGATATCAATCTTCTGTTGCTATAGGAATATGGCTGAAAATAGCACTGTGAATTAAGCCACAACCTCTGTGGCTGTTACATTCACCTAAGGCTGACAATGAAACTGTTCACCTCACAGCTGCAGACAAAGTTCAGGATCCTTTTAGTCTGGGTCAATACAAATTCCATTTACCCCATTTTTATCCCAATATTACTTAATGAGTTTGTAGGGCTTTACTTGGTGAACACTGATCAGGTCTAGACAGTGCTCTGGTGATGAAGACAGAGAAGATGTTTGGTGTCAAGAAGTTTACATCCTACTGGAGAAATCAGGTAATGGAAGAAAGAGGAGCACCAGAAAAAGAAGTGGTTTCCTGAGAGTGACAGGTTGGGGAAACGAATGGGCTGAGTAGCATCAGTCAGGTAGTTAGGGAGGGCAGGGTAGTTGCAAAAGGTCAAGAGCTGTCAAAGTGAGGTTGGGAGGGACTTTCATGTAAGAGGAAAGGGCATGTGCAGAGCTTTTCAATAGAAAAGAGAGTTCAAAGCAAAAGAAGTCAGTGTAGCAGGACCAGAGTGAGCAAGAAGAGAAGCATTACTGAACATCAGAGGGTGACTGGGGGTCATTACCTAAGCTCAGTGAAAAGCTGCAGAGGATATGTCTGTTTTATTTCTGAACAATTAAAAATATCAACATCAAATGGGTATGAATAATTAGACAATTATTTCAATGATAATGCAAGTTTAATGTAATTTTAATTTTGTTTTGTTTAGGCTTCACATCTTATAAATATGTGGAGGGAAAAGACTTGGTTGAAATGCTTAGGGGGTTATGGTGATCTTATTAAAAATGGTTTTCCAGGGGATTGTTTTTTCTCTCTTTCATTCCCAAATCATTGTCAGCCACATTCCCCCAAGAGTTTAAGTAGAAGTTAGAATGAGAAGAATTTGGAATCATTCCAGGTATAGGATTGATAAATTGAACCAATGGATTGTTTTGGTTATTTTATTTTATTTTACTTGTAGTTTTTGCTCTACCCAGGAAGTCACTCTGTAATTATTGGGAAGAAGCTCAGAAAGGTAAAAAGAAATGTTCAATGTTTTCTTGCAGCCTATGACAACCATGGTGTTGGGCATGTGAGTTTATGTCTGTCTGTCTGTCTGTCTATCTATCTATCTATCTATCTATCTATCTATCTATCTATCTATCTATTTTTTTCTCTTCTTAAGCCAGGTCCTAGGGTTCATTGATGGCCAATACGGCCTGATATTCTCAAAATGAAGATCCATTCACTAATTTAGGATTCAGTTGAAATCTAAAAGTGACACACAAGCATCCAAGGCAATTAGCTGCCTGACCCATTTTCTATAAAACACTGTGCTCGTTTACAAGGGCTGTAAGAGATCTGAAATATCATCAAATGGTGAAAAATCAAAATATTTTGCTGTCATATGCTGTCACATACTGTCAGAAAGCCTCATGCTATGGCCACAGTCAAGTTGAATCCGATTAAAAGATCAGCAAACAAGGCAGGTTTAGGGGTATTTGACCTCATCAGTGCTGTGCCTGGAAGTACCTGTCAGCGTTTCAGTTGTCCTATGCTGTGACACCATTGCTTATGCAGCTTGCCAATGGATATGCCTGATGACATCCTGCAGAGGAAACAACAGATTGATGTGTTCAGTTTTCTATTTTCAAATACTGTTCAGTGCTGCAAAGATGGAGCTTAAATTTAATTCCAATTACCAGTTCCACAAACAATGAATTATTCAAGATAAACTGCCCGGTTTTACTGAAGCATGTGTGTAATATGCATATGTTTGCTTCTATCTATACATATGTGGACTGAGATCGAGAAATTAAATTAACTTATCCTCACTTTATTAGAAAACCATAGTGCTGTGTATCTCAAAGAAGCAGATCAATATTTGCAGAACTGGGGCTGCATAACTCACACACACTTCAGGGCTTCAAATGTAAAGATGTATCCATTTATAAAAGTTAAAACTATAAATGAATGAAAGAAGAAAGTTGGAAACAAATCAAATAACAACTTTTATCTGATAGGCAAGGAAAAGACGCTCTGCGTAAGATACCTGTGTGAGAATGTGTTTGTGTACTCAAGACTGGGTAAAGAAATAGAATGATGGATTAGTTTTTGTTCTTTTTTTCTTACTTTTTTATAGTTTTGGCAGTGCTAGGGATTGAGCACATCTTAAGCAAGTGCTCTACCACTGAGCTCCACCCCCAGCCTCATCTTTTCTCTTTAAATCATTCTGATATTGCATCAAAGTAAATAATGATGTTACAGTGTTGCCATCTCATAAAGTGAGTGAAATTAATATTTGAGGCAGTTTTAAGAAGAAGCAATGCCTCCCTTTTCATTGTGATTCATGTGGAAAAAATATACACTTCACTTTCAGTGATTCTGCCCTGAGAATTTTCGTATATTTGCCTTAGGCAAAACTGAATTTTTTCTCCTTGTTTAAAAATTTCATATTTCACAGAGAAAGAAGAAAATCTTGCCTAGCTAGAGCATGACAGTTTTTCCATCTGTGAGAAGCTGCTCTGGAAACACAGATATAAATGTAAAAATGTTTCCCTTTTTAAAAGCCCTCAAATTATAAAGTGATCTGAATTATAAAAATATGCAGAGAAAAGTGGACAGAAAATTACGGTTGGATGAATTTTCATAGCCAACACATGTATACAACCATTTTACCAGTGAACAGAGTCTCTTCCATGCTAACTCTCAGTGTCAGCCTGCCTTCTATGGTTATGAGCTAGTTCTGCTGCTTTGAATTTATATCTGTGAAATCCAGTTGTATGTCGTCTTGGTTTCTGGTTTCTTTCATTAGATATTATGTTTGGGAAATTTATCTCTACTACTCTCTTTAGCAATCATTCTTTCTCATCGCTGTATAGTATTCCCTCTTTCAGTTCCATAGACCACAATTACTTATGTGATGTACAGATGACGCATCTTTAGGCTGGTTGGTGTGATGTTAATTTCAATCACCACTGTTACAATCCTTTTTTAAATAAGAATATCCATTTGATCTTGCACTATTTGTTCGAAATGTCATTCTTCTTTCTACTCAAGTATTATTTTGTTCAAAAGAAGTCACTATATCTGTATTCCTAATTCTGTAGCTTTCTTTTGTTTAATTGCATTACATGAAAAACAAAATGTATTATATTAAGATATCTAATAGTGCAACAGTTCCAAATTTGTTCTTTTAAAGGCTAATGTTGCAGGAGGCTGAGACAGGAGGATAGTGAGTTCAAAGCCAGCCTCAGCAAAAGCAAGGCACTAAGCAATTCAGTGAGATCCTATCTCTAAATAAAATACAAAATAGGGTTAGAGTCGTGGCTCAGTAGTCTGCTACCCCTGAGTTCAATCCCCCCAAAAAATTCATAGGTGGGATCTTTGTTATAATCTTAGGATTTTAGGGAAATAGCTTTCAATATATTTTTATTAAGTTTAAATTCTCTGTAAACATTATGGATTCTCATTTTCAAATTTACATGTTGTCTTCTAATACCTTAATGATAGTTTCAGGAGTAGATACTAAATTTTAACAAATATGAGATGTTCATATTTTCCACTTATGTAAATTTTGAAAATTACATTGATTTCACAGTTAAAACAACCTTGATATCTAGATAAAAATCAACATGGAGTGATCATCATATTTTAATTATATGGATGGATTCAACTTGATAATATTTTATTTAGAATTTTATGTTTTAAAAAGGTTGATTCATCTATAATTTTTTTCTCGTAATTCTTGTGTCATATTTTGGTATTGAAATTATGTTGGTCTAATAAAACAAGTTGACAAATTCTCCCTTCAAAAATTTTTGTAATTTTGTGAAATTTGTTCTATAAATTTCAAGTGTTTAAAAGAATTCACTAAGGAGGTCATCTGAGCCTTGATTTGTGAGAGAAGGTTTATTAATTACAATTTAAAATAGATAATAGGTATAAAATCATTCAGTCTTCAATTTCTTTAATTTCTATTGTGTTAATTTAAGGGGATTGTAATTTTCTACTAATTTGTATATTTAAATTTATTTATAAGTTAATTAGCATAAAGTTCAACATGATTTTTTGGTTATGTTGATTCTGTAGGACCTATAATGTTCTCTAATTTTCCTTTGTGCATTCTCTCCTTAGTTCTTAATTAGTTTTTCTAGCAATTTATTACTTTATCAGTCTTTTCAAATAACCAACATTTGACTTTTTGATATTTCTTTTATGATTTTTATCTCTTATCTTTCTTATTATTTTTCTCTTTTACTTATTTTAGCACAGTTAACTTATTTAGAATATATATTTAGATTGTTGACATTTAATGAATTAAATTTGTTTTTAATATTTTTAAATCACTGAATGTTAGCCTTAATTATTTTCTGAAATGTGTACACATGTTCAAGCCATGATGATAGATTAGTGTTCATTGTTCATCTCTTTTAGCCTTAAGGAATAGGGAATTGGACATCTTAAACAAACCAGAGAATGAGTTGGGTTGAGACTGAGTTGGGATTTCTTAATATTTTTATCTTTAACTCTTTTCTGTTCCTAGGGTTTGATCCTCTGAAATCTAGCAATATCTATACTTTTTATATTTGTGGCTTAATGTCTTTCATCAATGTAGAAAAAAGAACTGGCAACAAATTTATTTAGATATCACTTTCTGCTCTACTGCTCACTCTTCTCCTTTGCATCTTCAATTACAAGTAGGTTATGACATTTTTTCTATGGCTTACTAGTCTCTGCCATTTCTCCTTTTCCTTCTATTTTTCATCTCTTCTCCATGCCTCATTTTCAATTAATGTAAGTAGTGATTCCTTTTCAATGATGTCTAATCTGCTCTTAAATCTATCTATTGAATTCTCAAGTTCTAAAACACCTGCATGTTTTTCAGGTCGAGAATTTTCATTTCTTTTCTTGTTGTGGTTGTATTGAATCCAGGTAATTGCACATGCTAGCCAAGTCTTCTATCACTGAAACAAACTCCAGCCCCCTGTTTATTGTTTAAATAGATTCTAATCCTCTAGAAAAATTCCTCAATGTGTTATCTAACTTATTGGGCATAATGGTTTCAATTTTTTAAAAGTTTGTACTCAATAACTCCAATATCTCATTCACCTGTGTCTTTTCCTATTGTTAGGTTTGATTCTTGGCCCTATTTCTTGTTATGATATAAATATTTATTGAATTCCATGTTTACATAGAAACTAGAGAATCTGTGGATGCAGTTTACTTCCTCTTTAGTGCGGACATATCCTATTTTGTGTCAGATAGATCCTGGAGTAATAGATATTTTGATTCTGGTAAGAGACCAAGCTATTTGGGATGAAGATTCTAGAATTTTAAAGACTCCTTATACTTCTGATCCATATATACTGTGTGAACCTAGGTCTCAGATATCTTAGTTGAGTGCCTGAATTTATTTCAGGGTCATCTTTTCCTTGGTAGGTGCTGGACTCCAATCTTAACATTCTGGCAATGTGAAGGTTCTTCCATCTTTTAACCCCCTCCCCTTTTTGCCTGGCTTCTTAATATCTTGATGTGTACATCTGTAAAATTAGCAAATTCCTCGTAGGGAAAGTTACACAGATATTAGTCTTATTTCTCAATTTCTTCCTTTCTCTGGAATTATAGAATTATGGCCATCTTTGCAAGCGTGAACTTGACTTTTTCAGCTCCATAAGAGTGTTGCAAGATTTGCCATTTTGTTGTTGTTGTTTATTTTTGTTTATATCAGTGGCCCACTGCCTGGATCCCAACTTTTTATTATTATTATTATTATTATTATTATTATTATATTATTATTATTATTCCTTTTTATATATTAGTCAAAAAATATCCAGAGGGAAGATGGGAATTCACAAAAACATTGTAATGATAGTGAGTTTTGTATTTCTCCAAAATCTTGGTACGTCAAGTGAAAACATCCTTGGAAATTTTCCGATTTCTTGAAGTAGAACATATTTGAAATTTTATATAGATAAATGAACTGTTATTACTAGGAGAGTGATAGTTGGCCTCAAGCTATGCTATCATAGCTGGCAACAGAAACTCTCATGAATTTTAAATTAAGAAATATTTTGTTCAATTAACTTTCTCCCCTATCAAGAAAAATTTTGTACCATAATACCCAAGGAACAAACACCTGATGGGACATATGAAAACAGGGAGAAGAAAAGGGCAATAATATGAATTGAATTTTGCACATTTGAAAATATTATAGAATATCATAGGCAAATGCATATGATCATTTTAAGTTCTGAGGTTACTATTTTTTCACATACCTAATAAATTTAAACACTTTCTACATTTGGACCAAGTTAATGCTAAAGTCAAAAAGTAAATTTATTTTTAAAAACAAGATGTTGCCTTTGGGTTTTAGGAGATCTCTCATTATATATAATGTCATGACATACTAACTGACAGACTATCTGATGGACTGTCATTTGTGCTAGAGTTACTTCAATTAAATTGATAACAAGATGACATATTCCTGTAGTTGGTATCCTACTCAGTCTGGCCATATTTTCCTCACCACAACAGTGACTTTAAGGACCATTTTGTTGGTTATTTGGTGAGAACTTATTTCCTCCTATTTATTTTCAGAGTCAAAGCAAACATTCCTAAGAAATGTTACCAAATGTTAGCTTGGGAAACTCTTCTGGAAGAGAATTTTTCCTGAAGCCTTGACCCCATGAATACTATATTATCTTCTTACAGTTTTCATCTTCTAAATACACACACACACACACACACACACACACACACACACACACATTAACCTCCCCTTTGTTTCTTCTTCTTCTCCTTTCCTCTTTAATGTTCAGTATAGGTAAAAGAATGACCATATTTCTTGTAAGAAAAAAAATATTGGTTCACATTATTGACTAGTAGTCAAAATACCATTTTAGTTCTATTACTAAAACATTGCTGATTAAGCCTAAACCATACTTGTATTTTTCTAATCTTGAAGTTCATCAGCAGCTTCTTTCTTGGCTCTAAAATGCAGCTGCAGATGTGGCACCTTGTGACCGTTTTTCCCTACACAGGTTATCTCAGGTCAGCTTCCCTAGATGCAGAGCCTGAGGTAGGGATCTGGATACACACGATTGATAGATGGGATGTTCTTTACACAAAGATAAAAAATATATACTATGAAGCAGGATGGGAAAAGACAAAGGACAAGGCAAGACACAGTCTCAGGTAAAGTTTTGCCTGGATCGGAGCCTCTGGGATCTCTGATGTGTAAGTCACGCTGCAGAGTAATACCATTAAGGCAAGCAGGCTAGGCTTGTGGCCTGTTATCATTCAGCCATAGTCTGTCGGTACTCCAGGGATGGTTGTGTAACTTCCCTGTAGTCTGCTCATAGAAATTTGGTGGAGAAGGTAAAACAGTGGTCCTTGGGAGACAACATAGTGGTTAGCAGTGCACTCAAACAGGGTCTAACCTGTGAGTCAGTTGATCTTCTAAAACTGCTGGTGTAATTGTTGCCACTCCTCTGCTTAAAGTCTTTATTCTATTTAGAAAAAAAACAGAAAGTCCTTTCCACTCTTCCTGCCATTTACCCCTCAGGCTGCATCTAGCATCACTCTTGCCTTCATTCATTCTACTAGTAACAAACCTTCATTGAGAATGTACTCTGTGCAGTGCACATTTCTAGACATGGAAATATAGCTGGGAGAGAAGTCATGGCCATTTAGTCAGCTGCTTCTCTCACCTTTTGGTTACCTTGTTCATGAGCACTCACCTCTATTTCCTGCCTAAAACAAGAGTGTTATGATTAGATAAGTCTACCCCAAAGGTCCATGTGACCGACAAAGGCTTTGCCTCCAGGGTGGCACTATTAAGAGGTGATAGAGCCTAATGGGAGGTCCTTATATCACTGGGTCCATGCCCTTGAAGGTCACTATGGGGCCCTTCCTCTTTTGTTTTCTAGCTAGGAGTTGAGCATATGCTCCACCATGTATTCCCTGCTATGGCCATCAGGCATGCCCACCAGAAGAAAAAAGTAATGAATTGTACATTAATGATCTTAAGTGTTTTGCCACAGCGACACAGAACTGACTACCATCATTAGAATTAGAAGGCAATTCTCCCTGGCAGGTGTTAAGGTATTCATTCTCATTCTCGTTTCAAATATTACCTCTTTAGAAAATATTTTTCCTATTACTTTTCTATAGTTTGATAACTTTGGTCACACTAAGCACAATGTATACTTTATTTTTAATTAGTTTTATTTATCAATGCACTATGTCTATGTTGTGTGTATCCTCTATGACATCATATACTTGGACTCATTTGCACTAAGATAATATCCAGTTCCTGGGAACTTCCTCGATGTTTAAAAAAGTGAGAAACTAAGTGAAGGAATTTTGTCTCATATAGTTTGGAGGGGCTAGAAAATTTTGATTACCTCTAATCTTGGAGTAAGTATAAGCATTAATGGTATAGCTTGTATCTCTACTTGCTTATCTCTGCTGAATCATTGCACATACAACTCACCATAAGTACCAATTTTGATGGACTGAAGTCACCTTCTTGAGTTGGGTAATCCACATTGTGGTTTACCAGGAACAAAGGTTCAGAAATATTTTTTTTTAATATGCTGTGATATACAACCCAAGTAGAGGAAGTCTAAATGCTGTTTGTTCAAATTTAAAAATAAGGAGTTTCTTAACCTGGGTGAGTAAAATGTCACAACAAAGACACTGCCTGGCATAAGTACTCAATCCTAACGCAAGAAATGAACACAGAGCTGGTGGTTGAGGGCCATTTATGCAGCCGTCATAGGATAGGATGGGCTACTAATGCATTGGAGCTCATGTGTCAAGCTACTAGGTTGCGGGACTGTAGATACTTCGTTGGCACGGTGCTGAGGGGGAAGGAAACTCATATGGCAGGTAGAGATTGGAAAGCAAGGAATAGTTTCATCATTTTCCATTGACTCCCTCTGCCCCCAAAGCAGCTTCTTTGGAAGATCATTTCCTTGGTATGTATGTGAACATACCTTTGAAGATGAAATGCTGCTGAAAGTACAGCCCATGTTCAATATCCTGGGGGCTTCTAGAGGAAGGAAGCTGGGGCAGGGGAATGAAGGAAAGAGTGAGGGGGGGAAAACCCTGCTGAGTTTAATCTGAACAGTGTATCCATCACCCAAAATGATACAAATCAGCCATTACTGGATCATGCAAAAGCAACTCTCCTACCTGAGATCCCTTCTTTGCTTTCTAAACCTCTTTTCAGCTCAGCCTAATGAATTGTCAGAACTGTCAGACAGCTCTAAGGAATGACAAATGTCTATGATTTGCTGCTGCTGCCGCTATTTTGCTAGAAACACCTGATGTATGTAGTCTTGCATTCTTCAGTTTCGAATTAGAGACTTGGAAAACAAAATCAACCTTGATAAATATAGCAATTTCTCCCCTGTTCTGTAAGCTGAACTGAATGGATATTTTTAAAGATAAAGAACTCTCTTTTGTTCTTATAGTATGTACACGGCACAGGGTAAATCTCAAAAAAAAAAAAAAGAGCTAAATATCCCAGTGACGAGGGTGTGTGTATGTGAGGGAGTAATCACTAATTTTGTGAATTAGTTTTCTATTTACATTACTATAGTCAAGATTAATAATCTGTTCTTTTTAAATAAGTTGTGCTGCTGTGATTAATGCCATTAGAGAACAGGAAGATTAAAAAATCTTGTATTTCCATATAAGTCATTCAGGATCAGCTAACACTCCATAGGACCAATTCTGTTATTACTTATAATTAAAGAAATGAGAGTAATTTTGAAAGATTATTTGTTGCTTTAAGAAAGAAAAGAAATATCTTTATTAATAAATGAGTTTCTATAATCTTCTGAAAGTTATTCTAGATACTGCATGTTTAACACAAAAATAAAGCTGAGGCTTTGGTTATATATTTTTCCCAAAACAATCTTCTTCAAATAACTAGAAGTTTAGTATAAATTTGAATAAGTTGGAATAAACAAAATATTTGACTCATGGAGAGAATTCTCTAGATTTTTCCATTGCCTTTTCGTGCATATGTACATGTTCTGATTATGTAGTTTTAAAACTGATATTTTAAAATAGCTTTCTTTATCAGAATCTCTCAGCATTTCTTTTTCCTATGCAATGATTTCATATTAGCTCTACCAGGTAGAAAGGCATATGATGCTTTTAGAGATCACAATATCCCAAAATAAGTATCTCTTTTAGCCTATCAATCATACTGGGGTCAAACCTGAGTTATAAATTTATGATTTTATCTAATAAAATCCTTTCTATTCCTTCTTGTAATTATCTCAATTAGAACTATGTCAATTCTCCAAGTGCATGCTCATATCTCTCTCTCTCTCTCTCTCTCTCTCTCTCTCTCTCTCTCTCGTCAACTTCTAAAAGAAATTTCACAAATCCTACATTTAATAATGGTAAAGAGGCTTGGCCCAGGGTATGTGTGTGTGTTGGGGGGAGGATCATAATTTGAAAAATTCTCAGTAGGATTTTTAAGTAGAAATTTCTTCTCCTCCTCCTCCTCCTCCTTCTTCTTTTTTTTTTTTTTTTAAACTGGTGACATTGACCCTGGGCCTTGTGCATGCCAGGCAAGTGTTCTACCACTTAGCAACATCCCCAGTCCCTTCCTTCAATTGTTATGATTTTATGCAATGGATGCCTGACTGAGGCCCAACAAGTCAGTGAGATGATGCATGTCTCCAGTGTGAAAGATAACAAAATAGAAACCTGATCCCTTGATACATAATTTATTAGTCTGTATTCCTGAGTATTCAATGGATCAAGGGGTAATGGGAAGGCAGAATGTCATAGGAAACAGCATATGAGAGGATTGAACAAAGAGATACCTAATCACTGATCCACACCCCAAACCTTCTTGTTTTTTGAATTTTGAGAGAGGGTCTCACTTACTTACTTAGAGCTTTGCTAAGTTGCTCAGGCTGGCTTTGAACTTGAGATCCTACTACCTCAGTCCCATGAACTGCTATAAAGAGGTGCAGCACTGTACTCGGCCAGAGCACAGGTTTTGTATTATGAAAGTTGGGGCATCTCTTCTAGTCACTCTGGAGTTTTGGTGGGGTCCTTCATCTGTGAAATAAAAATTCAGAACCCTCATTGTTGTTTCCAAGAGTAAAAATAATATATATGATACATATAACATGGCAGATTGTAAATATGGATAAATAAACATTTATATTTAGGCCATATATACTAATGATAAAAGACTTTCCCAGTTGTATGCTTTTATTTTCTAAAAAGCGTGTTTTTGGATCTTCAAACAATGCAACTTCTCACTTCAATATCCTATTTGTAGAGAAGCCATACAGAGTCATACGTTGGAACCCATTTCCTAGATGAAAACTTTCGCACTTGACAAGTAATGTAAGAGCTTTCCTCTCCTGCCCTGAAGACTCTCTGCAGCCTGTAGTCATAGGAAAGGAGAGGAACTATTTTTCTCCACAGAATAATGTGAAAGGAGGAGGAAGAAAAGGAAAAAAATGCCCAGATAAATAGAAAGCCGTGATGATACTACTTGATGACTGTATAAAATGTATGCTTTCAAGAGTTACTTAGACTGTATGAGGCACTTTATATTTGTAAAATGCTTTATAATGGCCAACCAGATAGTTTTTCCCAAAATCCTTTTGAAATATGCTAGCATGATGACCTCCATCTCACAAGAGAGGAGGCTGCCTTACAAGGACATTAAATGATCTCTTTGGGGAAAAATGCTTTTGAGCCTGCACAGAGGTATCTAGGAAATACTGAGCACCCTGTTTGCTCTGGACAGTAAGTTAAGTGCTGGAGTGTGAGTAGTGGTGGTGATGATTTTTAAGTCAACAACAGGACTTTTGAAAACAGAATGGCTATGCTGAGTACCTGACTCATTGCCTCTTTTCCCTTGGGGATTTTGGGCTGGGTCTATCTGTTAGTTGGGGAGGATCATTGAGCTCAAGGTCAGGGAAATTCTGAAACTGGGAACAGGTGTTCTTATCTCAGGAACAGATCAGCACAAGGGCCTGTTTACAAAGGTGAAGGGAGGAGAACTGGCATCCACTCCTTTATCACCATGACCGGACCAACATATCAAATAAATTTCTTTCTTTGTATTATTTCATAGATAACAGGAAGCTTGATTTCTGAATTTAGAGTATTTTAAACTTTATTTATAGGCTAATCGTAGTGATCTTCCTATTTTCTGTGAAATTTATAACTATTCATTCAAGATACGAAAAACCATAGGGAAATTAACCTTTTATTTCAGTTTCATATTTTCTGTAACCTCTTCCTAACCTCACTACTGAGTTCCTTTATCTCCTTAGGTTGGTGATTAAAATAATGGGTGACTGAGCTGAAAAGGGAGAGAAAATTGTCATTGAAATTAAAGAAATCCAGTTTTTAAAAATCAGCTCTCATCTCTGTTACAGTAAGAATAAAATAACAAACTTCCAAATTTGGACACTATATTGGATGTAATGGATTTATTTTTCTGGGGTGCAGGATGTAAGGCAGGCCATGTTTTAGATGCTGAGACAGATCCAGACCACTTCATAATACAACTGTATTAGATGGGAATAAGGCAGACCAAACTGAACATGAACAGAATGAGGGAGGGACTCAGGGAGCTGGGGTTCCCTTGAGGGGTGGGCAAAAGGTGGGATAAAATAAGAACCAAACTGAACTTTCACCTGAGCCAGAGGTAAATCAAACTCTTTGAAGAAAAAAAAAATCCTCAATGTTGTATCATTTCTTTTCATATCATGTTCATTTTTGCCCTCTTTGACATCTAGAAAATCTCAAACATATGAGATGAAGAAATGATAAGACCTCTCCTAGCTTTATTTCCAGACAAGAAAAAGTGAAACCCAGTGCCACCGAAGATGCCACCTAAGCCCAAATATATTTAAGTGCATATAGATAAGATCATGTCCTCTCCCCTCCCCCCCTCACACACACACACACACACACACACACACACACACAGAGAGAGAGAGAGAGAGAAAGAGAGAGAGTGAGACTCATGCAAATTCCAGCAACCAAGAGGTTAAAGGCACTGAATTACCACCCAGGTTCAGTCTTCCTATTCAAACGACCATCCTCCCATCTTCTGGGCTTCAATCATCAACACACACAAACTTTGGCAGATAAAATACCCCAGCATCTTCCTCTCCTATCTATGGTGCCAGAGCCCTTGGTTTATGAGACCATCCTAAAGCAATCAGTGTCAGATGGCTGGTGAATGGGCGCTGCCCCTGATCTACAGCCTTGGAGCGTCCAGCCATCACACCTGGCCAGCGCCTGGCTGTCCCCCACTTCATCATCACAGGGTGCAGAGAGGGTGATTGAGCAGCATAGATTCAGAAGCAATGGGCTCTGCCTAGGCAGTGCCTGCCCCATTTGCTAGTGATTACGCTGCCCCGTGAAACCTTATGGGATGCAATTTCCTCTTTGTGACCAGCGCCTATTGCTCAAGAACCACAGGTGTGGGCCATGCAGAGTTGTAGGGGGCACGTTCGACTCACCAACTCTCCCCCTCTCTGCCCACCCTCAAGGAAACACTTTCTCTGATGCTTTCAAAGGCACAGTCCTGTGTGGCTCCGCAATCATTCTAGTTTACAGCCTATTTATAGTTGCTGCCACTCAGCACGCTTCTAACTTAAAACCAGAAGTTTGAGATGAAATAAAAAAGGCAGCTTCCAGAGACAACCATTACTTTGGGCCCCACTTCTCCTCAGCCCTAAATATGAAAACAATGCTGAAATAATCATAACCACAAGTACCAATGTGTTTAAGGGACTTCATGTATGTTTCCCTACAGGAACCACTTAGAGATGAGGAAATTGCGGTGGAAAAGAGTGCCTGGTTGGTGGGAGGTGCTTATTAGCCCACTGGGAGGGACAGCTGGGGAATGCAGAATGAAGGGACACTCCTGTGTCTCAGGCCTTTACCTGCCAGCATCTCACTGATGAAGCAATGACCTTTCTCTCTAGGTACTTTTACAGATAAACTAGAAGTCAACACTGGCACGGGGACAGGATTAATCACCACCTGTGTGCCTGGGCCCATAATCACCTAGCTCCCCTGGGCCTGTGTGTTGTCAATTGCAAAAAGGAAAATATTCACAAGGTTGTTGTCATGTTATGTACATGGGTGACCATAACCTCTGTGGACTGCTTGACCATCTTACCCACTAATGAGTGAAGGAGGTTGAGTACAGGGATGTAAGGACAAGAACAAAATGTGTTTCAGAGCACACTTTTTATACCATCACAGAATCATTGATTGCATAATTTTCTTGGTTCAAGTATCAAACTTTTTATGGTAACTTGAAGTGTGAATTGTGTCCTCACAACCACCCCTCTACCTCCCGCCCCCCGCCAGATTCCTATGCTCACTACCTCAAACCCTATCTCATCTGGAGATAGGGTCTTTACAGAGATAATCAAGTTAAGATGAGGTCATTAGAGTGGGTCTTGATCAAACATGACTCATCACACAAGCCTGTGACTCCATCAACTAGGGAGGCTGAGGCAGAAGGATGATGAGTTCCAAGCCAGAATCAGCAAAAGCTAGGTGCTAAGCAACTCTGAGACCTTGTCTCTAAATAAAATACAAAATAGGGCTGGGGATCCTGAGTTCAATTCCCAGTACACACACACACACACACACACACACACACACACACAAATTATGACTCATGTATTTTTAAGAAAGGATTAGAACCCAGAGACCTGCCCAGAGGGAGGATGATGTGAAGATTCCTCATCTAAAAACCAAATAGCGGGTCCTCAACACTCTTACCTCATACCACTAGAAGTTACCAATGCTGTTCGTCAATCATACCTAGATTTCAGACTTATGGATTCGAGAACTGTGAGACAATACACTTCTGTTGTTCAAGCCACCCAGTTTGTGCTACATTGTTATAGCATCTCTTAACAAATTAATGTACATCCATCGTTTATCAAGACTATTGTGGCCTGGTGCAGTAGCACATGTCTGTAATCAGAGACTCAAGAGACTGAGAAGGATTGTAAGTTTGAGGCCAGCCTCAGCAACTTAGTGAGGCCCTAGGCAACTTAGCAACACCCTGTCTCAAAATAAAAAAGAAAAAGAAAAAAAGTGCTAGCTGGGCATGGTGGCACACACCTGTAATCCCAGCAGCTCTGGAGGCTGAGACAGGAGGATCGTGAATTCAAAGCCAGCCTCAGCAATGGCGAGGCACTAAGCAACTCAGTGAGACCCTGTCTCTAAATAAAGTACAAAATACGGTTGGGAAGTGACTCAGTGGTTGAGTGTCCCTGAGTTCAATCCCCAGTACCAAAATAAAATGTTTAAAAAAGTGCTGGGGGTATAGTCAGTAGTAAAGCACCCATGGGTTCAATCCCTAGTACAAAAAAATAAATAAATAAATAAACCCACTGTGTACCTTGAATAAAAATGGCATTTTGTCTTCCCAATAACATTATAGGTTTTTCATTAGATACATGTAAAAACTAAAAGGTAGCAGTTATATAGCTTGTTTAAATCTCTAGCATTCTGGCTGGGAGGTAGCCTCAGACCTGACTGACTTAAAAGTCTGTGTGGAGCTATAGGTGATATGAAAAGCAACACTACATGTCTCTATATTAGGGTTTGGTGAGGTCCACATGCCTGTGTTCATGTATATGTGTTTATGTGAGAGAGAGAGTGCCCAGGTACATGAGCATGTTTGCCAGGGCCTCCAGAATCCATTGGAATTGTAGTTCATAAGCAATGGAAATTCACAGACCTGTTACATCTATAAAGCTGAGGAAAATGTTGGGAGAATGGATTGGAAGACATGAAGAAAGAAGAATGATTATCATTGAGTGACATCTATTTCCCCAAAGGCATTTGGACCACTTGTAAAACCCTAGACAGTACCTCAGGAGCAAGGAGTTGAATCAGAATTGCTGCACAGTAATCACTGGCTTCCGTTATTACATTAGCTGAGAGATAATAGCTGAGTCTTCCAGGATTGAACCATAAGAAACCCCTTAAGTGGCCTGAAACTCACGCTATATCATCACTCGCCATTGTCATAGAAATAATCATGCAGATTCCGCAGCGGAGGAACGTGTCTGGTGGAACAGAGTTCATGCATGACATATGATGTATCTGTTCAAAGGGACAGATACATCTTTCTTACTGCCGCCACGTAGCAGCTCTCATCCACCGTCCCTCCCGTCCAAATCACCTCAAATAAATGTGAGTACTGCAGTGCTCACAGTAATTCCTTCATTTTTAAACACATAATGGAAATGTATAACTAGTCCTCATAAAAATTTATATCTCAATCCGTCCCTTTAATTTATAACAGGCCCTCTAGGCGGTTATTATTCAAACATTAATAAAATGCCTATGGATCACCAAAAGCAAGCGTCTCCAAGTTCACTTCCTTTCATATTTGTACATATATAAAACTAGATTAGCGTTAATGCCACTTCTGGTTCTAACAACTATTATGCCTTTAATAAGAGAGGGCCGTGTGATGTATTATCTTAATCATCTTAGGAATCTGGGCTCCCATCATGAAACCAAAGTTGAATTTTTCATGCCCTTTGCAACAATTGTTACTCTTAATGCTCTATAAGTTTGGATTCTGCAGTTTATGCAAATGCTCCTTTTCTATAAATTTTAGATTTATCTCCATTTGTCATTGTATGCATTCTAATATAAGGTGATTGTGGGTTTTTTCCCCTAAAATATGATTAAAACCCATTTCAATTATTTATATTTGGCAAGGAAATAAAAGTAGATGGGGTTGCCTCTACTGCAGGGTTAATTATGTGACTTTTCAAATGTTAATAAATTTAACAAAGTCCAAACCTCTTCTTAATTTTTAAAAATAGTTGTCCTGACAAAAACTTCATCCAACCAGGCAAAAACGATTATAAGCATGCAGATCAGTCCTTGTTCTTATATTTTTTCCAGGAGCTTTGCAACCATGTGTTTTTCTGAATTAAAGAATAAATAAATGGTGGACCTGCTTTCTTCTTTAAACTTGAGTGATGTATTTCGAACTCAGCTGGATGCATTCTACAGTAGCTTTGTGCAAGGCAGGGCCACCCCCATGGAGTATCATGCCTATTGAATGGAGGTCTTATTGTAACACCTTCTGTGTTTAGCAAATATTTTTCAATATTCTGGTAAGTCTTAGTCAGTGCTTAACACCAAGTGGCCTAGAGAGATCAGTTTTCATACTGTGAGAAATACAAGGCCTCTATGTAACATGTGTTCATAAGAAAAGTTTCTTTTCCTAATAAGTTAAATTTCTCCCCATTCATCTCTCTGCTCAGCCATTTAAAATACCAGTGGGAGAAACAGATGAGAGATTTCCAGTGGACCAGGAAAAATCTTTAATAAGGCTCTTGACTTCAAAATATTAACCAATTTCCCACAGATTTTATCATGACTATTGATTTTTCACCTCTGTGATCCCCTTTCAATAGATTTACAGCAACAAAGCTAAAATTGCGGGTTGATTCTGGTTAAATGTTAGTCTTTACTGCTAATGAGATCCTGTACCTTTAAAACGCCAACTCTGCTTCAGTCCCTTTATATCCTGCAAGTCTAACGGTCTTTTCACTAATTGGTTCTGTGTAAATGAAACAAGCTGAAAAACACTGTGGCACCAATAAATATTAATAAGTTATTGTTTGTTTTCTTTACCTTGCTTATGAATTCATACAAAGACAGTGCTAAGACATTAACTCCAGTCTATTAATTGCCACCTGATAATTGCCACCTGATACTTTTCTCCTGGATAATTAGGTACCCATTAGTTCTAATCAAGTAGTTACTTAATTATTGCAGTAATTAGTCTAATGGACTAGCAAATTGAAGCTTTATCACTTTTGGATACTTAATGTTCCTGACAGAGTACTTCACAAGTGTCAGGGTTCCGGATTCAGCAACCTGTCATTGGAAGAACCCCCTCCTCCACTTCAGCCCACCCTGTTAAAGCTGCATCCACCTTCCCGACATTGCTGCAGAGTCTTCCAGAAGGCACCCTAAACCCAATCCCTCCCACCTGAGCCCCTCCTGGAAAAACTCAGAGATGCATCGTTCAGCCTTCCTATGGCTCAACTTCCTGACAATGTGGGATGCCTCTTCTCTGGATGATCTCTGTGCAGACAAAACATGAAGATGAAGGGAAATTCTTGTTTAGGGATCAGATTAATAGTAGTCTTTCATAGTACCCTTTCCCATTGAACAAGAAGATGATTCACGGAAACATAGGGACCCTCTCCCATTGCAATGGAGCCATAAATACAAACTAAAATTCAGATGACCAACTAAAAGAGGGTCTGAGAAATGTCAAAAATGTTTTTTAGGATAATGTTATCAGCAGTTTTGTTAAGGATTTCCCATGGACACTTCATTTACCAAATACTTTCTCTGTAAAATACACTCTATAGTGGGAAGACATTCTAGCACATTCCTTATCTCCATATACCTCTCCATCTTCAAAGATGATTACTTCTTATCTAGTGTTCTAAACAGTCACTTTGTCCCCCTTTTGTCCTCTTTCTTTCCTGGCCAATACTTCCCATTATTTTGTTATTGCTTACTCTCTCTCTCTCTCTCTCTCTCTCTCTCTCTCTCTCTATATATATATATATATATATATATATATATATATATATATATATATATATATATATATAGTCTACTACTATATATATATAGTAGTAGACACCCAGGGCTGTGTCATGAGTTTTATTTAATTAGTCAGTTATTTGTTTATTGAAATATATGTTCTTTCATTATGTCACCACAGTTCTGACAAAAGTTTGTAAACCATACCTTGTCATTTTCATGCTTAAAATCTTTTGAAGACTTTTCATGACTCTGAGAATATGCTGCAGACCCTGACCTGTCCGGTTTGGACCCTGTTCCTCTCTGGTCTTCTCTGCATTGCACTCTTCCTCACCTGGGATATGCCAGCCACTTACTTGTTCCCCTTCCTAGTTTTTGATCATACTGAGCTTGTAATTTGCCTCAAGGCCTTTTTAATTGGTATTTAGAAAGCATTTTCCTTCTCTTATCAAGCGTGGGTTGTTTGTTCTTATTGTTTTGATTTTGGGTTTTGGTTTTTCTCTCTCTTAAAGCCTCACTTCAAATAAACCATCCTAGAATATCTCATTTGAAACTTCTCTTCACGCAATTCCCAATCTCATGACTAGTACTTCCTTACTAGTTCTGAACAGCCACTGTCATCATTCTCACCAGACTTAAAACAGATAAAATTTGCCTGTCTCATTTGCCAGAGCACATGCAGCACAGAGTAGGTGCCTAATATATATTTGTTAGGTTCCTCAGTAAATGAATGAATTGAAAAGTTATTCTTCTGTTCTAATAATGTGAAAGACATGATCAAAGATATGGAATGATTTGGAACTCCTGCTCGTAATGTTCAATTCTGGTGGCAGGATGAAACTTCAATTATGTTTATTTTCACTCAATCAACCCTGTGATTCTTAGTGAGACATCCCTATGGAGTACAAAGTGATGAACAAAAAGGTGGTGAAAAGTGTGAAATCACTCAGACCTGTGTTCACCACCAGCTTTCTTATCATGTGAATTGGGCTTTGGTGTCCTCATCTACGAAGTAGATACAATAACAAATCTAAATGAGTGAGTTCACGTGAGAATTCTTTGAGGTAATGGATGGTAAAGTCTTAAATGTGTGACTCTTAGGATGTACTCCCTGGAGATCATTATTACACTGAAAATATTACTTTGTATTCCAGGAGCTCACACTATTTTCAACAAACTCCTCTTTCAAGACTGTGCTGGTGGCTGTGGAGGTGACCTTAGTGACTGGGGACTCACCCAGTTACTTCTCTGTGTCTGTATCAGGACCCATATTACTTGTAGGTGAACCTCACATTTACTTCTGGAGATTTCTAGATGCTTGATCTTCACTGGAATCTCCCTGGGGAATTTTTGAAACCTGTATGTATGTATATATGTATATATGTAAATGTTATGTACATATTATATAAATTTATATATAAATGTTCCCAGTGAAATAATACATTTTCTATAGAAGTTCTCATTTTTTGACTTTCTTTTTTGTAAAATTTCATAAACCAAAAATTGTAGCAATTTAAAGAAAGCAGATTTTGTTGGCTGCATCTTCTGCCTTTTCTCTTTTTTCTTGCCCTTCCTTCCTTCCTTCCTTCCTTCCTTCCTTCCTTCCTTCCTTCCTTCCATTATTTCTCCTTGTCTCTGTCCAGTTGCTTAACTGTTAGCCAAACTAATACAGTGCTAGTAAGAAAGAATTGATGGCCCTGCAGACCCCAGAAGAAAGGAGTCTGCAAATGTCAATCTCAGTGGCCATCTGGAAGCATGATCCCATTTCAATGTGCTAAAACTGGACTTCATCTCTCACATTGATTTGATTCCCATTCTTTTAGTCCTTAAGTCAGATTTGTATCTGAATTGATCAACGAGGCTTTGACAAGTGTCATCCGCCATATATTGCAATTCATGACATTTAAGGGCCTATCAACCTAGAAATTCAACTCTCATGTGGGAAATAAGATACCAATTTTATTTAAAAATGGTGCAATTGACAAATTCTCATATTAACTCAAATATGTAGCAGAAGGCAAGAGATTAAGTGTTCTGAAATCCATTTAATGATGCTATTTAGTTTTACTGCATTTTTTTTGCTTTCACTAAACAAGAATATGTTTATATAATGTCAAATGCATATTGAGGACTACCACTAATCTTTAATAATTGTTGTGAAAGTGTTTCAATTTAAGATATCATAAGGGATTAGATAACAATAAATAAATAAAAATATGTAATACGTTATCTCAATTACTTGAATGTAAAAATGAATTTCTAATACTAATACATTTTCCAAAGTATGATAAGAATTATATAAAGTAATGATTACTCAAAATAAAAGCTAGGCCTAGTTTCTTAGAGGAAATAGCTAAACATGATCTTAAAACATGGGTGTTGCCATAGACTCACCCTCAAAACATAGTTATTAAACCCGTACTTTGCCTATTGCTAGTTTATTTTCTGTGAAATGGGAAAATTAATACTTATTGATTCTACTCATATAACAAAGATGTCAGGATGGATCAGGTAGATTAACAGAAAGTGACTGGAAAATTCAAAACACTGTAGAAAACCAAGGAATTATGAAGAATGTAGCAACCTTTGTTTTTCAAGAGGTAAATTAAAAACAAGAGCTTGGCTTTTGGAATTCATACAGCACTGATGGTGTTGAATCTTGCTTGAAGTCTGCTGAATTGTACTTTAGTCATTAGTCTCCTTCATCGTTTTGTGTGGGAGCCCATAATGAATGACATGTCTTGATCGTAGTGGGTATTCATTGTCTTTGGATGGCAAGTAACAAAAACTTGTCAAGTAATGTAGTGCTAGTTCCATTGTTATGCACCAACCAAAAGAATCAACCTAGACCTATAACATAGGGACTTGTAATCAATTTTGGTTTGGGAGCCAGTATGGTATAGGAAAGGTATGGCCGTTGGAGCTTTGTTCTGTCACTTATAAATTCTGATATCATATGAGATATTTAGGTGCTGTGAAGCACAGTTATCTTATCCTCAAAATGCTTTTTTCATGAAGTTCTTGTAAGGTTAACAATAAATAAATTTACAGAGAAAAAGACACTGGTAATCATAAAGCCCTCTGCAAATGTTAGATATTTTGTGTAGGGGTAAAGTCAAGTACCCTTATCTAGTAATCAAACAGAACTTTCTTCTTACCCATGCAGTCATAGAATGAAGCTGGCTCAGCTGGTGCAGGAAAATGTACACATCTTTTCCCTCTGCATTCAGTAATGTAATTACAGTCATTGAAATAGGCTATCATATGTATTTAATACACAAACATTTTAAAATACAACAAGTCAGAGTTCCCCACCCCTGAAACCTCCAAGTGCCTGTTATTAAACATTTACCAGGACACCTCTGTCTATATTATTTCCTCACCTCCAAACTCTTCCAACCATCCATCTCCATTGAAGCCACAGATTTCAAAACTGTTGGGTTTCTATACCCCGGACAGGTGGTGGGTTTATTGCCTACTCCTGAGCCTAACACATACTAAGTGCACAATAAAAATTTGTTGAATGAATGAGTGAAATAGTGATTCCCTTTAAGAATGCAATGAAAACACACCAGGTTGTAAATACTGACAATAATCTCTGAGAACTAGAATCATCCAATTAACTTCTCTGAGTTTGGGTTTCTGCATCTGTAGAATGGGAAATATAATACACACTTGATATAGGACTGGTGTGAAGATTAATTAAGGTGACAGGAATGATATATATTGGGTAGTCAATAGATGTGAGGTGTCTTCCACTCCATCCAGAGGCTAATGGGTAACTCTGTTCTTTCTCCTATTTATTCTTCTGCTTGACTACACCCCCTGCTACCTCCCACTGTGTTATATACATATTTATGTTTACACACAAACACATATGTTTAGCAGCTAGATGCATAACTATCATTTCACACCAGGATGCCAAGCTCAGCCAATACATTTGGATGCTAACACCTGCGATGGAGGCAGAAAGAATGACTTCCATAAACCAACATTTAATTTTTGAAATTGGAGTGGGTGATTCAGAAGGGTAATTCACAAATTTCTAATTGTTTTTCTTTTCAAGCTGTAAGCTGATGGGGATCTTTTATTCATGTTGCCTACCTGTTAGAGCAGCTGTAAGGTCCAAGTGAGATGATGTATAAAACACTCCACACATGCTAATTATTGCCACCACGAGACTACAAAAATAACATCATTGAATCCTAGAAACTTACTGCTGGCAGGAAGCTGAAGTTATCACTTAGTCCAACCCTGTTAGTCCATCAATCATCAATTTTAGGCATAAATAAAGTGTCTTTTCTTAGGTTACTCTGTTGAATGAATGACAGATAATTTCTAGATTAATAATCTAGTGTCTATTGACTCTTAAGTGCAGGCCCTTATTTGGTCTAGCACATACCCATATCCTCAGTTAGACAATGGTTAACATGGAAACTGTTAAGAAGAAAGTGGGATGTGAACCACATGCAAGATGATTAAAAGAGAAAAACAAAGATGCCAACATGTTAGAGAAAGCATTCATATGTCTTGGGTCAAGTTAGATCACTTCTATCAGATCATTTAAAAACATTATTTTGTCTCCATGAAAACACAATTAAAATTAGTGGGAGAAAAACAAATGCCACTTAAAAGAGCTTCATAAAATAGAAAAAAAACAACAACAACACTGTTTAATGGACTAAAAGATTGAAACATAACTGAATAACTGGAGCCTATGTTAATTGGATTCAACCAATTTTATTGGAACCAAAAGGAAAAAGCAATAACAACATAAAAACAGCCAACAGTAACCCACATACATTAGATGTGAACATTTCTAACCATGTTCAAATGCCATGTTCTCTCATTCCTAAATTTGTAAGCTCAGATGTAATCAATCTGAGCTTGTAAGGATCCAGCAGCTTACGATCTCCATAACAGCTTAGCCTGCTGCTGTTCAACTGCCTTTAACTTCTGGAAAGAAAGACGTCCCAGTGAGGCACATGGTGAGGGAATAGGTGACATGAGGATTCCAGGGATAAGAGAGAGGAAGCAGAAGGAAATCAATCAGACTGAGTCAGTACTCCAGCTACAAGGTTAATTTATTAGCTTTTATTAAGGATGGATATTGAAAAATATTGTAACACATAGAATACAGGCTTTAGATAGTCAGAACTGATGCTGGCTATGATAATGGAACAGGTTCTGGAGATCGTCCCCAGGACCAGGACCAAGGCTTCTGCTGTGATTAGAGATAGGGGAGGGATTCCCAGAGTTTAGAGTTGCAAGTATTTGTCAGCTAGAAGAAACGACATCCAACATTTCTTGATCAGAGGAGCAGCACTGCTGAGCTATGAGTGAGCCCACCACATATTTATCCTCCATTCTTAGCCCCTACACTAACAGTTTTGTGGGTGGTAGGAGGAAGTCCCATTGCTCTTCAACTCCAGGTTAGGGTCCTGGGCTAGAGGCAAGGTAGTGCACAGGAGAAGCCTGTCTGAGGTTGATTTCTCTCCTTCCACGGTGACACAGCCAGCCTCCTCTAGAAGCCATGCCAGGGTTGTCCAGGAATGAGACAGGTTCAGTGAGGACAGCAGTGACCAGAGATCTGTCTTCACACAGAACACAGTCTCTACTCAGCTCCAGCCTCAAGGATTGGAGGCCCAAGTGTCTCCCCTGGTTTTCAAAATGAAGCCAGAAACTCAGCTTCTCATTTGGAACCTGGTACAGGGCCACATTGCTAGGATCGGTTTGCAGAATTCACACTGTAAAGGAACATCAAAGTTTGCTTTTCCAGGATGAGCTGAAGCTAGATTTTTTTTCCAGGTAGATTCTCTTTCCTCTCTATTCAGGGACCAATGGTCCAATCATGGTGTGATACTCCTGAGAGATTCATCTTCTCTGGAGTCAGCACGCTGTTCTTAATGGTAAAGACAGATTCAACTGCCTGACAGCATGGGCTGAGTGCTGTTTGGCTCTGATCTCTTCTCCATTCTCCCTTTTAGGACACAGCTGCCTTTGAGAAAGGCCTCTTGCCCTTCCTTTACTGCTTTCTGCAGCACGAGACTTCTCAGCTGCCTACTTCACTGGGCCTGATGTAGCCAACATCTTGCAGATATAAAATGGAAAATGGGCTTCTCATCAGAAAAAGTGGCAGCTGTTTAACACCATCAGAAAACAAAATCCTCATACTTTAAAACTAGATTTAGCAGTTTGAAAGAGCTGCTAAGACAAAATTAGATGGAGAGAAGAGTGTGGTTCTGTAACTGACATTGCATCTACGAAACCCTCTAATTCATGTAAAAACAACTTTAAAGCATTAAATGGCTGAAGTAGTTTAAGGGGAAGAGCTTTCAGTTTCTCAATGCATGCTTGAAAAGAATGCATAGATTCATCTCATCACCCATTTTAAGAAGCATTATGTCAAAACTGCTATGACTTAAATTACAGGGATAATACATTTTTTTTTTCTTGATCACAGATCCACAAAAGTGGATGGTATGTTCTCTTCATGGCAGTTTCTCTATACTCTGCTATAGACTGAATATTTGTGTTCCTACAAAATTTGTAGATTGAAATCCTTGGCCGGGTGTGGTGGGTGCATGCTTGTAGTCGCAGCAACTAGGGAGGCCGAGGCAGGAGGATCATGAGTTCAAAGCCAGCCTCAGCAATTTAATGAGGCACTAAGCAACTTAGTGAAACTGTATCTTTAAATAAAGTACAAGAATGGGCTGGGGATGTGGCTTAGTGGTTAAACACCCCTAAGTTCCATCCCTGGTACCAAAAAAAAAAAAAACTAACCTCACTCGGTGATATTATTCGGAGGAGGGGTCCTATAAATTATGATTAGTACTTGAAGGTGGAAGTGGGGCCCTGATCCATGGGATTAATATCTTATTAATATCTAATAAGAGTGACCCTGGAGAGCTTCTCCCCATATACTACACAGTGAGAACACAGCTATTTATGAACTAGGAAGTGGGACCTCTGCAAGGGTCTTCTGAAGATCTCTGCAGGTGCCTTTGTTTGGACAGCCAAGCCTTTAGAACTGCGAAAAATGCATTTCTCTATGGTTCTGCTGTTTTATTTGTGAGTCCCCTACTCTACAGTATTTCTATCGTAGCAGCTTGATGAACGAAGTCATGACTTTCTCTACAAAGGGTTGTAAAGTTCTTGTGGTAACTAATGTGACACAAAGCTTGTAGCTGAGTTATCTCTACTTATTAACATATTTTAGAGTCATTGTTTTCCCCTTTGAGTGATTGCAGAATATCTGCTGGAAAAATTACGCGTACAGAAGAGTATTATTCCGTTGATCAAATTGTTTTCTACTCTCGTCAGCAGAGGCTTTCCTGTGACTTGTTTTAGTTTTGCTTTGTTTTTGACAGATGACACATCTGAAAGGTAAATGTGTATAGATTTTGAAAAAATAATTGAAACTATTACAAATTACTATTTCCTAGTCATTTCTACTCTTATGTTGATAAAAATTTTGATGAGGATGTTGAAATTTTATCAGTGCTGCCATGGGACTCTTTTGTTTACCTACAAAAATAAACAATTGCTTATTTGCTGGATATTTGCATGTTCTATTGAAGTTTGTCCTTTCTTTTTTTCCCCTCACTATTGGGGGTCCCTTCTTCAAAACAGTATGTAATGAATTTCCCTGCATAAATCATCTGTTTTTTTAGTCCAAGGCATTCGTCTGTGATCATTTCAACTAGTCATAATATAGTTAAAGTTAGGACCGGGGGCTGGTAATGTAGTTCAGTGGTAGAGAACTTGCCTAGCATGTATAAGGCCCTGGGTTTCATCTTTAGCACTACGTGGGGGAAAAAATATGATCAGTGGCATTTTTTTTCAGTTTTCATATAAGTGAGTTGAAAATAAATGTATCAAGAAAATTTTAAAAAATAAAAACAAAACAACATCAGCAACAAAAACAAAACTTATAGAAATGCTGCAGGGTTGGGGAATGAGATGTGGATAAAAAGAAGTACTGACAATGCAGGAGGGAGGTTGACCCTGTTCAGGGTTTCTTGGAATGAGAAAATTGACTAAAAATGTCTTAAAAGTTCTGGGCATGCTGTCATTCTGGAAGCAATTTACCTCAAGGGAATAGGAAGAAACAGTTATAAAAAAGGAATTGTAAATAACATAATGAAATGAGATGACATAAAAAAAAAAAAAACCTTTTGCTCACACTTAAAGTATACTTCTTTAGGGAAGCGATGTTGAACAGCAGTCCAGCAATGTGGCACAACTGTTTAGGACAGGAAAAGAAGAAGGAGAAGGAGAAGGAGAAGGAGAAGGAGAAGGAGAAAGAGAAGGAGAAACAAGAAGAAGAAGAAGAAGAAGAAGAAGAAGAAGAAGAAGAAGAAGAAGAAGAAGAAGAAGGAGAAGAAGAAGAAGAAGAAGAAGAAGAATTATTATTATTCAATAGAAGCTGCAGAGGGAATTGCAGGAGGCAGTGCATAATTACCTGCCTTGGAACAGAGCCTGAGTACCGGCACTAACATCATTACTCTTACATTAAGAGGAAAAGGATTTTTTCCTAAATATAATCAGAGCTTTGCCCTCAGATTCCAACAATTCTACTGAGGGCAGTGGAGGTGGGGAGACTTTCAAGAAGGTGAGAAGGCAGAAAGAGGAAATTAGACAGACATAAGGGCACCTTTCTGTATCAGCACTCTTGGCCTCTCTGCTTCTCCAATCCACTTACTTTTTGGCAGGCACCAGTATCACATTAAAAATTCATCTGGTGATTCTAATATATTATTTCTGCATTTACATTGGATGGTGCTTGTAAACACCCTCAAGATGAGGCTTCTGTGTGTTGCAGAATTGCAATAACTCTGAAATAACATCTCCACATATAATTATGACAACATTCCAGTTCGTATGGTATTAATACAGATTTTTTTTTTTTTTGCAAGGGAGGAGAAGTAATGGGGTCATGACTGAGGGTGGGTTCCCATGTCGAGCATCTGGATTCAAAATGTTATTTTTCCAGTTCCTACCCAAGTAATATTGGGCATATTCCTTAAATACTCCACTATGCAATCTGTAAAATGGACAAGTGATAGAACATGCATCGGTGCATCTATGTGCATGCATTAATTGCAAACTAATGTTCAATATATGTTAGCTGGGGTTATTCTGAGTTGTGCCGTAAAACAAGAATCAATATTAAGCTAAATTCCAAAGCTTATTTCATCGTAAAAAAAAACAAACAACAACAAAAACAACAACAAAAACTAAAGTCAACAGACACAAGTTGAGGGCTTTCTAAAACCACAGTCCCAATGAGACCATAAATGTTTCCAAACCAGGACCATCTATGTTGTTTGTATCAACTGACAGCTGGGTCCTTTTTTTTTTTTTTTTTTGTTATGTCATGCATGCACGGCTGGTTAAAAGGCTTTTTAAAGAAGAGCCCAGTGAAACAGCAGAAGAGAAAAAGACGGAGAGGGAAAAAAAATCCTTCCAGGCAAGTGACAGAATTCAGGATCCAAGCATGTAGTGATGCCCTAGGCTCAAAGTCTTTACAAGCTAAGTGGTCGATATGGCTGCCTAAGATCATCCCCCAATATGGCCCTGAGAGAACAAATAAAGGCCCTGGCAGTGAGGGGAAGAGAGAGGGAAGCACTCGGCTGAAAGATTGACTGATCTTGCCACAGATCAGATGGATGGTTCTAAATGACCTGTAAAGACATTCCCGGAGCCCTGGGCCACAACATTAAGAGCCCAGACTCCACTCGCACTTCTGAAGTAGTTATTAGTGACTGAAGTCGCAGTTGACAACTGTGACTTCAGTTTCAAGTAATGGTTTAACAGCATCAACTCGAGGAAAGGTTATATCTCGTTGTGTCTGGTGTACTGCTGACACTTAAAGGAAATAATTGGTAGATTTAGAGCAGAGAGAGAAGCCAGCGGGTAGAATAGGAGGGGCAGTCGAAAACTTGGAGCAGAACTTCAGTGTGAGCGTGCAAAACAGAGTCGGATTCTTATCCAGCTGCTGCACGGAAACCACGTGCACATACAAACAGAGACACAAAAACACCACACACCCTCTCCACTCTGATCAAGACTAAAATGCCTTGTGCTTAATCCTCTCTTAAGTACAAGGTCACAAGAATCTGTTGTGTGCCAATACTTATCAGTTGGGATGTTTTGCTACTTTAGAAAGACCACAGTGAACAATGAAAGAGAGGTGCTCTCCCCATACCTTTGGGTGTCTGACAGAAACCATCAATAAGATATGTGGCTTCCACCCTTACCTGTCTGTCATCACTTTTCAATCTGTGGGATTTGATTTGTGGGAAGGTGCTGAAGGGTCATGTTGGCAAGTGGAAAGCTGGAAACACACCTCCAGCACAGGGGAGTGTGTGTGTGTGTGTGTGTGTGTGTGTGTGTGTGCGTGTGCGCGTGCATGTGGTGTTCACCCCCATTTGTGATTAATTTCCCTGCAGGTCCCATATGAAAAACTGCCTTTGCCTTCTGAACAGAATGACTGGGAAGAATGAAGTTTATAGTTAGATTTACCAAGATTTTGATCCTAAGCAACCTTCAATTTAGCCACATTGGCACCAGGAAGCTTTTCTTTTCAAGATACCATTTGTAGTTTTTTGTTGTTGTTGTTTGTTTTTGTTTTTGTGGTGCTGGTGTTCGAACCTGGGGCTCTGTGCATGTGAGGCCAGCGCTCTACAACTGAGCTGTATCCCCAGCCCTATTTTTGGTATTTTTATCAACATGTGCAACTCAGGTATTTTTTTTAACCTTTGCAAGTATCATAAATAGCACTACTGAAATTTTATTGTTGTATTTCTGTTAGTTTGTCTTCTTTCCTTTTTTCCCTCCCTTCTTTTCTTTTTCTATTTTCTTTCGAGTTATATATCCTCCACTTACCTAGCATCCTCACATGTCTATCAGTGGGAAGAGAGAATAATAATATACATTTAATAATAATATGGGTTCATAAAGCATATTAATAGGTTGACCCAGATTTCAAGGAAAGACAGCAGAATTGCTCTTACTTCCCAAAGAATGGATAAAACTTCCATTTGGATAAAAACAGCTATGTTAGAAATAACAGCAATATAAAACATTTAAACAATGTTATTTTAAATCACTCCTAGTTACCACTGATTGAGAATATTTAGGTAGGGATTTGACAGGTCAAGTTCAGGAGACACTCTGACCCCCATGAAAAATATCTGGGGGAATGACTATAATTCAGCGTTGCTCTGATTTTAGGTGCCTAATTTCTTTCGGAATCCACCAAAAGAAGGTTAAAGGTACACAATAGATAAATAATATAACAAGGGACCAAAAAAAAAAAAAATTAGAGGCTGGCCTGCCTTGCAATCTGGCACCTCTCCAGTGAATGATAACCCATCCCTGACAAGGGCATTCCCAGAGCTGAGGGGTTTAATCAGGTGTACCTTGCGGGCCATTGTTATGTAGAATAGGCCCCATGCTATATTGAGCCAACAGAGCTAGCTTCTCACTCAAATGGCATGGTATTCACCTGGGAGGTGTTAAATCTTCAGTCTATTCCCAGAGGGACTTCATGTTCCCCATAATTAATTCCTCCATTGGATGTCTATATAACTCCATACTCCAACGGTCATTATGAACTGGTGTGATGGCTCCTGGAGACAGCTCCAGGGCTTCCAGCACAGTGGTTGGGAGCCCACAGAGACTAGCTCATGGCAGCTGCAAGAAGAATGTGACGTGAATTCCACAGGCACACGTGCGTACACGCAGGGCGTCTCACTCAGGAGATCTGCTGAGATGGCTTTTATTTTGGCATAGGAAATGCTTGTCAGACACATGAGCTGATAGCATCCACAGAGCTGGAAGAAGGAAAATGAACTGCATTACAACGAACTGAGATTTCACCATGGAAAGCTGCATGCTGACATTTATATTAGCTTCGTTTGACATGTCCTGACGGTTCAGATTGGAAAGAGAGGAACTCTTCCTGGCTCACCCACCCCATCCCATCAAGTACACCTTTCATCCTAGGTCTGTAGAGGTAACAGATCATGAAAAATGTCGAAATTTCCTGCTGGCTCTTCCCTTGGAATGCAAAAAAAAAAAAAAAAAAATTCCCTGGTTAGTCAAAAGCATTATATTCTTTATATAATTCCTAAATATGGGAGGGAATTATGTATGCATTAAAAACATGAGAAAACATGCTAATTAAAGCAAAGATCCTCAAACTTCACCTAGATTTGAGCTGGAGTTGAGAGCTTGGTTTAAAATGCAGATTCATGAGCTGACACTGGAGATGAGCAAAGTCATTAGACTCCAACAAGGGCCTAGAAATCTGCATATTTGACATATTCTCACTAAATTTATGGATATGATTATGGCTATTAATAGGACATTACATATATTAATAGGATATAATAATCTCTTATTTTAAAATTATTGATTTAATGATATCAGTAAGTTAGTAATAATGTATGCATATACATATATATGCATATGTATATTTTCACTTAATATTATTACCACATAGTGAACTTGTACTATGTCAGGCCATGATATGTTCCGGCCATTTAGAAACTACCCACTAGTGAATCAGAACAGAATGAGCTTGCATATGTCAAGCCACATTGTTGTTAGTTCAGACCTGAAAATATTTGCCAGAAATTTCAACATCCCCATGTTGCAGAAGGGGGCTCAGGGAAGTGAATTTATAAAGCCAGTTTGAGGCAAACTTATAATTAGAACTTTGATCTTCTGACTCTCTATGATCTTTCAGGCTAATGAAATAACCATCCTATTTAAAACAACAACAGATCTTCAGCAAGGATTATCTGATGAATCCCTCATACTTAGCCTATGATGGAGGTGTTATTTACTTATATCTTTCGGAGCAAGGAATTAAACCCAGGGCCTCACACATGCTGAGCCTGTGTTCTACCATTGAGCTGCAACCCCATCCACTAATATACTTTGTAAAATCATGTTATCAATGAACAATAGGAACTTTAATGAAGTGACCTAAAGTCACACCCCCAGGGAATGGACAAACTGGATTCAAACCCAGGTTCTTCTTCTCTGGAGCACAGCTCTTAGTCCTTATGTGATTTATTGATCTATTTACTCATTTTCCAAGGATGCACTGAATATATGTGATCTGCCAGGCTTTGATCCAGTGATGGGGAGACTGTGATGCCCATGACAGAGCCTCTGCCTCTACTGTCTCCAGAATGGAGGGATGAAAAGGCCCATTTGGGCAGGATAGCTTAGCACAGCCAGGACTGTAGTGGAAGTCGAACATAGACTGGCTTCTTCCAGTGCAGTGAGGGCAGATCTCCAGAGGAAGAGAACTTGACAGAAGAGCAGTGAGGATGAGGAGGACAGGGGAAAAGGAATAAGCAGTGCAAGGGCCCAGAAATGAGAACTCATTTGGAGAAGTGGTGGAGTGACTACACTCGTGGCTCTCCATGTACCCCTGCCTGGCAAATGAAATGGAAATCTGTGATTCACTTAATCAGTAAAGACTGCTAAATCACACGATTCCCACCAGCTAAGTACATATGGAGAGAGAGGATTTGCTCAGATGCGTGACATGGTGAGAAAGGATATTGTCCCCGGAGAGGTGATGATGAAAGAAACCCTGGATTTGAGTCAAACAAATCTGTACTCAGCCCTTTCTGGCCCCCACTTACTAGCTGGGTAATATTGAGAAAGCCTTTCCCTCTTTCTGATCTCTAGTTTTCCCAACTGTACATTCGAATGATAAAACATACCTTCTGAGGATTAGTGGTTGTGTATTTAAAGATCTGACACATGGCATGAACAGCAAAAGCAAAGTCTATTTAAGCGCAAGGAAAAGTACTTGAGACAATTTGGTAAAGCAATAATTTCATTAATAAATAAAATATTTCCACAAGTCAATAAGAAAAAGACTAGCAAGGCTGTAGAAAAATGGACAAAGAATGTAATGAGAGAGTTCACAGAAAAAGAAATACTTAAAGGCCTTAAATACATAATATTTTAAAAAATGTTTGTTGTTACTCATATAAAGTACAAACTAAAATCGTAATGAGACATTGCTTTCCACCTTTCAGCTAATCAAGGTCAAAAGATCTCCCATAGCTCCCTGTTGGGGATAAGTATCAGTAGTTTTACCAAAATCTATTAAAAATGTAAATCTACAGGTTGTGTGACCCATCAGTTTCCTTTGTAGAAATTTATCAAGCAGATGTGCTGACAAGTGTGTAAAAAGAAGTGTGTGGAGAACATTCTCTGCAGCCTAATTTGATATAGTAAATTATTTGAAACAACTTAAATGCCTATCAAAGAGCATCTGGTTCAATAAGTGAGGGTGCAGGGAAACAGTGTCCTGCAAAGCATGCTTTAATGAATGAGACATATTAGTTGTGCATTGGTTTTGAGCACTCTCAGAGGAGGCTGGCCCTGGCATGCAGCAAAGGATTCACATGTGGAGGTTTTCATGTATCTCTGGAAAAACCCACAAGGATCTGGTGGCATTGGTTTCCTCTAGAAAGGGAGCTTCAGTGGCTTGAGAAGAGACTGGGTAACAGTTTAAACATGTTGAATTCTTCACTTATTAGTAAATATTGATGAAAGAACAATCAAGGCTTGCCATTGGAGAAAATGCCCATTTATTGAGGCAGCTCTGCATAATTATAGAGCTGGGGGTGGTCTGAGGGTTGAAACAGTTTAACAGTTTAAAGGTTTGGCAGCTAGCATGGGGTGCGTTCTGATTGGTGGGTAAGGATCATGTGAGTCAGCAAGAGGTAAGGATCACGTGAGTCAGCAGGACTCACCATTAGACAGCGATGGGGAAGTTCTGATTGGTGGGTAAGGATCATGTGAGTCAGCAGGACTCACCATTGGACAGCTCTTTTCGGGGAATGGGGAGGTTAGTCTTTGGAGCCTGGTCGACTCCCAATATTTGATACTTTTTAAAAGATGCACAAGTTTAAAAATATAGCAAATGAAATCTAAAAGTATAACATAAGGTGGTTGCTGATACATATTGCACAGTCTTGGATGTGTTATTTCAAAGGGTGTAGCTGACTTAAACACCAACACCCTAATCCTGTGTGCCTTGTGATGAATGGCCCTTTCACATATTGGAATAGCCTATTGTGAATAATGAGGTGCCATAGTAATATTAGGACAGAACAGTGGGTGAGGTTAGTTCACATATGTTCTACTGAACTAAACTTAGAGCTATGCACCTCTGTATGTTCTAGCTAGAGTACAGAAAAAAAGGTAGGCTAACTGAAAATTTCAGCTCTATTTACTACTTCTTCCTGTGAGAACTTTTGCAACTTTCTTAAACTCTGAACTTGCTGGAAGAATTCCTAAATTGCAGGAAAATAGTTTTGTACTTATAAAGACAGTACTAGAATATGAACTTATAGTACAGCAATGGATGTGCATTTGTTCTATTTTGTTACTATCCATGAAGAAAATGTCATTTAATTATTTGCTTTTGGCATATCTCCTACTTACCATAGATAATATTCAGATATTGCTAAGCTGATCTGCTGTCCTGATATTATTTTTCAACTCCAAATAAAGACATAGATCCTTATTCATGGGCTCTGACTCGGACTCAGGCAATAACTTTCAACAAGATATAGAAAAAGTCACATCTTTCTGTCTGCTTCAGTTTCGTCATCTGTGATTTGCAAAACAGTGATAATCATAGTTGTAAGATATATTTCATGGAATCATCAATTTCAAGCCCATGTGAAAAGTATGTTTCTGCATAGTTGTCAAAAGTCAGAAAATTTTTAATTCATAAATCAAAGTAACTGATGTGAATCCTGTAAAATCTGAATCCCTACAATATGTAGCAGGGTGGGATGTATTGCAGGGAAGCTCAAGTCAGATACATTTCCACTTCCCAGCTTGTCAGTAAGACTTTGGGCAGTGAGTAGGCTACCCTTGTAAAGTTGCCTGGGCCACCTGTGGTAAGTTGGTATGAAAACAAGTAATTAAGAGACAGAGATCCTCTTGTGGAGATGGGAATAGTAGTTGAAAGAGTCCTGATTGGATCTGGAGCCAATAGAGAGGAGTAAATAGAGAGGACGATGAAGATCACAATTACTCCATAAGATTGACAGCTAGAGATTTGCAGAGAACACAGGGGTACAGAAGCCAGGACCCACCTATTGCAAAGTGGGGAGGCTGGTTTAGGAGAAACCAGAATAAGGACAACATTGGCCCACTGGGCAAGAAAGGCCCCTGTCCTTGAAAGCCATGCAGGGGTCAGGGAAGGCAAGAATGCAGTTGGTCTCAGGTTGCTGAGCAGAGCCTTATGGAACTAAGGAAAATTCTATTAGATTTTACTTCTTATCTGATCTGACAGGATTTTGTACATAGTCTATAAGCATACAATTAATCTACCTAATATAGTTAATTATATGCTAAATCCCTATTTGCCCTATTTGTAGTCATTTTGTATTTAAAAATATGAAGTTGTTTCATGTTAATGCCTTGCAACAAAAAATTCACTATATTACTTGGAGTTCTTGGACACTATATTACATGGAGTTCTTAGATAAATCCTAATGGTCCCATAGACCATGGAGATAACTTAGAATTCCAATACTTGAGTGACTTCTAACTAGATTAATTTAGAATACATTACATTAAAAGTGTTTTATGTTATGGAAGTTTCCTGTAAGAGATCCAGTGTTTGACAAATATATATTTAAACAAAAGACCATAAACACTTACATTTGAGCTTCAAATGGCAAAGGGTATATCCATATCCTATGGTGCCATTCGTCTTGGAATAGAATTACCTGGACAATCTGCCACTGTAGAAATGCATATAATTGGAGCTGCTTGGCTAAGCCAGTTGAATATAATCTAAAGATAAAATAAAGTTTTCCCAGTTGCTTCTGTAAACACAGTCATTGTGCCTGTCAATCAAAACACATAAAGTATTCTAGTATGTTTAATTATTATGTTTTTATTTTAACGTCAAAATGAGCACAAGGGGCAGGGAAAGAAATACACATTATAGCAGGAATACTCTTTAGGAAAATTATACATTAGGGAAAAAATAGTCATGTACCTTTATTTTACTTCAGAAAATATTCCAGATGTTAGTCTGAATAAAAGTGCCCCAAGTTCATAAGTTATGGCTGCAGCCAGAGCAGCAGGCTGAGAATGTCAATGTGGCTTGGAAGGACTGTGGAGGCAGGGATAAGCAGCAGGCCTTTTTGGATGACAGCTCAATGTGAAACAAGAAAGGAGCCTCCATCCAGCTTGCCCTGCATGGGTGTCAACATCAGAGAATGCTCCATCACCCAGCTAGTAGAAGCACAGTCTGATGGACACCCAGCCTGACCCTGCTTCCCCAGGAGACAGTCCCTCTAGGTCATGGGTGAGGGAGACTGGCAAGGGTCACTGAGGGGGGCATGCAAGTACAGCTGCTTGCTCAAAATCCATCCCCTAATCAACAGGACTCAGCCTCCAGGGGTTGTCATGCCAGCCCTTTCACCAGCATTCACTGAACAGGCAAAAAGCAAATCCCAGAAAACACTCTTGTTCTTAAAGATCCAAAGCTGCCTGGAAAGAAAAAAAAAAAAAAAAAGAAAAGCACCAGGATAAGGATTATAGCAAGGGTCCAGCTTGAATGGGTGGGCATGGTGGTTGGTATGATGAGCTACACCTGAGTCCTTCACTGCAGACACCAAAGAGCTCAGCTTAACAGTGACACAAAGAAATGGGAGAATACATGATGGATGGATGATTGACAGAATGTAGGTGATACCTAGATGGCTAGATGCTACACTTACATCTATAGCTAAACCTTTATACCTACAGTTCTATCTACACCTAAAACTTTCTCTGTTCTTATACACGTAGCCATTCTTGCCCACTCAGGCAGTAAACATAGAGATACCCCTTTTACATGATCAGAGATGTTTAACTTCCCTAGTAGGTTGATTTAGAATGAAATCCTGCCTTATGATGCTCTGTGATATACAGAATCCTACAGAGCCCTAGAGGCACACCTCAGACTCCTGGGTTTATTCAGTAGCTGGAAGCTACTTAGAGTCCTACAAGGAGGGTGATAACCAAAAAAGAGCCATAGGCTATATTGGGCCCTGTGCCTTTTGCAGGTGCTTCAATGTCAGAGGTAATAAGGCTAATTATTCTCTTTACTTCCCTTAGTCTGTCTCCTCCTTCTCACCATGTGCACTGGCCCCTTCCTCCATACTCCATGGCTCCCTCTCATTAGATTTATGGTCAGTGATTACTAGCTGGTCTGGAAGTGGGATGTCAAGCTGAGCCAGCGAAGCTAGCAGTTTGTGAGCCCTTCCAGCTGGGAAGAAATAGGACTTGGGTAGTGGTCTCTCCATGTGGAAAAAGAGGCATGTTTCTCATACATTTGTCTAAACCAATTACACACATGGAGGTAAATTATTTTGGACACCTACTATGTTTTTCCTGATTCATTGACCCTCATAGGAAAGAAAGAAAGGAAGAGGGGCAGGGAGAAAAGGAGAAAAAAGGAGGAAGGAAGAAGGAAAAATAAATAGGGTATAGTTATATGAAAGCTCACATGCTCACATAGATTCCAAAAAATAGAAGCAGAATTAATGAATTCATTCATGAAGTCAACAGAAATTTAGGTGAGGGCAAAGTACCAGCTTCTATTTATGCATATATGGTCTCTGTTTAACAATAACAAAAGCACATATACTCATGTGCTCTAGGGGTTACATACATATTTTTACATTTTCTTTCATAAGTCTCTAGTAAAACAAATGAGCAAAACTTACCAATCAAAATAATTATGGAAATGGGTAATACTATTGAGTACTTCAGCATTTCTAATTAGTATTACTAATCCATGTAATAATAAATGCACAGAACATCTTCAAACCTTATACTAACCTTAAGAGTTAAAAACTATGATGACAAGTTCATTCTATAAATAGGGAAACTGAGGCACAGGGACATTATTGCATGTGTAAAATCTTCCTGGGGGGGGCACAGTGGAGACATACAATCAGACTCTAGCATCCACCCCTCTTGAACCCCATATTATTCCCTGCCCTGTTATTTTTACCAAATACTGGTACCAGTAAGGCGTCCAATGGAACCCTTCACTGATTTGGCAGAATACATACAGGCAACTATAAATAAACGGACATATCTGTTCATTTATTTTAATGTTGCCCATATTGAAAGTAAGAAGCATCAATGCCATTTTACAAATGAAGAAGCTGCCACAAGAAACAAGTGAACAGCTATCTGGTAATCATGGCAGGGACATCTTGGATTAGGGTCTTTGAGCTTACAGTTGTAATTTCATGTAAAGATTAATTCCATCTTCTTTCACTGAAACAAGAAAGAAGGAAAAGGCCAGCTCCTTGTTTTCAAAGCAATAATTTTGTAGGAGGAGAATCAAAATGGAAGCAAAGAGAAGATGAAACTTGACATAATGTAATGCTGCTTAAATGCCTCTAAATGACAGACAGACATTGAGCAAATTCATTCCCCTGGGGTCTTAAATTTGAAAATAGACTTCATAAAGAATGTTTCCTGTGAAAGGTAGACAACCTCTTTGATTCCACAAAATCAGAAGACTGTAACATTCTAACCAGGTTTCAATCAGGGGACTAATGAATATGGTACTAGGAACACATGGGAACAGGAAAGAGAAATGTTCCAGAGGAATTTCAGCTGGATGAATATGCCTGCTATGACTCTGAGACTTGACTCTGTCACTGTTCTACTTCTTTTGCCACTGAGAAACTTTTCATGGTGACTTGGTGAAACAAAGAGTTAAATGACATAAAGCCTGATAATGGTAATGGCAAATTTAGTTAAAAAGAACAAAATAAAATACAGTGTGATTTCATTTGCTGTATACAGAACAGCCATTATAGTTTGTGTAACGAATTACCCAGAGCAATGTCTGCAGACTCCATTCTATAAAGCAGGGCTCCACCCCAATATCCAAGAGAAACACGTGTTACTTATTTTAGTATATTTTTAGGGACACCACACACTCTTCATAGACAAGTAGTTCATGTGAGGTACTTTTCAAAATGTAAAGATCATCTTTAGTGTACAAAATTAATACTAAACTAATATTTTATAAAAACTATTAAAGACCCAGATATATCCTAAGGGAAAGAAACTTCAGAACTTTCTTTAAAAGTGATCCCCAAAATGAACTGTCTTTTTCAAGTCATGTTAAGATGATAAAAATGGAGCTCTACCATTTCTACATCATTCCAATAAGTTGAGCTAAGGAGGCTAACAAAAGCACATATACTCATGTGCTCTAAGGGTTACATACATATTTTTACATTTTCTTTCATAAGTCTCTAGTAAAACAAATGGGAAAAACTTACCAATCAAAATAATTATGGAAATGGGTAATACTATTGAGTACTTCAGCAAGTAAGAATCATAAAGGCTAGTTTTCACTAGAGGCCACTGAGAACCATACATTTGTCAAAACCAATAACACACACAGAGGTAAATTATTTTGGGCATTGAGTGTATTGCTCCAAGCTGTACAGCTGATAAGGAAACATCTTGTCTGGATCCCCAGTGTACCAGCCAGCATCTTCTTGGAAATCCTCAAAACAGGCATATCGGAAACTGGGGTTGGTTCTTCTGCAATAGACCCAATTGAAGATGTTCTACATGGTATATACTTTCTAAATAAAGGAAAGGTGATGATGGAAAAATATTTTTGGTACTGGGGATTAAATCTAAGGGTGCTTTACCACTGAGTTACATCTCCAGCAGGCCCTTTACACAAGTGCATTTATTGGAAGAGAGTGATAGCAAGCATTTATGCTTTTGTGTTTATACTGCAAAGAAGACATGGCATGGAAAACCTGCTACGAGAAAACTGAATGCTGCTATATTTTAAAATCCACATTAATTACAGATTCACGTTTTCTTTGTTTTTATTTTTTTGTTGTTGTTTCATTTTGAGACAGTGTCAACAAGTTGCAAGGGTCTTGCTAAATTACCCAGCCTAGTTTCAGATTTGCTATCTCTCTGCCTCAGCTTTGCAAGCCACTGAGGATACAGGTGTGCACCACAGCACCAGCTATTGATGACAAAGAAGTTACTGCTGCTTTTGGCCAAAGGGAAAACTTAAGCCAATGCCTCCTCCTGGCTCTCACACCAAAAGCTGTTACCTCCAGAAACCCATATTTTCATTAGTCAGTTTTCTGCTTTTGTGAAAAATATCTGAAGCAAACAATTTAATAGGAGCCAAGATTTATTTTGATTCATAGCTTCAGGGGTTTCTTTTCATATTCCTTTGGTCCCATGACTTTGGGCCTGTAGCAAGTCAGCACATTATGGTGGAACTGGTTAGAGAGAGAGCAGCTCACCATGGCATCCAGGAAGTAAAGAGGAGAAAAAGGAAGGGGCCAGAATCACAGCATCCCCTTCAAGAGCATACCTCCAATGACCTAACTTCCTCCCTCCCACTAGTCCTCACCTCCTATAGGTTCCATCTCCATCTCCCACCAGATAGGCTGGAACCAATCCTTTAACACATGGGCTTTAGGAGGACATTCAAAAGTTTGAAATGGTGGGAAAAGAGCTAAGTTGGAGTCTATGGATGGTTTGTTTTGTGTGGTAGGGATGAAAAACCAAAACATTCATTCATTCATTGTTAATTCTCTGAAAACTAGTTGGTGCCAGATGGCTCTGCAGATGCTGGTGATGATGCAGAGGTCATCAAAATGGTAAGATTTTCTTCTTATCATAGAACCTAGCTTCTAAAGGAGAACCATATCACAGATCAACAGCACACAAATAAATGAGATAGCTTTTATGTTAAGAAGTCTAAGAAGAAACTATGAGATAATAATGGCTGGAGGTAGGTGAATACAACAAACATCAGGGATGAGGATGAGGAGAAGACCCTGTCTGAGAACAATGGGAAGGAGGCTTCCAGGCATCTGGGAACCAAGAGAGCTACCAGCAGCAAAGAAGGGCTAGATGTGGATTTCCTGTGCAGAGTTTCACCTCACTCCTGCAATTTTGGGGTTAAAAAGTGATTCTCCAGGTTCTTTCTGAAAAAAAAAATAATCAACTCAAATCTATTTGAAATCAACATGTATAGATGGCAAAAGTCTTGGGAAAAGGGAATTTGGGAAGACAGAAAAATTAGACACTGGCTTTATATTCTACATTTAAAAATCTTACACATTCACTGTGAAAAAGGGATGGGCAAAAGGATATGAATAATTATCTTCATGAGAAGTGGTCAGTAGGGTCAGCTCACCAAGCAAAGCCCAGGTCAGAGGTTGTCATCTTGGGCACCATTAAGCACACTCTTGTTTATGCAGTTGGAATTCTGACTGCTGAGGAGTTGTAAGCTATTCAATGAACGTCTTCTGTCATGTTCATTTTCAAAAGGATATAATTTCCTATCCAAACTGTAACATACAAACTTTCAAAGGAAGCCGCTGTGGGTAGGTGGAGATGGCACTGTGTTTCCTAACTGGTGATTAGCAAATTTATTGCATGATAAACCATTTTCAGTGCAGTTTTGAAAAATAAAAACATGCTTCTTCCTGAGTAATTAGTTGCTCTTTACCGCCAACAAACTGTAATTTTTATTCCTTTTACACAAGCCCATTTATTAGAAGAGAGTGCTAGCAAGCATTTATGCTTTTGTGTTTATACTGCAAAGAAGACATGGCATGGAAAACCTGCTATGAGAATGCTGAATGCCGCTATATTTTAAAATCCACATTAATTATAGATCCACTTATTCTTAGAAAAGACAGGAATTGCAGCAGGGTGGTGTTGGGGGGAGGGATTCGTGTATAAATTGCCTCCCAAGGACCCCACTGAAATTTCCATAACATTCACCACATGACACTGATGTGTGAAAATTGACATGAAGATTTGAAAATTGGGACCGAAGGAGCCCAAGCATAAAATAACTTCAATTTTGCGCTCTCTCTGTCTCTCAGAGGAATTGTGCGTTGGACTGACCAACACAACACAAACAAGCGAAGGGAGAAAAAAAATAAAACAAAACCCAGGGAGAAGGATAGGAGTTATTAAGGAGAAAACACACTTCTCACTCACAGAGAGAAAGGATGATCAATGGATTTAGTCACAGAGAAATTCAAGCAGAAAATTGCAGCTGTTTTTTATCTGAACAGCAGAAAGTTTAACCAAACCAGAATTCTCAAGACTAAGGAAGGCATCCACAACTACCTGTGGACAGAGAGATGGGAAGCAGGTCTTTGAACCACAGGAAAATGGTCAAATCTTCTTACTGTTTAGTGATATAAAGAACAGAGTTTTGATTGAGAAGGCTTTGCATCTGAAATGTCCCAGGTCAAGGCTAACATCCATTACAGCTCCAAATAGTTTCAAAGTGTATGAAATAAATAATCTTCTCAGTTCCAACGCCTGCCCTTGAATGAAAATAATACCCCAAATAGTATCCAAAATGAATGTGAAAATGGTACATAAGTCCATGGACGTTCTACCTGCTAAGAGTGACAAATGTAAAATCATTACAGACAAAATGGAATATGCTAGCAATTCCTCACCTGGTAAAAATATTTAAAGAGCAGCTCGTATCACACTGTTTGGGCAAGTGTACTTTTAAATTTTGAGAAAAACAGCGGGGAGGAAGCCTCTTAATATACCCAAGTCTTCAGCTGTCCTGGGTTAATTTTGATGCAATGAACTCCATTACCTGAACTGCATAGTTTTGAGTGAAAATTAGCTGCTCCGAAGTGGAAAATGACTTCAAAGAATGTAATCCCTCACATCAGAATTTTAAGGACTGTTAGAATGAACAACAGCATTCCCTATAAATACAACTTGCTTCTCTTCTGAGATGGAGGAAGAACTAGCCCTTTCTCTAGAGAAAGATTTAAAATGTTCAATGCCATAAGAGTTTGAAAGAAGATTTGGAAAAAAAAAAAAGGAGAGCATTCAGCCATGAGAAGTTGTATGATTTTAGGCAAGTGACCTAATTTCTGGAAAGTTCAGTTTCTTTAGTTGTAAACATGGCAAACAAACAAACAAAGACATCTACTTTAAGATGGCCAGGAAGAACACATTGCATGAGCTGTAAAGGGCTGGTATTCTGTATTCAATATGGAGTAAGTATCAGCTGATAGTACATCTTTTTATATAATACATATTTATATATTGTCTTCTCCTGACACTTCCTAAAACCAAGCTGATAAAAACCTTAAATCTGTATACTATTGGTGTAATATTTCTAGTTCCATATTTTTAGCTGCTGTAACAAACCGTAAAACTTCAGTGATTTAACATACAAGAACACATTCATTTTATTCACAGAGACATCCAATGCAGGCTTAGTTGGCACACCACTTTCGTTAGCAAAGTCAAAGACCTGGGCTATTGACCTTTGCTTCTATTTCCATCTGTTTGGGCTTTGGAAACCTCTGCATTTGACCAGTATTTATGGAAACACTATCATGGACAGTCACTCATGGGAGATTTTTTTGGTTTGTTTGTTTATATTTTTATAAATAAAATTTACCCTGTAAATTTTATTTGAGCTTTATCTCTCCAGAGGACAAGACTAAAGCCTTTAGTCTTGTTTAAGGTTGCTTTATTTCTACACAGGTGCACAAGGACCAGGGCAGTGAGGTTGGCACAAGGGCCTCTGGTCTGTGGACCACCTCAGCAGTGACTGGTTCTCTGTGTTCACACTTCAGGGTCCATTTGAAGGTGGGTGGTTTTCTGCTTCCCTATCAGGCACTGGCCTGCCCATCTTGGCTACTGGGTGCACACCACTTCTCTTAGTGCTCAGTCCAGTCTCGGGAGGCTCTTGTGGCCCAGTGCTTCCACTTATGTTCCATTGGCCAGAAGTCATGTGACCCGGGGGAAATCAAGACAAGTCTCAGATATATCATGCTGCTCTGAGCCCAGGAGCAGCAAAACAGTCTCTGCCCAAGTATTCCTCCTGACAAACCCAAAGACCTACGGAGAGTAAATATGATTTCCCCATTTTTATATATACTAGTGGAACCCAGAAAAGTTTAAAGACTTCTTTGAAATCATAAAGACTTGACCCCAATTTTTTGAATTCTTTGGATTTCCTTCTTTAGTCCTCAGCTTCTCACCACCAATATCAAAAGGACACTAGAGGGAAATGGTGTCATGGTAAACATTACGAGGGATTATCTGTGCTTCCCTTTCACTCTCTCTACACTCTCAATTTCCCTGGGCCTTTTCAGCTGCAGAGGAAAGAGATGTGGAGGTCCCTTCATTCTAATATGATTTAAGGACCTCAACTTACTTCTCCCTCTGGCATGTATGTGGAATAAAAGGGTAGATGATACCTGCTCGTTAGCAAGGACAGACCATCACCCACAGAAGGGAACTGTGGACCTGTAGACTCCTTGTTGAGAGCGGAGGGAGCTTCTCTGATGTTTCCATTTTAGAAGAGTAATTTTTTCCATTTTTCATTTCTCAACCCAGAGTTCTCAGAAAAGTGACACAGAGACATCAACAAATGCCTTGCTCTCTTCCCTTTGCCCTCAGAACGAGCCACACGTGAGGGAAAGCACCTCATGATATATCCAGTCTTATAGATCCACCAGTTTAAGTTTTAAAATGTCCTAGGAAATCCCCAGGATTTTTGTCAAGAATGACCTAATTTATCATCTAAGATGGCTTTAAGATCAACCAAAGATGAGCTGGTATGAGAAAGCTATCCCTTTACCCACCTGGAGTGGGCCTGAATAAATATTCAGATGGTGTAAGACAAAAGGAAACAAAAGTTTACTGCTAAAGGGTCTAAGTTCTTTTGCCCAAAAGACAGTTATTTTCTTTCACCTCAAACAACTTCAGGATATTGCCCCGGGGCCGTGGGAGTATTTTGTTATTTTCTGTGTGAAATATTATATTCCCTGGCGGATGTGGGGAGATTGTATTACTGTCTGCTGATTCCCTTAGTTGACACGGCGAGCAGTGCTGGTGACCCCAACAGTCGGGGTTGCATCCAAATGTGGAGCTTTTCCACAGGAGGACCACAAGAAATGGAGAGACTTGGAAGAGGATTTAGAAAGCTGAGCATCCTGGGCTCCTGGAGACTGGCAGACCATGCATCCACCTGCCCCAGTGCCATTATAGTCCCAAAATACAGTCGGAGACACTGCTTGGCAGAAAAAGCTGTTAAGACCCTCATAATTTGTGCCATTCACTAATTGGGGATAACAGGGGGTTGAATTTGCTGAATTGTGACTTTGGTCTCAACTGAGTTCTTCTCTACTTTTACATAAATCTCCTTCTCATAATGAAAAGGAGCCACGATTGGACAGAGAAAGGCTTAGCACTTATTTTACTTCATTTTTGCCACTGCTATTAGAGTCCTGATACTTTTCTATGCCATGCTATGGGAAGAGAGTTATGGCATCAAATTGCACTGGAATAACTCTCCTCTGGGTTCATTTGTTTTTTACTTTGTACTGTGTTAGGTCTGTGATTTTTCCCTAAGATGATGATCTACAAGACTGGCTGTTTGCATGCTCTGGATCTCATTTATTAGGAAGCGAAGTATGTAATGGTGAAAAATAGCTCAACGGGTTTCCTCTTTCTCTGGGGGTATCTCTGCTACAACATGGCTCACTGCACATGCCATCAGTGCCACAGAAATAAATGGAAGGGAAGTGAGGGCTTGGGATGCAAAGGGTGTGGGAGCCTCTGCAGCACCTGCTGGAAGCCTGTGATAGCCAATCTCCTCCTCCTTTTGGAATAGGCTTGGAGGCTCCAAGGATCTGGGGTCACTGTAAAGGTGTCTGCATAGACACATGTGTGCTTCACACTCACTCATTTATTTTCTTGAAGGAGTGTGCATATGTGTGCATGTGGGTGTAGTCTCAGCTCACAGGGCTGATGGGGCAAAACAGACTTCTCCGCCTCCCAGTCTGCAAGATGCTTTTCTCAAATCACCTTGAGGATGTGCTAGCGGTGAGTGAAAAAACTCTCAGTGCTGCAGAAAAGTTTTAAAGACTTTGTAGGAAGGAAAGACTTGGAGTTTCATCTTTCAAGGGAATCTTTATAAACTGCAATAATAATGTGTACTTATGTATGTCTAGCTATGTAACAAGCTCCACTCTTCATTGGTATAGCTCCTTAAAATGCTTGCTACTCCTATTTGTAACATAGATATTCCAGAAGACAGAGATAGTTAAATGACTCCTCAAAGCCATGCAATGGGTGCAGAGCAGAACTCCTACACAACTCTGCCTAAATCTTGTTCTCTGCCACATTGTCACTTCTGACCAATATTAATATACTTTCATTGTATGTTAAGCTTTTTACTAGACATAGGAAAGAAATACTTCAAAGAAGGAGACAGTATTTTGCTGCAGATAACAAGTGTACCGAGGTGCGAACTGTTCAACTAGAAGCACACATGTATACAGATAAGGTAGATTTTAAGAACATGAGAAATACAGGATCTGCAGCACCAATCAGCCCTGTGTTACCATCACTGGGCAAGGCATTCAATATATCTTCTCTCACGCAGCTTCCTTTTGACTCTAAAATACTGGGGGGATGTTAGAATGCCTGTATCACCAAGAATAAAACAGGATCTCAGAGAAATCTACTAAATTAATTACTGTAAGTCCCACTGCTAGTCAGTGAGAGAACCAGAATTTCCACCTGGGCTGTAGTTCCACAATGCCCAGATGGCTTACAGAGAATCTACATAAGATGAGGGATGAGAACACTGACCTGAGAAGACACGTGATAAGGAATCCTCATAAACCATGACTTTGTAAGGATTTCATATATTCAGGGGTTCTTCTCTGCAAGAAGCCAAAGTTGCTTTCCTATACTTGCCTCTCATATTTTAAAAGCCAGTAGAAACCCACAGGGCCATATACTCCACCCTTTGTGTTATAGTTGAGGAAACTGAGGGACAAATAAGAAAGTAGGACTATAAGAACAGGAAAGAAGATGAGAATAATACACAAGTTTTATTGAGCTTCACTACTCTTGACTCTGAAGGGGCTTAACAATGGATTGTACCATCTCTTTAGTTGCCAGAATTTTCTACATTTTTTGGAAGGTGATATTGGGGGATGGAGGATGATTGGCCTTCCTTTTTCACCACTCACACAGGATCCTCAGTGAAGGAGCAGTCTCCAAGAGGGAGACTCATTGGTGATGAGTCAAGGCTATGACATATGCCAGACTTCAGGGAGACACCCTCTGAGGGTTCAAGTTATTTCATTGGTTATGCCAACTCCATTCTCCACTTCACTTGAATGCAATTCTGCTCTTGGTTAACTTATTAGGTAATATTACCTCTGCATCTTCTTCCACATAGCATGCATGCCATCATATTGCTGCTCAGGTGGGTAAATAATGAAACCCCAAGATACAGAATAAAATAATGAAACCCCAAGATGGAGACTCTGGCCTTCTGTGGCATTTCCAGATAGGGGGCACATCCATCATTGAGCTTCTGTCAATTTCTTATTGGTTATGGTGCACTGGTAGTTACAGAGATGCACAATCAAGCTTAGCCAAGCCATTTTTGGCTTTGAATAACTTAACTATTCCATAATATTTTATTATGCAATATTTTAATCCTTATATTTTACAATTCCCCATATAAACTTCTTTAGAGAAGAAATCTCTCATTAAACTTCTAGTCTAGAGCTTCTGAATCTTATTCTTCTGAATCTTACTTTTCATGTGTATTGGCATCCACTGGGAGGGTCTTGAAACTTACCCTGCTCCTAATAGATCTCTAGTTGTGGGCCCCAAGTACTAGAGACATTTAAGCCCTCCAAAGGAATCCCATTGTGTATTATTGAGAATTATTGATCATGCTATATCTATATTTGTGAAGAAATTGAGGTGATAAATGGGCATCATTTTTTTTTGTGTATGCATACTAGGACAAGTTTTTAACATGTTATCTCATTCAAAATTCTCAACACTTCTGTGACATAAACTTTATCATCCCTCTTTTTAGGTGAGGAGATTGAAGCTCAGAGGAATTAAATCCTACCCCTCAGAAAACACCAGATGTGGCACACAGGGGATTCAGTACAGTATTGCTTAATATTCTCAAATATATATATTGCATCTAGCATCATGGCTGGCAAAGAGAGGAAAATCAAGAGTACAATTTCCTCCTTTTCTATTTTTAAAAATTGAGGTGTTTCCTCATAAATCTCTTGAGTAATTTTGACAGAATAGCCTGTTGTCTTATCTCAAATCATAATAATCTTGGCCAATAAATCTTTGAAAAGTTTTCTTTCTATAAACTATCACGCCTAAACTTCTCCCTGTTTTCAAGTATCTGTTTTACCACTTTGCCTAATTTTAGGATTCATTCTCTCTCTTGAAATTCTATCTTCTCCCACTAATCTATTTAGTGCTCTGTGAAAATGTCCTAATTTCCCCCCTGCATCTCTCCTCCTTCTTATTTCATTAGTCTTTTAGAGTATGTAATTAAACAATCCAAAATGATTCTACCTTGGTTTGAGATATTCATTGGCTATGGGCCAGGGGCTCACCCCATAGGCTGGTACTTGATTCTATCCGAGTAAGATTGGGCTCTTTTCTCACTAGCCACCTCCTTCCTTCTTCCCCAAGTTAAAGTGTGGAGCCATTTTAGTTTGTAAATAGATCCCTTTTTCTAACACCTTATGTAGTATTCTTTTTGCTTGAGTCCTTTCATTTTTATTGAATAACATTTATGAAATATAGAATTAATCACATTAAATGTTGTTCATTAGTGAAATTTAATACATTCACAATAATTGCAATCATCACTTTTTATAGTCTCAAAATATTTTTATCACCCCAAAGTAAACTTGTACCCATTAAATAGTCACTTCCTATTCTCCTCCTCTTTCACAGCCACTGGAGACCATTCATCTTGTACCTACTTCCATGGATTTGTCTCTTCTAGACATTTCAAATATATGAAATCATATATTAGGTGACCTTCTCTGTCCATCTTTCATTTATCATAATGTTTCCAAGGTTTATTCAATTTATAGCTTATACCAGTGCTTCATTCCTTTCTTATGGATAGAATAATATTTTAGGGTATGGGTATATCACATTTTGCATATCCATTCATCAGTTGATAGACATTGAATTGTTCTCACGTTTTGCTGTTTTAAAAATGGCTAATATGGACATTAATGTATTGCAAGTATTTTTTTTGAATAAAAATTTTCAGTTTTTTGAGTATATATCTCAGGGTACTAATCTTGGTCATATGGTAATTCTATGTTGAAGATTTCTAAAGAACCAAACTAATTCCACAGCAGATGAAGACCTTGCATTCCTACCAACAATGCATGAAGTTTAAAATTTCTCCTTATCCTAATCAATACATGGTATTTTCTGTTGTTTCAATTATGGTAATCTAGTGGGAATAAAGGTATTTCTCATTGTGGATTGTTAGCCTTTTGTTGTTGAGTTGCAAGTATTCTTTATATGTGATAAATACTAACCCACTATCAGATATGTGTTTTGCAGATATTTTCACCCATTTTGTATGTTGGTGGCCTTTTCAATCCAATAGTGGTGTCCTTTCATACACAAAATTTTTGAAATTTATATATAAAATGAATAATTTTAGAAATATCAATAATTCACTAAAATGCATATATATGAAATAAAAAGGAGCACTATATATGTATATATAGGAATGATATAGTATAAACAAATATTATATCACAATATTAATTATGATACTAATTATGTAATATAAACATGTATATATTTTAAAAATATTTTTTAGATGTTGATAAACCTTTATTTTATGCATTTATTTATATGCAATGCTGAGAATCGAAACCCATGCTAGGCAAGCACTCTACCACTGAGCTACAACCCCAGCCCAACATGTACATATTTTACTTGGGTATATAAGCATGCATTTTAAAATACTTACATATATGTCAAATAATATTAGTAATCATATCTAGGATGTAGATGTTATTTTTTGCTTCCTTTTTTATATTTTCCAAGCCATTTCAAAGGTCTTACCAAATAACTTGTACCTTATGGTGAAGACCTTCCAGAAACAAATATGGCCCTTCTTTAAAGTCATCTTTGACAACATCTAGGTTAGCTGATCCCCATATCTTTCAAGACTTATAGCTCTCCACATACACCTGGCACATATTTAGACATGTATTACATTTCTCCTCCAACAGGTATTCCCCTTTCAGCAGTAACTGCACCCAGATTTTTGCTTAGAGGTCATACCCTTATCTCATTAGCTGTAGAGGAAGTTGATGCCACCATCTAACTCTAGAACTAGAGCAGGGGATTACAACATTTTTTCCACAAAGATAGAGAGAGATGGATCCATGGCCAAATTTAGACCAGCAAATCTCAATCCCAGTACTTTTGTTTTAATCATCAGAGAGGCAGACATGTTCTGTATTACTGATTTCGAAGGTGAAAATAGACAGCCCCAGTTGCTTCTGGCAGCCATATTTCCACAATGAATGAAGAAAGATGAATGGGGCTACAATGTGAAAGGTAGATCATGGGGCTGCTCTGGCTTGTCTGAACCATTGTTTACCTGAGGCCAACAGTGCCTATGGACTTAAAGCACTGCATTCTTTCGCATTCTAAAATGTATGTAGCTAGTTTTCTGTTGCCTGCCACTGTGGATTCCTAACCAATGTACAACTAAGTTCCAAGCATTTCATGAATATGATTCTGATCTTTACAACCAAATTGGCTTTCACTCAAACATTTATTTAGCATCTTTCCTGAGTAGCCCAGACCACAAGGTTGTGGGATAAGATAAGCCAGTCACCATCCCATCCTCAGAGGCCTTGAGAGTGGCTGCAGGCTTGGCATTTTGTGTGGCAAAGCCAATTCCATGGAGGTATTGATTAGAGCTCATTAAGTAAAAGGAGCTCAAGGTCTAATCTTACAAGTTCATTTGATAGATGTTGAATATCACACAGCTTCAATTTTCAAAGTTTGGTTCTCAAATCCAGATTGTATAATTTTATTTTCCTTCCTATAGATCCCTTCTGTCTTTATGGATAATTCTCATACTATTAAAATTTTCCACCTTAACATGTATATTTCAGTAACTGCTGGCACAGTTTTTAAAATTTATTTTTAAGATAATTTTAATATGTTTTTTGCAAGCATAGGTGAAGTCTATATACAATTAAATTCAGCTAGACTTAAGAGATTTAAAAATAGGAGAGAAAGAGGAAGAGAGAAAGAGAGAGAGAGAGAGAAAGAGAGATGATATTAGCTATAAAAGCCTCCAGAAATACACTAGGAGAGATGGAAGATTAAAAGTTAGACTAGCAAATTCTGAAACTGATCTACGGCAACAATGAGCATTTAAAATTTACTTCTAACCTCCAAGAAGTTACAGCAAAAATAACTCTAGGTTTGCAGTCCAACCCAGTAATTGTACCTCAAATTTACTGATCTTGGAAACTGAAAACAAAATTATAGAGTAGGAGCAGCCACATGAAGTAACCCTCATTTGTAATTACTGTAGTGTGGGACAGGGAGAAGACATCCATGCCAGCTTTCTAAGAATGCAGTCTCCGCCAAGTTCCTGGGGCTAAGCTGTGGTTGTTTCATAAGGCCTATTGAATGAAAGGAAGGAAACCACAGAGCAGAGCATCCACCTTTGAAATGTGCAGGGCAGCAGTGGTCTCATTCATGAAAGCATTTTCCTGCTTCTCCAACTATTTTCAAAACAATCTTTGAGTTTTACAATGCAGAGTGTAGTGCTCCAGGAGACGTGGGTGCCTCAACTTCAGGGAGGCTTTAACCTTCATCCCTACAAGAGCATTTGCCAGCTCTGTGACCTTGAGAACACCCCCTGACTACTCCCAGCCTTGGTTTCCTCCTTTGCACATTGCAGGAAATATCAACCATCTCACATATTTTCCTGGAAGAGAAAATACATGAAGTTATGTTACTTTTGTCCTGTGATGTAGGATAGGTGGATATCACTGTTTCTAGAAGATTTCAGCTCAAAATTAAAGGAGCCATTTTTAAACTTGTAGTTGGATAGGAAAGAGATCAAAAGATTAAAGTAATACCCCTACCTGGGCATTATCATTTCTGGGAAATAGTATTTAAGATAAACAAGAAGGTTCCTAGAACTTTTCTCAGGCCAGCAATTGCAAGACAAGTCAAAAAGCAATGGAACTGAATTTAGTTTAGGTACACTGCTGTGATTACCTACTTAATACCAATTTGGACCATGTACTGTGCTAGGTGCACTAAATAGAACTTTCCTTTAGTTCTCCCAAACAACTCTAGAGAAAAGAGATAATATTTGCATTTGTGCAGATGAAAAAAACTGATGCTCTGATCATTTCATAAATTGCCAAAATTTACATAATTTTAGTTATGAGAACCAGGATACATATCTGGATATTTTTCAGTTTAATGGCACAATTTATGCTACTATTTTAAATGTTTCTATGGGAGTCGATTTCCATACTTCTCTACTCTTGTATTTTTGCAAAGGTGTTACTATTTAAAATGTCATTGACCATGTGGTACAAACAATACACATTTGTTTTCTCAAAGCTCTAGAGATTGAAAAGTCCAAGACCAAGATGCCTACTGATTCAGTTTCTGGTGAGGGGTGTCTTTTTCTTTCTTTCTTTCTTTCTTGGCTTTTTCAAGGCTAGAGTTTATTGTTTGTATAAAAATTCTTTAATGTTGGCCAAGAGTTCTTAAATACAACTGTTGGGCAGCTGGTTACACCACTCCCTGGTGACACTACTCCCTGAAGAAAACCAAGACGCAAGGTCTTTCTTTGGGGACCTCTCTCTGAGAAGCACAAGGCAATCTGGCTTGAATGGTCAGTCCTGGTGAGGGCTGTCTTAGGTTTTCCCATGGTGGAGAGAAAGGGAGAGAGCAAGCTCCCCAGATTCTATTCTATGAGAATGGTTTAGCCAGCTTTTTTTGTGGCTGTAACCAGAACTTACAAAAAACAAGTAAAGGAGGAAAAAGTTTATCTTGGATCCTAGTATGAGAAGTCTTATTCCACAGAGGGCTGACTATAACTCTGGGCCCAAGGTAAGTCAGAACATCATGGCAGAAGGGCATGGTGGAGACAGCAACTCAGAACACGGATAAGGGGAAGCAGAGAGAGCTCTGCTTATCAGAGCCAAACTATAAACCCTAAAGACATGATCTCATTGACACACTTCCTCCAGCCACACCTTCCCTACCTAGAGTTACCACCCAGGTAATTCCTATCAGGGGATAATTCATTGATTATTTTAAGGTTCTCATAACCCAATATTTCACTTCTAAATTTTCTTGATTGTTTTACACATGAGCTTTGGGGAGACAATTTATACCTAAACCATAAGAAGGATACTAGTCCTATCAGATTAAGCAGCTATATGAGTGTTTTCAAGATCTCTGTCTTCTTTCTTATGCTTTTGATGAAATATATAAGGAATAAAGTCTATTTTAGAAAAAGCATATGGAACAGGGAGAAACAGGAGCAAGCAACACAATTTTTATTTAGATTAAAATATAGAGTCATTTTTGTTAAACTCAAAAGAGCACTCTATTAAGTTTTGATACTAAAATCACAATCTAATTTCTTTTCTTTAATAACATTTGGAATAGGAAAAAATCATGCTGCTCCTAATTTTTATGGGTAATACTTAGCACTTATCATGAGCCAAGCTCTTTCCCAGGGATCCAGCCTTCACAACACCCTTAGAAGACAATGCCCACTTCACTTCTTTTTCTCCCCTACCTTCTTTTCCACAAATAACCAAATATTCTCTAAGAATAAAATCAAAACAATGATTTATCTTTCAGGAAGAAGCCACACTCATAGTTTAATGCAGCTGTTGATTCTAGATAAAGTATTAAGATCCATATTTCCTTTGTCACTCCATCACCCTCAATTATACCTACACTCATAGGTAATGTTCTCTCTGTAACTCAATGAGTACAAGTACTTTTCTGCACTCTTAATCTGAATGAATGGTGGACAATTATAATGTACTCTCCAAGGGACATTATTTAAATCCTAATTTATGAGGATGATGCCTCATGAAGCTATAAGGAGTTTAATCTGGACAGATTGAACCTAGTAGCCCAGGTTAATGAGTCTGGATTCTCTGCCATATTTTGCTTTAAATATTCAGGATTTTTTGCTCTATTTCCTCAAGTGGTTATGTAATAACATTGATTTATAAACTTGAATGAGTGGACAAACTATGATAGTTACTTGGCTTGCATCATTTCATTCAATGCTTATAATAACCATGGAAGTAAATACAATTATTATCCTGACTTTACAAGAAACCTATATATAAGTGATGTAATTAACCAGCTGGGAGTAGTGATTAACGCCTGGAACAGAACCTGAGCATTCTTATTTCAAGACCCCAAATGTGGATTTCAAGTAATCATACATTAGATAATATGTTCCTTATAATTCTTGCTCATGGCATTCATTTCTCTTTATTCATTTTCTTGGATTGCTTGAGTTTTTCATTCAGGCTATACTGAGGAATAGTTGGGGGAATAAATTCTTCTCTTTGTTCTGGACTCTTAAAAAATCTCATCTCAAAGTGAGTGATGATGATGAGGCTTCTAGGATGTTGGAAGCTTTTCTGCTAGAAGAGGTCATCAGGAGCCAAACCCAATAAAGCACCTAGAGGAAGTCTGGTATCTAGGAACCAAGCCCTTAGCAATGATGTGAAATCATTAGGTCAAACAAGGACTTTGCTCAGCTAAAAAAGATTCACCTTCAGACACCTGGAAGTTTTGTGCAGGCTTCTCCTTGTCAGAACTTCAAGGCTTTGGCATGATTTGTCTCTCTTATTTATATTGCAAACATTTCTTCTCAGGTTACAAATACAACTAAGATAGAAAAATCTTTTCTTTCTACTCTCCAAAGCACTCATGTAAAGTCAAATGTTCTTTTGCCTGCTTCATGCTAAATTTAGCATATTAGTCAACTCATGTTACATTTATAAGGGACAGAACCATAGCTTCTAGGGTGTATTTTTTTTCTTTTGTTCCTGTATAACTCTCAAGTTCAAGGAGGTGGACATTGTCAAAATACATGACCTAGAAAAATAGTCAAGGCAATGTTCTCTCCTGCTGGTTGGACTGGGGTGATAAATTACACCAAACATTCTTATTTTGCTTCTAGGACTTGGTGTTTCAGGTAGAAATTGGCTTCCGTCCCTTGATACTGTAATTTGATATTAAAAAGTAGATGATACAACTCAAGCCATATTAGTACTTCTTAGATGTGTATTCAAAACTTTATATAATCAAAGGCATGGAAGGCTTTTTCCACACCAAACAAATTAAAGTAAAGCAGAGCTCTACAATAACCAGGATTACTACCTGGAAATGAAGCAACTCAACTTATGAATTTTGTTCTACCAATCTCTCAATCTGTATGGGTTTTTAAATTGTATCCAGAATTTTTCTTAAATGCCAAGTCAGATTCTATAAGAATACCTGAATAAGCATACTACCATTCTAAGTGTCACTACTCTGATATGGTTAATGTTTTTTTTACTATAGGATTAAGGATCTCAAATAAGCTGCCCAAGGGTCAAATTTCACTTATCAATCACAGCCTGCAATCTATCATTCCTTGCCTGCATATTTTTTTAAATGTGGATTAACTCTATGAATTTGAAAAATGCATACGAATTTATACATACAACTTTCTTTGAACAAAATCAGGAACCCAGTTATATTTGGATAGTGTTCTTACATTCTGCATTTATTTATTCAACAAATAATTCTTGAACACATGTTGTTTTCCAGGGACTGTGTTTATGTACTTGGTGTAAATCAGTGGGGTCAAATAATTGCAAGCAAAAATTTCCAGTGCTTATGGAGTTTCCATTCCAGAGTAACTATATAGAGAGGAACACTGGCTCTCCACTTACAGGATTTATTTCATTCTATTTTCATATAGTCTTTTCTTCTCCTGCTCTTTCAGGATTTTCTTCAATAATTTACATCACCTTCGTATACTCCTGTCTTCCAACTTCTGAGTTTTTAATATTCCACCAAAGGGACCTATGAAGTGCGAGTTCGTACTTTGAAGATCTCAATAGCACAAGGACTGCAGCCTGGTATAGAATGGTGCTGATTTTAGAGCTGGATAGGAAGGGTTCACATCTTAGCTCTTATTTTAACATGCTTTATATTCTTGCTTAATGGTCTTATATTCTTGCTTAATGGCAGTGCATCAGTTTCCCCATCTGCCACATAAGGATGAGAATACCCCCTAACACCATGGGGAGTATTCTTCAATGACCATAGAAAAGGACCTGGCACATGAAGGGTGTTTATTAAGTACATAAAAACTTTTAAAATGATGAATTATTTCTCTCTTTTTCCAATAAGGTCAAGGGAAACAGAAACAAGATAGACAGCCAAGCCTTCATAGTAGGATTATTAATGGAAAATGTCACTTTCCTCAGAAACCCAGGATACACACTTGGATTCAAATAGCTCATCCTTACAAAAAACTAAGAATGCTTTAAATACACAATTCATGGTCTTTTCACCAATATATTTATAATATTTGAGAACCATTCTTTATAATCATCTAGAGAATTTTGTCATTATTTATGAAAGTATTAGCTGTTTTCAATGACCTAATTTTCACTTAGGACTTAAATGTGGTATTAACTTGCAAATATACTTGGATGCACTTCACTTAGCTATCTTGTGTTAAAAGAGGGCATTTGCTTTAACAAACAAGCAAAACAATGCAAAACTAAAAACCAAACAGCAACAACAACAAAAAAAACCCTTTCTCTGCTAGTAAATACATCCCTTTCTCTCTGTTTTTGTTTTTGCATTATTAAAATTCTCTTCATTTTCAGATTCAATACAACTAAAAAGCATTTACCATATCAGATTCTTGGATACTGTGATCGTATTTCCATTTTCTGATGAGAACATTGAGCTAGGGCAGTGACGGGACTCTCCCACATCCACACCTCTTGCAGCAATGTGAAGCTCTGAGGCCTGAGTTCCAAATGCATCCCTTTCACTGTACCCAACTGTTTCATGCCCAGGTTACTGTGTGAAGAACTCCTCAAAGTGTGTTGCATACACAGTACCATTAACATCACCAGCAACAGGATGAGACATGCAGATTCTCAGGTCCCACCCCAGATCTATTTACTGAAAATTATCTGAGGACAAGAGTTGACACTCTGTGGGCTTTGCAAGCCCTTCATTTGGACTGGATGTCCATCAAGTGTGAAGACACTGACTTTGACTTCTCTCTGCTGACATCCTGACTTCAGGTTTTCCCTGCAGAGCTTAGCTCCACCAAGATTTTCCTTTAGGAATATTATTTTTATCGCAAACCTCTCTGCACATAACCCTTGAGTTGGTTTCATTCCCTGCTTCATGAAGGTAAATTAATGCCAGCTCAGCATTTATCTTAGTTCTATTCTAATATATTTCTATCTTGCTTCTTTCTGTCCTTCAGGACAGTCAAATCAGGCTGCTTATTTTGCCATGAAATAGTCACAGTTTCATCAGTTCTGTGTTCTTTGAATATATTGTTCTTCCTTCTCTCTGATTGTCCCTCCAAACAAGCTCAGACTCCAAACCTTCCACTTAGACCCTACCAAATTCTCAAGTCTAGAATGACTACTGAAGAGTCATCATGGCTGTGAGGTCTGGCCTACCTTTGGCCCCTTGGATCCTGTCACTTCCCCTTCATTCTTTTGCTAAAGCCACACTGACCTACTCCAAATCTTTACATGGCTGGTTTCACTCTCAAGTCATTCATGGGAGATGCTGTCCTTGACTGCTCCCCAGCACTCGGCCACACTTTCTCAATGCTCTATTTTATTTTCTTCATAACACTTACAGAATCTGTACTAAAGAATGTGTACATGGGCTGGGATTGTGGCTCAGTGGTAGAGTGCTCGCCTAGCACGGGCGGGACCTAGGTTCGATTCTCAACACCACATAAAAATAAAGGCATTGTATTGTGTCCATCTACAAAAAAATATTCTCTCTCTCTTTCTCTAAAAAAAAAAGAATGTGTATATGTTTGTTGTATGGTTCACAAATGTAGAGATGCTGAAGGCAGGCACTGTAATTGTTTCCTTATAACTTTAATTCCAGTGCTTAGATCAGAAATTTGGACTCAGCAGTACTAAAAAACGATTTGTGACCATCAGTTTGCATCCATATTATACAGTATGTTTTTTTTAATTTTCAATATTCATTATTATTTCCTTCTCATGAGCTTTTGAGTAAAGCAAACCTGCCTCTCAGCAGCAGAGGGTTCAAATAAAATTGAGCTCTTGATTTTCACATCTAACTTCTTTGAGTTCTTATACTTCATATTATTGTACATAATTGGTATTTCTCTGATAATTGTCAGTAAAATAATATTTGAAGTGTTACAGAAATGCTACACATTAGGAGGAGCCCCATAACAATAAGTACCTAAAGAAAATAAAAGTACATTTTACAAAGTGACTAAATCTCTCATAACTTAACTTCGGAAGAATAATCTTGTTTTATTATACTGAGTATACAAAATTCATTTTTACATTGTATAATATTGATATCACTAAGTTTTAGTGCTGGCTTCTTTGGTACCCAGAATCAAACAAGATAAATTACATACATTATTATGAGACTATTTAGAACCCTATGAAATTAGCTTTGCTATCATTTCATTTTAGAGACAAAGGATACTGAGAATTGTACAGGTAGGAAAATTACTTGCTCATGGTCTCACAGCTAACAATGTTGAAGTTTAGATTATAATCTCATAAATTTACATCCAGTCACTAACTTTGAAAATGCATCACACATTATAGTTTCTTGTATGACAAAAGAGAAAAATTTAACTAAATCAAAAGAAATGGCAAAAGAACAATAAAGAAAAACGAAAACAATACAAAGCCCAGTTCTGTGGTTTGGAAACAGTTAACTTTTTCTCCACTAGTAAGGATCCATTCACAATAAAATGAATACTCTAGAAAATAATTATTTGCAATATTCTCATTGTTATGGTTCTATCAGCTTAGATTCCATCCCAGTTTCCCTTTTGTACACCAGGCAGGCAACCTTATTCAAAGTGAATTACAAAACAACAGTTCTGGCATCAAATCTTTATATGCAATAGTAAACATTTATTTTTATTGACTTATTTTCAACTGTTCTTACATGTTTCACACACACATTATCTTTTTGGTCCCTGGACCTTGGAATAAGGAAAATGAGGCTGTGGAATTTAAGAGTCATGAAGAGGCTGTGATACTTGGAGTCTGCCTGCCATCTTGGCCCCACCATCATGGAGCCCACACAGTTCAGTTGCCTCTTTATCTAATGTTCTTTCTCCATCAAAACAAAGAACTGATCCTACCAACAGGTGCTTGACACAACTTCTGAGAGAGATATCAGCACTTTCTGAGGCCATTTGGAGCAGGCAGGCCAGACTTGAACCAACTGCCAGGTTTAGGGTAAGCCACTAAGTGGCTCTTTTCTTTCTCTCCCGCTTGTGTCACATCCTGGTGGTTGGCTATTTTTCTTCAGCTGCATTTCAGACCCTGCCACTTCTCAGGTGTTAAGAGCATCCAGTATTTGGTGTTGCCTTCTACCATACCATACCATACCCATAGTGGGTAGTGTTTCACAGATTGAGTCTGAAATTGTGCTCTTTGACCAAGGCCTAGTTGTGTGGTTGCCTTTTTCTCTTTCAGCTTTATAACCACTCTTCATACCATTGCCCATTGTTTCAGTCAACTTTCTTTGTTGCTGTGACCAAAAGATCCGTCAAAAATATTTAGAGGAGGAAAAGTTTATTTAAGGGCTCACCAGAGGTCTCTGTCTATTGATGACCAACTCCATTCTTCAGGGCTCAAAGTGAAGCTGAGCATCATGGTGGAAGAGTGTGGCAGAGGGAGGCAGCTCAAGATATCACACCAGGCAACAGAGAAAGAGACCTCACTTGCCAGATACACAATATCTACCCAAAAGTCACACCCCCAATGACCCACCTCCTTTGGCCACACTCCAACAGCCTTCAGTTTCCACTCAGTTAATCCCTATCACAGGTTTAATTCACTGATTAGGCTTTCATAACCCAATTAAAGCTTTCATAACCCAATCATTTCATTATAAACTCTCATGCATTTTCTCACACATGAGATTTTGGGGGACACCTAATATCTAAACTCTAACACCCACATGAAATTCTGGAGTCTCTTAGTAATACCAGTAATTTTCAGTTACAGGATGCCACCTTCCAGTCACTTGGCTGTCATTTTCAACAACAGCAGCTCTTTTCTCGTGGAATTATGACTGGTAGATGGTTGATAACAAATTTTAAAATCCAAGTTGCAAAAAGGACTCATACAAAAGAAACACCACATTTTAAACTTCTTAAACTCTAAAATATAAAAACGGATCTCTAATTTGTCAGTCATTTGATAGAGGGCCATGGCCTTCTCTCTGCATACGGGCCTGAAGTAGGAGTTCTGCGTAGTTATTCTGCATAAATCACACCCATTAGGCAGCATCCATGATTTTCAGTTTCCACAAAGTGGAGCAAGAACTTAAAGACTTGCAGAGCAATCTCAGAAGAGAATCCATCTAAATTTTAATGATCTTTCCCAATCTTATCCATTTGTCTCACTCACACCTAATTTAACAGCAATTACTTTTTAGCAAATCGCCTTCATCAAATCTTCCAAAGCATTCAACTTAGTTTTCATAGACACAACATCTTGCTTTCTTCTAACACTAATATTTCACCAGTTTACATAATGTTTAATGAAACTAAGCAATTACAGTAACAGATGCAACTAGTTTAAATAGAAACGGGGACAAATACACCTGGTTCTTGGAAAGCATCTAGTTTGGGGGGAAGAAGAGAAATCCATGGGTATCCTGGTGAGCACTGTACTGCCTGATGGGGAAACTGTTCACCATGGGAATCACAAGAAATGGCCAGTGCTAGTTTGGTATGCAATGCCTCTTGTGAAAGGGGAGGCTAATTCTCAGAGGCAGGTCTCCCTGGAAAGATTTGTCTCCTTCTGCACAGAGTCCTTAAATATAAGGGATGATGCTATGGTTTGATGTTTCCTTCAAGGCTCATTTGTTGGAAACTTAATCCCAGTGGAACAGTGTTGATAGGTGTAAGTTTTCAGAGCTATCATTACATTATCACAGCAGTAGACTGGTTATTGCAGTCATTTGGCTTCCTCCTGCATGGTGCATGCTCTCTCACCCATGTAACACCTGATACCACAGGGTGACCAAATGCCAGAAAATTAGACATCCCAGTCTCTGGAACCAGGAGCCAAATAAACTTCAATCGTCTATAAATTTCCCAGTCTCTAATATTCTCTTTTAGCTGCAGAATATGGATTAAGATAGATGGTTAAGAAGACTTCAAACAGTTTAAGTGATTCAGAGTTTCATCAACACCTTTCCTGGCAAAATCCATGACAAGTTCCTCTTCAACTTCTTTGAGCGTATGCTCTCAGACACAGGGAGGGCAGAAGCTAGAAGAGTAGCCCATTACACCATTGGACAGCCATAGTAGTTGAAGCATTCACTTGAGTAGTGAATCAAGATTTTTCCCTTAGTCGTGAACTTAAACTTAACATCCTGGTGTTCATCAAGTGTTCCTTCAATGGAGTGCATAAGAGAGCTCTGCTCCTTTTGCTGTCTTCTGGACACATTCATCATTGGAGTTATTGATTTCCCACTTGTTCAGAAATGAAACCATTTGGCTCAGGACTGACAAGCCAAAACAGGAGGCAGAAGACTCTTAGGACCCTCTGTATATTCCTGTGGCTTTACATAGCACTCACTTAGCTTTTAAAATGATTGCATCAGACTTTTGTTCATCTTTAACTTATGGCCAGCTCAAACTTCCAGATCTTCTTTATCTTAATTTCTAAGATAAAATAATCCATTATTTTCTTTTTTCTATACTTGGCTTTGCCTGATTCTTTTCTTGCCATTGAGTTTTGGCCCAATTTTTTATTATTATTTTTAATTAAATATTACAGTAGAATGTATTTTAGCAGAAGATACATGCATAGAGTATAGCTTATTCTATTTAGGTTCCGGCACTTGTGGTTGTATATGATGTGGAGTTACCCTGGTCATGTATACAAATACAAGGCTAGAAACGGTGAGTCAAAGAGGATTTCAGTTTATCACACAGGGTCACTCGTGTAACAGCTGGTAAACCTGGATATATACCCAGGCAAGGTGGTACCAAAGGCAGGGCTCGTAACTATGGTACCATATCATATCTTGATTTATCTATCTTCTTAAATGGGCACTTGGACGATGAAATGAAGACAGCCATTAGTACCTTCAAGTTTCTTCAGTCAACAAACTGATAAACTTTTTCCAAACATACCTTTGAGACCATTCTGTCATTTGATCTCCTTCATTTTCTATTGGTTTTTCTGTGGGAAGACAATGTATGTGGGTTCTATTATAAGATATTTTTGGTTTGAATGGGGGCTCAGTTTGGGATGGGACTTCCTGAAATGCAAGGTGGTGTATTCTGTTTCAGTGAGACGTGTATTATACCCTTGCTTCTTCTAGCTATATAAGATCAGATCATTCCCTTGCCGATTTCAATTTCTTTTACTTGTAGAATAAAGAAATGTATACTAATTTGACAGGGTTTGGGGGTGGGTCACAAGCAATTGCATTTAAAAAAAAAAAAAACCTTACCTAAAAGCAAGTAGTATAATTTGAAGCTCATGCTCCTTCTTTTCCTTGCTAAGAACAAAGAAACTTCCTGAATACTAATAGAGGTGATCCCTGAGCTACTGACTTATGATAGTTTGACTTGAGATTTTTCAACTTTATAATGGTGCAAAAGTGATACACTGGCAATAGAAACCATACTTTGGATTTTCATCTTTTTCCAGCTGAGTTATTTGTCCTATAATTCTTTCTCCAGATGCTGGATAGTAGATATTGAGCTACAACTCCAAATCAGCCATGTAATCACAAGGAAGAAAAGCCACAACTCTACAGTATGCCATATTATTAAGTTATAATCTTCAGTAGACTAGGTTATTAAATGCATTTTGGATATACAACATTTTCAGCTTATCATTGGGTTTGCCAAGATATAACCTCATCATGAATTGAGGAGCATCTGCACTCTCACAATGATCAGAGAAGTATGTGGAAGGGCACATTACATTGGACACATTGGACAAAGAGTTATAAGCTGTGACAAAATGACACTGCAGACTGTTCTCTAGAGTAAAGAGAAGGTCCCATGTCCTTTGGCCATTGCTCGGCAGAGTGTGAAGGGGCTATGCAACTGGTTTTGCCTGGGCAGCTGGTCTGCCAGTGAGAGCTCCTCCTCTTCTGGAGTTACTCTTCCAGTGAGCAATGGAGAAAGGAACACTTGTAAGTGACTCAGAGGAATAATTAATCATCTTGGCAATTACTTCAGTCTCAAATCAGCTTCCTACTGAGATCCCTGACACCACCTCTCTTAATTTCCTGGGACCAGCAGTTCCATTTCCCATCCTCAGGTGGCCACCAACCAGGGCAGAAAATTAAGAATATCTTCCCATAGTCCATTTGAACAGATTTTATTCAAAGAAAATGACAATATTAATAGGTAACTGATTTTTCACTAATGACAAAAGACTCCTATTAAGGACCTGGTTTGTGTCCAATAATTTGATTTTTTTCACCTTTTTTATGTAAGAATATTCTTCTCTTAGGGAATCTGGGGGTGAATTTCTATTCGTTTCCCCTTGTATAGTAATTAGATGCAAGCATAAAAAGCAACAAGCTAATATCTTAAGTTTATACAAATACTTCATTTGGATATTGTGAATACTAAGGTTTGGATATGGTTTCAGTGTGTTCCCCAAGGATTTATGGGTTAAAATTTAATTCCTATTGTGAAAAAACAAGCAGGTAAAAACTTCCTCTGACTATAGTGTTCAGAGGTGGAGGCTGATTAGGATTAGATCAGGTCATCAGAGTAGACCTACCATGATAGAATCCTAGTGGCTTTATAAGAAGAGGAGGATGAACCAGAAACACACACACATGCATCCACATGCACCTTGTCCTTGATGTGTGATGCTTTGCAGCACCTCAGGATTCTGCTTGGAAGATCATTACCAGAAGCAAGTCCATGAACCTCCTGCATGGCAAACTACATAACCCTCTTTTGTTCATGTAGTTACCCAGCCTCATTACAATAAGAAAAACAGATTAAATGGAGGATCATTAAAGCTTATTAATTTTGAAGACAGGAAAAATTAAGTATTAGGAATTTACATGCAATTTTGTAATTTTGAATCTACATAGCTCTCGATTAGTTCACAAGCTCAGAGTCCAGGAAGAGGAAGTAATGGGCACCTCAGTCTTCCTTGTGGGAACAACCCTCCTCCCATCTTAGCTTTTCATGTTCAGCATGGTGTATGTGGCTCTGTTATGTTTATCACAGAATTTGAAGATGAAGTTTGCTTATTCTGTTTACACTTGTAGCATCATTATTTTTACACTGCCTACTCACTCCTTCCTTGCTGTGTCGACTACTCAGGTCAGATCCAGCCTTCACTGTTTATTTTATTTTATTTTATTTTATTTTATTTTATTTTATTTTATTGAGTGTCTGGGGATTTACCCCAGGACCTAACACGTTCTAGGTGAGCACTCTCCCACTGAGATACATCCCCAACCCTAACTTCCAATTTCAATCTTCATTTTCATGCATCTGGGATATACTGGTGACCTTCCTGAAGTACCTGCTGCTAGCAGTTGATTATTTGCTTTGTTTGTTTTTGAATGTTTATTTGAAATACTATTGGGATTCCCTTAGATTAATTAACTAACAAATATATTTAATGAAATCTCTGTATCAGTCTGCGTTTTTCATGTTTATTTTGTTCCAGATTTAGTATCTTTTATTCTTTTAACAGATATTGTAATAGCAAGAAGTGATCAGTCTTTAGATTAGTATCAGCAATCTTTGCCTTTCTGTCTTCCCTCAGAGCCAATAAAAATGTTTCCCAAATTGTATTTTGGAAATATGACAAATGCTTCAGTCTTCTGGCTCAGTAGTCTATAAGGCATGAAAAGGAAGACTGAACACTATGCTATATACAAAAACGTTTCCATTAGGTCACCCTTTGCTGAGATTCTCAGCACAGGTTTGAGTCAGTAGTACCTGTTCGTGTTGTGTATCTACGAGGTATTGGTGTTAATATATTTAGCATTTGAAGTTTTCAAAGCACCTGAACAACTATAACCTTGTCTAATTTTTCTGCTTCAAGTCAACTTAGCCTGGATAAAGAGGGTTTCCTGTGACAGACAAGATAGAATGCTTGACCTAAAATGAGAATCCACAAGTTCTAGCATGGTGCAGCGATAGTGGGTGAGAAACTTGATCTACCTGGGCTTTGGTGTCCTGTACAGCCTGAGGAAGTTCAAGTTCTCTCAAGTCATATTCAGCGTGAACATTCTACTCTTGCTTAAGGTCACCAACCACTGGCAGGCTTTGCCTTAGAAGTCTGAGGTCCTCATTACTTCCACCCACCTTGGCCACTCTAGACCTCATTAGTAACATCAAGGTGGGGCTCATAAGTTCCTGTGGAGAAGATGAAAGGTGTTAAGAAGGAAAGGAATCAGAAGAGGGAACCAGGAGGGAAAGGAGAACAAGGGACTGGGTTGCAGAAAAGGAGCAAGGAGACAAGTTTTTATAATGCTATGCATGGCATTACAGGAACACATGGAAGGGCAGGGTAATTCTGTCTGGGAGTGAAAGATTCTGTTTCTACACAAAATGGAAATGTGTGAATTGAAGTAAAATAATGAAATGATTGAGAAAGTATAAACAATATCTGTGAACTTTCTCTTTACTATTTGATTTACATTCAAGAAACAGTCATTTATAAGGGGGAAAAACCCTATAGAGTCACACACATAAGAAAACACATTAGGAAATCTCTTTGTGCCTAATCTCCTACATAGTCCATATTTACAAAAATAAATATCAAAAATTCATATTTACAGAATAGACTTGGGGAACTATAAGGTTCTAAATGATCAAAAAAGATAAATAAAGTTCAGTTACAGTGGCTGAGGCACAAAGTGAATTTATCCATTAATGTTTTATGATAATGGCAATGAAAATATAAGGTAGTTTTTCATGATAATCAATCAACAACAAGACCCCTTAATTTTCCTGGACAGTACCTTTTCCTAAACATTCTGGTTAATTGACATTTTATCTCTATATAAGTTATAGTACTGAATTTGGGATAAAAATCACTATAAAAATTACTATAGAGTGGGTGACTTAAATGACAGAAATTCCTTTCTCACAGAAACTAGAAGTCCAAAATCAAGGGGTTTGGGGTCCAATAAGGGCTCTCTTTCCTATTCATAGATGGCTGTCTCCTCCTGGATTCTCACACAGTAGAGAGTAGAGAGCATTCTCTGAGATCACGAGTACTAATATCATAAGAAGGGTTCCACTCTTCTGAATTACTTTCCTTCCCCCTTTCTATACCTTTACACTGAAGATTAGGTTTTTTAACATATGAATTTCGGGGGGTTATAAAAACACTAAGTTCATTGCAAAATGATTGCCAGTAAGGAAATGAAGAGAGTTGTAAAATTATATTCATCCTCTTAATTACATGTAAATTTCGTGAGAGGTATTGTTCATCATTTTTTCCTTCAGTGTGAAAATCTCCTTTGATGGGGAAAACTTCCAGGTAGCTGTGTTATTCAATAAAATAAATACAAAATGAGGTTATCATGGATGATCAAGCTGGGATACTACCCAGGTCAGGTGCTACAGGGTTCTGACCTAAGGGCCTAAGCTTGGGAAGGAGCTAGAACGTGATGGGGGAGAGGGGATATTAAGGAAAAATTTGGTCTATAAGGAATGAGCAGGTGACTATTAGGTACAAAATTTATTCACTCAATGTAGCCATGATGATGCAGCAGGGAATGGGAGCAGGGCTGGTTGGCAGTAGGAATTCTGGATCTGGCATTGGACAACTTGGATTAAAATTCCAGGTCAGTTCATACTAGTTGTTTGGTTAGAATATGATTTGTCCTCTCCAAACTCATGTTAAAATGTAATCTCATTTTGAGATATAAAGAGATGAGACCAATTGGGACGTTTAAAAGGTAATGGGGTTCTGACCTCATGAATGAATTAGTCCATTCATGACATTAATGGATTAGGGGGTTATCCTGAGAGTGGATCTTCTTAAAAACCTGGGAGCCTGTGACAAGAGACTCACAAGTTCAAAGTCATTCTCAACAATTTATGGAGGCCCTTAGCAAATTAGAAAGACCCTGCCTCAAAAGGGGGGGGGTGAGGAAGTGGCTCATTGTTAAGCATCTCTGGTACCAATAAATATTAAATAAATAAATAAATAAAACCAGTTTGATTAGTTCTGTCCATGAACCTGGACTCTTCCTGTCAGATGTCATGCACCACCTTGGCACTCTGCCAGCAAGAATGCCATCACCAGATGCACCCCCTAAAGCTCTTACTGGAACTGTGAGCCAAAATAAACCTCTTTTGTTTATAACTTTCACAGCCTGTGGTATTCTGTTATTAGCAATAGAAAATAGACTAAGACACTAGAAATAGAGATTTAGACATTTTATGCAAATTAGTTAAGGATCAGTTGCCCCATCGGTAAAGTGAGAAAAATAATAGTGCTTGTCTTAAAAGTTTTGGGGGGGAGGATTAAAAGAGATGTAGCATGTATGATAGTTAACTCAGTGTCCAGCAAATTTTATGTAATAAATGTTAGTAATTATAACTGATAGATGGAACAAATTCAAAGTCAAAGCAAGATTGACCTGGAAAGGAAGAGGGAATGGGAGTAGGGTAGGTAAAGCTAGGGGAATATTTAGGCACAGTGGAAGTATATAGCCTGGTTTCTCCACCCACATCATTCTAATGATAATAACAGTGACAAAACAACAGCTATCATTTTCCAGTCTCCACCAGGTGCCAAGCACTCTTCTTTGCTCTTTACATAGATTAATTCATTCAATTCCCACAAGGACTTTATAAGGTAGATAGAAAATGGCAGTGTTGCCATTCATTAGAATGCAGTTCCTGTCCAGCCATAGAGTAAGAATGGTTCCTGAGAATACTGCTCAACTCTTACACCTTCATTCAGACACGTATCTTGAATCTGATGCCTTGAAGGAAATAATCACCTAGGGATGGAAACCAAAGATGTCAACTTAGAGTTCACTGGAACCACTTGATTTTAAAGAATAAACCTCTTTCTGTAAATGGCCTGGAACACAGTGGCCACAAGACACCCAACTTAGTGGAAGAACAGGGCCCATGATAGCTCTCACAGCCGTATCTAGAGTTTGGATCAACTCTGTTTCTTAGACACTGTTAGGCTGGCCAGCCTGGGCATTTTATTTCATTAGATGTAGCTGCCAGAGTTGCCCAGGAATCAATGCCAAGGCAAAGAGAAAGCTTTTAAAAGACATTTGTTGAAATTCTGTCATAAGGTCCAATAAACAATTCCTGTCTCCTTCCTGTATCCTGTTACAAATTGTAATCTATATTTTACCTACTGTACACACGCCATTATTCTTTTGTGTAAGATTCTCAACATCTTCACTTGATTGCTTTTAAATAGTTTTGAGCTTATTATTATGTCTTATCTATTTTTTTTGTCTTGCTTGTTTGGCTTGGTGACACCTTTCCCCTTTCAGGAATCAGGTGGCCTCTCTAGCCTTTGTTTCACCCTGGTCTTAATACCTTAATACCCGGTAGCTGATAGATATCTCAATTGAGTTTCTTTCTTAATAAGAGAAGAACATTAAGTAGTTTAAGCTTGTTTTTAAGATTCTGGTGAAAATCACAAAGGCAATAATAACAACAGCCTCAAAAATACTATCTATTAATGGTGACAACTTTGACTTCATAATTGTGTGCTATTTGGTTAAGATTGGAAATAACCTCATTGTCTGTGAAAGACACTCACAATCATGTGACATTATGCTCTTTTAGGATAGTGTGAATAATAATTATACTCTCAAAAATATGAAAATGGCTAAATATGTGGCAGAAAGAGACTCGGTTGTATGTGTTTACCTAGACTTTCAGGTTTTATACCTTACCCTTTCCTCAGTCTTTCCAGAACTCCTTTCGCTGACTCAGCATTGTGCTAAAGTACTGGTCTCAAGTTAAATAGCAGTTAGGATGTAGCTTTGAGGATATTAAGATGCCTGGATGACGAATGAATCATGTCAATGTGTTGTCTAAGTGATGCCAAAGATAGAAATGGCTGTAAACAACTTGATGCTTGGGATCACAGAACAACTTGTTGCTTGTTCTCACACTCCCCCAAGCCTTTATCCCTACAGTATCCTCTGCTGTGTTCCCTTATCCTCCTGATTAATGCTTCACTTCTTTCCTAAATACTCAGCCTCAGTAAGTCTATGAGACCTCCTGGGAGTCTGTCACTGTGTCTATGGGTAGGTGGTCTCTGTGTAACTCTATCTCCTTGATCAAACTCTTGTGTTGTAATTTACCATTTCCTCTTCTAGATTCTAGTAATTGGCTTTTATCATCTTTGTAATCTCTAAAATTTTGCCCAGTGCTTGATATTGGGTCAGTCTTAGTGTTACTTATCTGAATGCTTCTCTAACCTCAAGCCCAGGTATGACCTTCATGGATAAATTGCAGCAAAGATGGCATGTGAATATACGTGTTTGTGTACACCATGCATCCTCCTGCAAGGGCCCTGTGTTTCCTAGTCCTTATTTTAGCTCTGTAGAGGGTGCTTCACTTCTTAGAAGTAAGAGGTTCCTTCAAGTGGTAGTCTGAGTGGGGTGGAGGTTGCAGTAGTCGGGTAGTTTGTGCCCTGTCGAATTTAGTTAAGGGGAAAGGAAAGCTCTTTCCAGATTACAGATTGACAACTCCCTTTCACAATGTCTAAGGATGGGTTCTAACATCTTTTATTTACTCATTCAACAAGTAATTTGAGATTCAAAATTGTGTTAGGTGCCAGGGTAAATACTAACAGAACAATAATGGGAAAAACAGAAAGATGATTACAGTCTCAATTTTGTAGTAGAATGCAAAAATAAATACTAGCACTGTGGTATGCTTTGTGGGGGAAAAATAACAATGAAAGGCAGAGGTGAGAGAAGCATCCCTTGGGCTTCCCCAAGGAAGTATTGTTTGAGCCAAGTGCTGAGGATGGAAGGAGACCACGGGAATAGCAATCTCTATTTTGCGGCCAGGAGAAAGGTCCCATGTGAACATGGTGAGAGTAAGTGGGAGATCAAATTTAAGACCATAGTGATATACCTGGGCCTGTCTTTTCTAGCAGAAGAAAACCTCCAATTGGGAATACTGACTTTAAAATACTTTAGGTCAAAACTGGCCACATGTAAGTATATATTATTTAGGTAGAAGCCACTTAAAACTTTTCTAAGCAATCTTTTCAACTCAAGTTTACATTAAAGGTTGGCGACCAGTAGAGTATTTGGTGGATGAGGTCCCTTTGAAGCTTTGTGCTGGTAGCTAGTCATCCTGTCCCTTTTGCTTCAGAACTTGACTTTGCATGAAAGTAACTTTCAGGGTTAAGTTCAAAGCCCAGCTGGTTGGGAAGATATCTTGAATCAGGGACCATTCTCTCTAAGTACATGCTCTGGAAAGAGGACAGGGGGCAGGTCTGTCAGTGTGACCGGGATTCGGCCAGCCTTTCCCCTGTCCTCCTCCTACGCAGGCTGCAGTCTGCTTGGAAGCACAGCCTGGTCAGTGCTGACTTTAATGGCCTCTTCCGTTTTTCTCTACCAAGATTAAAGTTGATTAGTGGAACATTCCAATCTTATTAAATGTTGAGTGGCCCCCATTCGAAATTTCAGGAAATGACTGACATAGCATCCCACACAGTATAAATTCTTTTGTGTTTCTTCTGGGAAAGGCTGAGTTAGGCCTTTTAAAAGGGGATGAGGCAGATTTAATAATAAGAAGGGGGGGAAATGAAAGGAGAAAGGAAGAAAAGGTGCCTCAGTTGTCTCAGCAGCTGATCAACAAAGGAGCAGTCGTGAGCTGTAACCTCTTGGAGCCGCAGTCTGGAACATGACACATGTCAGCTTATGATAAATGGTGCAGAGTGTGTGCAATTTCAAGCGCAATGCCCTTGAGATGCGCAGGACCCCGATCGCAAATGTTATTGTTAAATTAAACCTTAAAGGAAGGATAGGAAAGGGGTGGGTGTGGGGGGCGCATGCACACGCGCGCACACACACACACACACACATGCAAGAAGAGGAAAAGGGAAAATAAATGGCAAGGTAAGAAATAAAACTTTTTTATTATTTTTCATGTAACTGAATATAAAAATATCCTTATACCTGTCCAGGATATGAGACTTGCTTTCGTTTTTCCTGTATTCATTATTTTAAATTACTCCATTACTGTAGCTAACGTACGTCCTTTGATTTTTATATTTGTTCTGTTTGTTTTTTTCCTCCTCAGTTTTGGTCATTTTGCCGCACAGGCCATCCTTCTTGTTGGAGCAACCTGTGTGCAGGCATACTTGGTGTGTGCAAGTGTGGGTGTATGTGGTCTGTATTTGTCTCACACCAAAGTCTGAAAAGCTCTCTCTTGCCCAACCCCTACTGACACATTCCTAATGCCTAAGCTAATCAATTCAAAGCAGGAAACGTTTGATAGAGGGTCTGAGGCAATGGAGCGGGAAGAAGGGTAGAGAGAGGAAGCAAGAGTTTGAAAATTGTTTTTAGCTGCAAAAGTTCAAACTCATCAATGACACAAGTGACATGAGAAGTTAGCTACAAAAGTAGCAATGGGGAATGCACAGATGTAAATTAAAATCACATTAAGAGTTAAGTTGAATGTATGAAAGATGATATATCATGAGCTATGTAATGCTTTAAATAATCAATAAAAAAAAAGAAAAAAAAAAGAGTTAAGTTGTTTCCATGGAGGACGAAGTGTAAAAGAGTTCATAGGATAATTGGCTGAGTATCTATACCATGTGACCATACCTGCCAATCATATGCAGAACTCCCCAGAAAGTCTGAGTATCATCTTTGATGCGCAATTGATGCAAAAGAAGCAATTGGCTAGTCAAGAGAGGCACCTAACTTTGTTCTAGAAAGAGTCCATGCCCCGAGGATTTATTTACTTTTTCTCTTCCCCAACACACTTAGATGAAAGAATGTTTAATAGAAGAGGGGAAAAAATCCAAATCACAAAAAGAAAGGGCACCCAAGGCTTGTTTTGTGCATTTTGGCCAAGGTTGCCTAGCATCTTTGAAAACTAGAATCCTTTTTTGGTCTTTTGGAAAAGTTCACCCAGGTTTCTTGTTATTAAAGAAAATAAACATCAGACAAAACAGGACTTTATCAAAACTATAAATAATTCAATGCAGATGGATTTAAAAAGCAAGCAGATTTTTCAGAGTGTGGAGCACTGCAGGGTTTGGGTGGAAACAGAAAGGGAACATAAACAGAAAAAAAAAAGAAATGAAATTATGAACTTGTTGAGGAAAATAAATAGACACATAAAACTAATTGGAAAGAAAATAGAGGGAAAACTCAGAAAACAAGGCAAGCTTCCCAGAGTTCTGTGCAATGGCATGGTGCCTGCATCCATTGATTAAAGGCATCCCCTCTGGAAGCCACCATTGAGCACAGGCACCAGAGCAAAAAGAGACAGGTCTCTCTCATTTAATTGTCAGAGAGAATGAAATCAGGCAAGGCTTTCTATGGCTCAGGTTCATGTCAAACTGCAGTTAGAATCTAGTGGTCTGGGTTCCTGGTCCAGTGCTTTTCACCCACAGGGCCTTGTCAGTGATGTTGACCTCTGGGTGGCACCTCGACTAAACATCAAACCCTACTCTGAACCCACAACCAATTCATTCCACAGTAAAACAATTTCAATGTTGCAACTTCTTGAACTCCCCAACACAACACTACAGGAAATTCCAGAAGCCAAAGGAAACTGAATCATGCATTTAATCAATACCTCTGGAAGGGATCAAAGGGGAGCCTGGGAGTCTGATGATCTTGGACGGTTATTATAACTCTGTGAGTTGACAGGAAAGGTGGCACTCTTTGAGTTGCACAGGAAAAAACCTTCAGCAGCCACAAGTCTAGGAATTTCCTCATCCAACTACCTCCATTCTGCTTTGTAGAAAGGAAGAGATTACGGCAAGGTAGTGGCAGCCACTTTTCCAGGTGAAGGAGAAGGCAGTCTTCCACTGCTGTCACATTAGTTGATGTCCCAAACTTGTTTCCTGAGTAGCTCCTCCATGCTTTTCCTTGGTCCAGCCTTGAAGATATATAAAGCTTACTGACAGTCCTTTATTGATTTATTGAAGGTGGATTCATCAAGGCTCACACTGAATTATGTGTGCCAGGTAACAGCAGAACAGAAACGTTTTTATTTTTCTGGACAATATCCATAAATCTTCAGCAGAAGACAGGAAGTAGATGCAAACAAGTTGGCCAAACAGGCAGAACTAGTTCTTAATCAGTCAACAAACACATTGCACCCATTGGCTAAAGGAATGTTGCTTTTGTAGCTCCTACAGATGGGGAAATAATTTAAATCCAGACAGAGCCTGCACTCAATAACACAGCTACACCAGGGGTCACATGGTATGAATTCAGATGACCATGATGCAAACATGACCACTAGCCCTCCTATTCATCATTGCAATCAAAGAAGCTGCTATGATTTCAAGTTAGCAACTAAGCCAAGTGGTGTCTACCATAATTATTACACTGCTTCCTTTCTCTCTTTGAAAGTCACAGGTTCAAACGTTACCTGTAAAACACTGTGGTATGTAACCAACAACATTCCGAGTTCCTTTGCATCCATAGGAGAGCCTTTCTTATTTCATATATGTCATTTCTTTTCCAGCCTCCTAAATATTGTTGATTCAAAAACAGTACATTCTACCTCATAATTCCTATTCATATGCATTCCCTCCCCTAAAGGCTTCTTAGCATCTTTTATCTGGAATCACAGATCCAATCTTTCAGCAAAATCAGTTGTCTTAGAAGGGCACTCTTTCTTCAGCTAATGACTAGGGTAATTGCTACTAGAGTGTTTTTGAATTATACATTTGCAATCACATTCCAATTTCAAATTACTCCAAGGAGCAGCCATAAAACAAGTTAGAAGCATGGTATTACTGACATGTGTATGCATTGTTTAAAAGGGGAGGAGCCAGGGACTTCACCACTAGCAGCTTTCACAGGGTCATGACTTAAACATCATCTACTCTGAGTGAAGATCCACTTTTAAAAGAAAGTTTTATTTTATTTTTTTTTTTGTCTTGTACTTTTTTTTCCTGGAACCTATTCTTAGCTCCAGTCCTTCCTCACGTGTTTTAAGATTTCTAACTTAATCTAAGGCCAGTCCAAATTCTACCCACTTAAATCTTGAGCCCCATAAAACTTTCCTCTCTTTGGATGATGGGAACTCAGACTGACAAGTAAAAGAGTCACCTCTGGCAGAGAAGAAAGCCATTTGGAATAGCCTTCCAACTGGCTCTCCAGGCTCCAAGTCCACCACGTGGTATTGGTTTTTATTTCCTCTGTGTTAACATCCTGAGTTTTCAATATTGTTCATAAAAGCCTTCATTCTTTAGTTTTTACAACCTCAACTTCTACCAGTACCCATTACCAATGGTGTCCTCTTGGTATAGGGAACTCCTTCATTTACATTTGCTAGTATGTTTAATTCATATTTCTTCATACTGGTGTTCTTGCTAGAAAGACTTTTCCCTTCTGCTCTCCACATACCCTGAGAAATTCAAGTTATCCTTAAAGAACCTCCAGATGTCACGGCCTTCTTAAGATTTGATTGCACAAATCCCATTTGCTTTCCCTTTCTTTCACAACATTGATTGAGCATCTACTCTATTCTAAGTGTAGTTCTGGGTACTGGTTATACTAGTTAGCAGAAAGATAGGAGCTTCAGTCTAAACATTCATCTTTGCTTCCTTTCTTTCCATACTGTCATTTTGCTTGGATCATAACACATCAAATCAAACTACTCTGGCCTATATCTTAAATCAAATTAAAGTTGTGCAGGACATGGCATGGCTGAAAATCATGCTAGAATGAATGCCATAGTTTTAATCCCTGGTAAAACATTCAATAAAGATTCAAGGTTTATTTTTTTAAAGCCATAACATCAAGATAGAGAGTGATGTTTCTTCCTGAATGAATAATAAAGAAGGAAATTCAGATGATGAACAATACAGTTGAAAGGATGACTGGGCACAGATGATTCCAGGGTCTCTTCCAAGGCTCCAGTGCTGGCTCTATAATGTAAAGGATGGTCCCTGTACAAAGAGAAGGGTTCCAGATGCTTTGGCTCAACTTCATAAACTCAGCTCATTCCTATCGCTTTGCACCACTGATGACAGTCTTACATTATTAGTGTTGACTTTCAATTAGTGATAGTTTTCCAAAAATAATATTTTCAGGAAGCTTCTATTCAGATTCCAAAGAGGCTTGCCACTGAGATGAAAATGTTTGGAGAGATGCAGTCACCCTCAAAGGAAAAGCTTCAATACAAGTAAACAAGCAAATAATGCACATTTTCCTCTCTGAGTATTAAAAAAAGTAGTTTTTTTCCTTTTTATTGGAAAATATGAAACTCATCTTGGTTTATTTGTTCGAATCTATATGCTGATTTTATAAAGTCTTGAGATAATGGTGGAAAATGACCATCCCATTTAGACTAAAGAAATTCTATCGAAGTTGGATCAAGAAAAATCACAAGCTTATTTTGATTGAAGAAACAGCTGAGGAATCCTTTTTCATATAGAGTGCCTAACCATTGTTGAAAATTCAAGGAAAATTTAAGTGAGAATCCATATGGAGGATAAGAAGACAAGAAAAATTTGTCTGTGTGTATTGTATACACACACTCCTAAGTATATATGTATGCATGCCATATGCATACATATACATATCCTATCTGTTTACACACCTAGATATTTGTACATGCAAAAAGCCACAGTAGATTATGAATAAGTTTGTCAAGTTGACTTTAAAAGCTTTTAAGAAGGTAAAATAAGTGAAATTAACACACAAAGTATTTTCTCTTCCCAAATAGGTACCTTATTTTAGTCATATTAACTTATAAAACTTAATTATACATATATATGTGTGTGTATAAATTATATGCTATTTGAAATTTAACCATCTTAAAAATGAAAATTTTCCACTTTTACCATATAAATTTTCTTTATCAATTTTTAATAAAGCCCTAAAAGGGATTCTTTTAAAAATTATTTTATTTATTCCAATTTGTTATATGATAGCAGAATGCATTTCAATTAATAGTACACATTTGCTAGTATGTGGGGCACATTTTTTCATGTCTCTGGTTGTACTCAATGTAGAGTCACACCATTCGTGTCTTTATACATGTAGTTGGGATAATGATGTCCATTTCATTTTGCCGTCTTTCCTACCTCTCTGCCCCCTTCTTTTCCCTCCCTTTCCTTTGCCCTATGTAAAGTTCCTCCATTCTTCCCATGCTCTGCCCCCATCTCTATTATGGATCAGCATCCTCTATGTAGCTGTATCAACACAATCAACCCCCCCACACACTCACATACTTTCTACATGTATGACTCTATAATAAGTAATAGTTCATTTAAAGTGGTTTCCCTGAATAGAAAATAATAATGGTTACAGAAAATGGGCTTGTATTGACTTAAAAGCAGAGAATCCAGATTTTAGTTTTATCCTTGGCCTCGATAGTCACTCTGACCTTAAGTGACCTCTTCAGTCTTTCTCTAACGTCCTTTCTCTTCTGTTGTACCTCTTCACTGACTTTCATGAACATAAAAACATTCATGAATATATATGGACATTGACTGCAGGCTGAACATCTTGATGACATCTGTCAAGAACCAGGTCTAATCACCACATCCATTTAATAGTTGGGGTAGCTTGCTCTGCTTGACATAGGTTGGAAACAACAGAGAGAAACCTTGAAAGGTCTATTTGATTGTGGAGCCTGGACCAGGTATCACTAGCACAACCTACTTTGAGAAGAAATGTATATTCATATAAACATTTAAAAAAATTTAAACATACTAATGCACACAATAAGCCGTCAGCAACTTCCGAATCCACCATCAGCTTGGTGACACTGAAAGACAGAAGATAATTTTTCTAAAAACTTTTCCTTGACAGGAAAAAAAAATGTTTCTCCAAAATATAAGACATACTTTGAGTTACCCCTCATCTGATCTGTGAATTCTGAGATTCAGGATGTGATTCTAGCATTGCTACAGAAAGCACAAAAAGCCAGTGGAGGCTGAGTGCTAGATACCCTTGACTTCTTGCATTCTTTGCATCTCACAAATAAGTTGATTGTGGTTCCAGGATTTAATTCTGAAGCTAAAGTTTTGATTTTGACCAGAATCACAGAGGAAGGCGTTCAGTACTGCCTTTTAAGAAATTCTACAGGGTGAAGATCCCTGTCATATGGTGCTGGGTATGAGCCCAGTCTACGAAAAAATTTGATTTTGCTTGTCCTTGGGTATCCTGTGCTTCTAGGCCCCCAGCTTTAACTGTTCAAGAACACACAGCTTTTGTGGATGCCAAGATTAGAAAGCATCTTCCCATAGTAATATTTTTCTCCCCTGAGCAATAAGGACAAGTTCTTTAGTGGTATTTTTCTCCAACTAGCTTCTGTGTTTCTCACTAAGACTGTGTTCCTCTAGCTAGAAAGAACTATTCTACAGAATATAAGATAAGGAGGTCTCCTGGAACCTAAGTGCTTATTGGCAATGGAATATATGTTTAAATGAAAAAAAAAAGGAAAATGTGACCTGCACACTATTACCATCACTGCAGAAGCTCAGGGGTGGGCATGGAACAACTCTCCGTGGTAGACCACCTGGTAGACCTGTAGCTGCACAGGTCAGCTCTATCCCTGTATTGTTGTCCTCCAGTCCACCCATTCCAGGAGCTCAGGAGGTTACAGTTGACTTCATTCTAGGATAAAAATGGATCTCGGGGCCATTTCCCATTCATCCTTATGGTTTTGTTCACATATTTGTAACCATTAGTGTTCTCAAAGATCATGAGGGTCCATGTGTGTCCAATTGGAAATGATGAGTTTCCTAGGAAAAGAAAAGGACTCAGAACACTGCCCTGGGTGTTGCCTCCATGCTAGCCCTGAGATCAGGGATTTGGCAAAGAAACAAGTTCATTTTTCTTTTTCCTCCTTGGCCAGTTCTTCTACTCATTTGAGAAATAAAATGATCAAATTACAACTTTATGTTTAATACATATCAAGGCCAATTGGAAGGTTGATGCCTCAGAGGATCCTCCCTGTTCCTCCTTCAAAGATAGTTTCCCTCCCTCTGTGCTTTCAAAGCACTTTGTCCTTGGGACTCCAAATACACTTTTAATATGAATATGCATTTTTTGTAAGTTCATCGCTTCCCTCAGAATGTGACTGACCATATGAGCAGGGGCAGAATCTTATTCGAGGATCCAATTCCTAACATAATGTTCATTGCATAGTAGGACATTGATGAGTCTTTAGTGGGTAACTGAGTGCATTCACTAATTAATCTGTAGATGAATTGTCTAAGCTAGTAAGGAATTATGTCAAGGCTTATTCCTTCAATCAAGTATTTTCAATAAATAGACATTATAGGCCACTGAAACTTATAACACCATAGTACTGATTAAATTGTTGAAATATTTTTAAATTATTTTACTTCTTTATTGTTGACTCTCCTGAAATATATACCCAATGGATACAGGAACTACATTAGTTGGGGTTACACTTATGGAACTCTGAGTGTTAATATATAGCACATGCTCAATAAATGTTTGTTCAGTAAGTCATGAAATATACAACTTCAACATCATTAACGGTACCTCATGTCCAAGCACCTTGAAGACCCTTGGGAATGGAAGGTCTGTAAGGATTTCCTCTAGTTGTCTGAAGATGTAAATTCCTATAGATTAATTTGATGGGAACGTCTTTCAGGAATTTGGATAGCTTTTGAACTCTACTATTTTGTACCTACTGGATGATCCCTAGAGACCAAGGAGAAAAATCTTATTTGGTCTAGGACTCAAAACAGTGCTTTTTACATAGTAGGTCCTCAATCAACAAATAACTGTTCTGTATGTACTTGGTTTTTCAGTCAATTTGTGATTTCCTATTTCCACCTTTGTCTGAAAGGTCTTGCTACATTACTATCATTCTTTGAATCTTTCCACCCAATTCTATTTTATGTTCTAGGGATAGATGTGGACTGAGAAATTACAAAGACTTCATCTGATTCTTTCTAGTGATTTTTATTCACAGACCTTTAAGAATATGCTTGCAGATATTGCAGGGAAGATAGCATCAAAGGATAATGGCTGAGCTGTGGCCCCAGCCCATCAAAGGAGTCTGTACATGAACTCACTCTTTTGGTCACATTTTTGCTTTCAGCTCAAACTATTGTTATTTGAGAACAGAAATCCAGCACCATGGTTCTAAATTTTTGTTAACAGCAAAGAGGCTGTGGAAAAAACCATATCATTCCATGGAATCACTATTCAAAGCAAATTTTTGTTTGTAATGAAGAATATTCAGAATCACCCACAGAGGGAAAAGTAATGACAGACATACATTTTATTTAAATTTACTAAAAATTTTCCATTATTTGATAGCAGTATCCTGATTCACAAGATACAGCATGGAGGTGTGCTATAATCAAAGCAGCGTGGTCCTGAGAGCAGTCAGGGCTGGTTTGAATTCCTGGTTCTCTTTCTTCCAAGACAAGGAACTTCACTGGGTTGAGCTTCATTTCCTCCATTACTAGAGGAAGTAAGTTAGAGTTCAGGGAGGTGGGCGAGTGGGTTAAGGATGAGAACACACCCAAGAATGTTTGCACAGGTTTTATTTCACCATCTTTCCCTTGGAAGAAGCAAATAACACAGATTCTGATAGATGAGCTGCAAGATAAGGCTGTTCATTTTTACAAAGATTAAATAGCAGGAGAACTTAGACAGGAATTTAGAGATGACGAAACCCTCAGGTTCGCAATTATTTTATTTACTAAGAAAACATTATAATAAATTTTTAAATTTTGAATGTACTATCATATCATATAAAACAAATAAAGTGAAGTTGCTGTGAAGTAAGCAGAGTGAAAGTCCTTTGTAATGATTCCTGGGTTTCTCCAGGCAGTCCTTGGAGACTGTCCATCCACCAAGCATGCTCCTTCAGTGAGCACCAAGAACCATAGTCATTGTTCCACCCAGATGATGTGATGTTCTGTCTCCTTTGCTCCTTCACCAACACATTTCAAGAGTAGATGAATGGTTCAAGTGGACTTAAATGACTTGTTCAAGGGCACTTAATTAATTCGTAGTAGACGAGGAAATAAACTCAGTTCTCCTTTTTACCCATCTAACATTCCCTGAATCATGCCATACTGTGTTAGGCAGGGTAGATTAAGTTTTGCTCCAATAATAGCAAAATATCCCAGTGGCTTAAAGTCATTATTTATTTCTCACATATATTACATGTTCATCTTTGTGTATGAGTGAGGGGCTTTTCCCTACAAAATCATAACTCAAGGGTTTGTATTGAGAAGATTCATCCTTGGGAATCTCCAAATGTGAAAAGGAAAGGGGAAGGAGAAAAAGGAGTCAGAGTGTTAAACACCAGCAATCAGATACTTTTACACAGAAATGATATATATCTCTTCCCACGCATGCCTTTGGTCAAAGCAGAGCAATGGACAAGCAGATGGGCAACTTTAATTCTGTAAGAAGAGGAGAAAATAATGGTAGATGTTTCTGCCACAGTCACTGATTGAGTACTTAGGTATTTACTTTTAATTTTATATTCAAATACTGTTTTAGAGTAAATCATGTCACAGCTTCATGCTATCATATTAAAATATGAAAGTGGACTTGAAGCAAAGTTTAGGCATGGCAACTATGGAGTTACATGTGTATTTTATTTTAATAGCCACATCTGATGTTCAAATCAACTTAAAAGTCTTTCTTGACACCAACCTCTTGGGTCCCAGGAAAACAGTGTAACTTGGATGCTGGTAATAGAAAAAGCGTAATAGGTGGCTTTTAAAATATATCTGCAGGTTAAGTAATGTTATTAAGAAGATTGCTACGGCTGCAAGGAAGAGTGGCTGATTCTATCTGAGAGAAGGAAATTTATTTAAATCTGAGACTCTGGCAAAAGCTGGAGAGGCAAGAAGACCTGAGGTGTGTCTGCTATTACAAGACATACACGGTTGCAACACAAGGTAATTTTGGAAGCACTTAACAAAGTGGTCAAGGCAAAGGGTGATAACACCCGAGGGTTTGCTTTATTCCTCTTTACAAAGATTCAAATTCTAGGTGAGGACTTCTGGGTTTTCTAACAATTTTTCTTGGCTAAGACAAGACTGTTTCCAACAAGAAGAAGGAGGAAATAAAGAACTTAAGACGTGGGACATGTATTGGAAAGTCAAAAGAACAACAAATGCTCACCACACATAGCTCAGAAAAAAAGTAGTTATTTGTGCATCCATGGGCTCATACCTGCCCTGATTTGAACTGGGCTTCTGTCTCTCCAACCCTGCAGATCCACTGGATTAATTTCTGGCTGACTGTACTTCATGTCATCTTCTGGGTCCACTCCTATAATTTCATTTCAAAATAACCTCTCTAGTTTTGCCATCTAATACTCTTCCCCATGGCAAACACCCAAATGCCTCTTTTTATAGTTCTGGTTTTAGACTTCAGAAAAGGGGAAAAATACAGATTCAAGGTCTTTTGAAGGATTAACTTTAACTAAAATTTATTGTTGGAGGAGATTTCATCATTACCATTTCTTATTTCACCAAATAAAACTCTACAACACAGATGTTTTGCTAAAAGAAACTTCTTTATGAAATAAAAAAAATCGTCTTCTTAAAATGCAAGTTTCATATTACTACAGAGCATATTTTTTTCTCATTTAGATTTCTTCCAATTCATTATTGCATGGGCAGAGAAATTGTACCTATTTTATAGTTTGAGCATATAAATATATGAAACCACTTACACTGATTTTAAGATCCATTATAATGTGTATGCTTATCTAAATAAGTTTATTTAAGTACAAATTTTCCTCCTAGAAGTTGCTTGTAAAGTGTCTCAGTTCTTTAACATTATGGTTAAAATTCTTACTTCCAAACCTTTAAAATTATTTCTATCGTAAGTGAAGTCAATAACAAGTAAAAAAAATTAAAAGACCATTTGAAAATGAAAGGAAAATCAAAACAGAAATGAGACTTTTAAGCAAATACCTGTTTTGAACAATCTGGGGATTATTTTCTTGATTCACATTCCTCTTCTGAAACCTCAATCACTACCACACACTTGTTGGCTAATTATTTCCACAAACTGCTCTATGAAAGACTAGAAAAGATATTGTGGGTTAATATTTAACATTCTCTAGAAAAATCTTTAAAAACTATTGTTAGATATTTAACAAAGCTAATTAGATTTAAATGTTACAGCAATCTAAATGTCATCTGTTTACCCACCTATCTACCATCTATCTATCCATCTTCCAATCAAACACATATACTGTTCCTTTCTTTTCTTGTTACTAATAATAAAAACTTTAGCTACACTCAACAATGTAACAAGAAAAACTTCCCTGCTGCCAACAGTTTCTTCTAAGTCAAAGAAGCTCTATTGTCTTTCCCCTGGTAATAAATGATAATAATTAAAGGCAAATACACAATAATTAGTCACACTAGGTTTACCCATCTGGTGTACCTGCATCCTGTCACTGTGTCTTGGAAACAGATGACAAGCAGCATATTGCAGCACATCCTGCTAATGGGTCTAAGTGGAAGTGGGGAGGTAAAGAGGTCATTGAAGGAAAGGTCAGTGGCACAGAACAAGAGCATCATACTTTAAAAAAAAGTGGCCATTGACCATTTAGCTCTATATTCAAAAACATATGTGCTTCCAGGAGGTAGCAGTAAAGTAAAAAGACGCTCCAGGCTGGGGAGTCTGCAGAGACCACAAATGCTATTGTCCTTTAAATCATAATCTCCACAAGCATCATCAGAGCCATTATTTATAATTTGCTTACCATCGACCAAGAATTGTGTGCCACTTTTTAAATGATTTTCTCTACTTATAACAATCTTAGAATTTAGGTGTCAAAGCCATCTTCAATTTATAGATGAGGTAATTGAGTTAAGGAGAGATTAAGTAACTTCTATAAAGTCATCTAACTCATAAATACTGATTAAAAGAATTATAAAACTACGACATTGTTGGAGGATTTAACTAAGTACCTTGGTCTATTTTTAAATTGATCTTTTTTTTTTTTTTTAGGAGAGGGCTAACTTTTTGTACAATATAGACTTTCAGAGATGAAGAAATATGGCCATTTAGCTCTTAAAAATGCTATTCCATTTTTAAGAGTTTAACCTTTAAGGAGCATCTTGACACACATTGGATAAGACCATCAAAACTGCATTACAAATGAATTATTCTCTCTCTACAAATACAAAGGTGATGGTCACTCATGGGGGCTTCTTTGTCTCATGTGTGTTCTTCAAGGAAGAGGAACAATATCACTCAGGCAGCTGCACCTATGATCTATGACGTACAGTGCCTCTGCTCTATGCCACAATGACGTAGCATCTTCTGTATGCCATTCACGGAACTACTAACTTCATTCATGCTTTTAAAGTTCCAAATGCCCTTATAATACACACATCCACCTACATCAGGAGGCTGATACTTGTCACTGCATTTGTTTACACCCTCCGAATTTGTCATTAACTTCCCACAGGTTAAAAACTGAATTTTCTTCCCACTTTCTTTTTATCAAAAATAAGAGATAAATCACTTCCAGATTATCAAAAATAACCATCTCAGTTTGCTAGTGATTCTTGGGAAGAGTCACCTTTCTTCCTGGTCGTAAGGTGATCTATGTGTTATTGGGGAGATGGATGAGATGGAAGGGGAGTCAAGGCATGGATGGATAAGGGACTATTTGAAAGAAAAAGAAAATCATGAGTACATGTTTAAAACGGCTGGAGTGGGAAACAGTACCTCCACTTGCTCAATATTAGAGGGAAATATGAAAAAAAACAAGATCAGGAATTCGCAATCAGTGCAAATTGTTATCCGCCAACCGTTTCGGAGGCTCAGCTTGTCTTTGAAGCCCAGGGCTGTACAAAGACAGCAGCACCTGTTGCTGACTGTGCAGTCCCAGGCTCCCATGCAATCAAGGCATCCCCATCTGTGGCGAAATTTCCCAATTTTTTTTTTTAAAGATCAGATTCTTTATTGCTAATGAGCGAACAAGAGGGATGCGATGTCTTACTGGATTCTGTGGCTGCAGTATAAAGCAGGGGGAATTAAAAATTAAAATCAGCTGAGGTTTTCCCCAGTTTTCATGGCTGATGTTTACTTTCTCTCCCAAGTTCTTCTGCTTTGCACAGATTTTTCAAGGTTTCCTTCACATCAGGTGATTAGGTGCTGGCTCGATGATTTCCTTTCCTTGTGTCTATCTAGTCATTGGAGGGCGGGAGACAGACACTATGACTTAAGTTTGGATCACGATCCTGCTCCCTTCCTCTCAATTCCACATCCAATTCAATAGCCAAGAACCATAAATTCTGTGCTTTTAGTGTTTTCTTTAAAGCTATGTTCTCTTCTGCATGCCCACCATTGTGAGTTAGGATGGGTCTCTGTTATTTTTACAGGTAAGTAGAACATCCCAACAGTTCCCCCCTTGCTCTCCAATTCTCTCCCCTATCCTTTCTCCAGATTTCCTATTACATACAGCCAGAAGGAGTTTTCTAACATATTCAAGGGACCAAAACTCTACCTGGTTGAAATTTAAGGAATATATAGGGTGACTTTGGTGACCCCGAGTGCAGTTTCCAAGTCCATTTTTACCTCGACCTCTCTGCTCTGAGCAACTTGTTCCTTTCTTTAAGAAGTCTTCCTATTCTGTGAGCACCGTGCCAGCCCTTGACTTCTGTGTTCAGTAGGTTTCTGACATGGTTTCTGTAGTTGAAACCAAAACAGTGTAGATTAGCAATGTCTTCCAAGAGTGAAGGAGAAGTTCTGATGAAGATCTGATTAAAGTGTTACTCCTTCATGAAACCTTCTGCAACCTCCCTTAGAAGGAGTTATGAGATCACTCCTTCATGTTCCTGAAGTGCTTGGACTTCTCTATTCATAATATTTTTATTGATTATAATTAGATCTTTATATATGAAACTCCTGCAGTAGACAATGAATGCATGAACATTTAATCAATAGTCATTGAATGGATGACTGGCTTCTTTTTATGATCCCAACCTAATGAAGTTCTGGAGCCAAGTCCCTATGTATCCACAACCTGCAGAGCCAATCCAAATCACAACCTCTTTGTGAAAATAAAGTATCATGAAATTTACAGTCATGCCCAATCAGTTTTTTTAGGTATATATGTATCTATGCTCTCTGCCACAACAGTGAACAGAGATGAGCAGTCCCCAGGATCTGAAAACCCTAAAATACTCATTATCTGGTCACTGATAGAAAAGGTTGCTGACCTGCATCCTGGAACTTAAAAATAAACACTGAGATCCTGTGTTTGTACATTGTTTCTGAAACGCAAGTTAGGGAGCTTCTTAGACATGGAATGTAATTGTTCATCCCAGTGGAGAGACTCCCCCAAGGTCAAAGGGGCTGCCTTAATTTCACTGGGTTCTGCAGCTTCTTCTGTGATTTTGCTTTTCAGTTCCGGAAAGGTTTGCAAAAGGGTGCTTCACTGGTGCTGGGGAAATACTCTGGTCATCAGGGTTGCGTTTGATACTCTTACGAAGTCTTTAGGTTCTGTGGCTGCGTACAGCACTGATCTTTGCAGTCACTCCCAGTGCTTTTCTTTGCGTCCATTTGTTCATGCGTTACTGCTTCCTGAAGAGCAAGAATTACTTCTCTAATAGTCACATTCCTTGGATTTGCTCCTATCTCTGTAAGCCTCATCTCTTGACACAAGTTCCACTAGCAAAAACCCAAACACCATCCCTGCTCCCTGAACGCTGAATGGTAACTCTACAGCCTGGCTCTTGGTGGGATCAGAGCTCCTGTGTTCTCTTTTGGCTCCTCTGATAAATGATTGGCTATTAACCAGCCAGAAAATCAAGTATCTTTCTAACCCTTTTCTATAAAAAGGGGGAGGATGGCACCCACAAGATGTAGTGAAAGACCAGTACAATTATCCATAAAATGTGCTGGGCAGGATTGTTGTCATCAGCATGACTTTTTCGTTGTTGGTGGTTTCCTTGTTTTGCTTTCATCATTTTTGGCAACTCATGCCAGCTTCTCAAAAGGAATGAGTTTATTCAATGTAAATGTCTCAACCTCCAGGTGTCAATTATTATCAGTCCCAGGACCTCTTGGTCTTCTGGTTTTAAGGAGCCCACAGTTCAGGAAACCATTCAGGTACAAGAGCATGATTCTATGTCATACTCAGGGCTCAGATCTGCATGAGAATGGGCTTGGAATGGCTTTAAGAGCACAGAACCAACTTCATAGCAGCACACATCTTGGACGAGTAAAACAATTCTTGAGATATCCAAGCTGTCCAATATCCTCTGGGATTTTCTCCAGATCTGAGTTTCAACGAATTTCATCCTACTTAGAAGCCAGTGTAGTTCGATGTGTGCCTTGTTGCCATGGTCCAATGTGTGTAGGAATGAAAAAATGCCTGCATCGTCTTGTGGTAAGAGTCTCTGATTCTAAGCTGTTTGGCCTGGAACCATTTAAAAAATGGAGGCAGAAATAATAACAGATGAATTTTTTTCTCTCTCTCTCTAAACATTATTTTTTCTGATTCCATCCTGGAAACCAAGGAAAAACATGTTTGGATTACATTTATAAATGGATCTAATCATCTTGGAATGTTGGAGTACATTTTATATTTGGAAAGGGACAGCAATAAAGTCCTTTCTAGGCATGGAGCTTGCCAGCCCTTCAGGGATTCCTCCAGGGGACACTAGGCACAGGGTGGGGGCAGCTGGGGCAAAGCTATCTCTCTCCCATTTCACATGTGACACCCTAACAGACACGAATCCTCCCTCAGGGGCCTCCAGCCCAGCGGAGTCCTTTGATATTTGTCTCTTTAAAAACAAACCTTAATGGGAGCCTGGTCAACTGTACCTTGGAACGGCTGTCACTGCTGTGAGCTTCTTTCCTCTCGACCCATCCATCTTACTCTGCGACCAGAGCCATCTATCTAAAACACAAATCTGATCATGTCACTTCCCTTCTTAGAAACCATCAGTGCCTCCTCACTGCTCAAAGGATAATGTCTTAAACCCTTTAACAAGACTTACCAGCATTCCTGATGTGTCCCATCAGGTCCCCCTGGCAATTCCATTCTTTTCCTGTAAAACCATAAAGTCAAATATCTCCCCCTCAGTCCTTCTTTGGTGTTCTGTCATAGTTGGTACCTGCATCTCACACTGGGATGATTTTAACGTCTTGGTCCTCTGTGTAGGTACCACTCTGCATCACTCTACTCTTTTTCAAACACTGGAGGCAGAGACCATGCCCCCCTTTTTCTAATGCTGCTGACACCATGCTTGGCACTATTCAGGCCCCGTGGAAACATGAAGGACAGAATGCAACACTCAGGCACCACACAATCCTGCTTGAGTGCCTCTCCCAGGACCTTCACACTGTGGTTTAGGGGCTTGTCTCCTCTAATAGATTTTACAATCCTTGAGGGTAGGAATACTGTGTCCATCTTACCTGCCACTGTCTCAAGCTTCTGTATATTTATCGCATGTGGAGAAAGCTCCATTGTGATTGGTTAAGAAAAGGATCAAGTTTTGAAAAGGTTAAAAATTAAACAGATCTGGAAACTATGTTCAAGCAACTTTCTCCAGGGAAGTGTATGGCAGGACTTTGCTATTAGGAAGACACAAATCTTATGTCATTTTTAAAGTTCAAGGTTCAAGGGAGAAGCATAACAAGGGAGCATTAATGTAGGAGAGGAGGAAGGGATTACTTCTGGTAGTTATGATTGATTTATTCAACAAACATGTATTGAGTGCCTAGTGTATGCATGCATGGTGCACTAAGACCTGAGGAGATGAAGATGAATTAGACTTCTTCCCAGTTTTTCAGATCTCAAGACTAAGAGCTAAGATGGACCGTTGTCATGTCCATGGGGCAAGTGTTGTGATAGAAGATGGGTGGTGTACTTTGAGGACACACAGAGAAACAGCCCTTCAATCAGCCTGGGTGTTGGGGGGAAAAGGGGGGAATGGGTGAGTTTGGACATGCAAAGATGTATGTCTGCTGATGGAGAAGATGGGCTAGTCTCTCAGAAACCTGGGAATTAGGGGGAAGAATTAGGAGAAGATTCTTGATAGATCATTTTAGGACAGTCTCTCTTAGTGATGCTTCCTGTCCTCAAGGCAGACAAATCCATGGATCCCAAGTTACTGAGGGCTCTGAGAAAAAAAAAATAATAGAAAAGTCAATCTCCAAAGGGAAGAGTGATACTGTCCTCAAAGTGCCCCAGAAGAGAACAGCAGGGAGTGGCAGGTCAAACATTCCAATCTCCTGGAAGACCACTCTGAGGCTGGTGGGCTTGGTAGAAGTAAAAGGTGGCACTTTTTGCCTAACAGTTGACTGGGTGCTGCTGTTTATTTAAATAAGTATTAGATCCATAGACATTCATTTTACATTTTGAAAAATAAACCCCAGTTACATGGGATCCTAGGGAACTCTCAAATTCCTTTTTATTCATTCTCTGTTCATGGAAACATTTATATGTAGCCTCAAACAGGTCACTTATTTCTTTACTACATGCACAGAGCCCAGCAGAGAGTAGATTCCTGACAAATGTTTTTAAAAATGAAGTCGCTTGAGCAATTTTATGTTTAGTGTCATTGGGTGTTTGTTGCTGAAGGTAAAAGAACTAGATTTTGTCCCTCTCTCTAAAGAACCAAAAAATTTAACGGGAAGAAATGTGAGAAGAAACTAAATTAAGAACACAGAAAGTACAGATACTAAAAAATCACTTCAGAAATTCAAAGCAGTCAGAAAATTACATTTTCTAGGACAATTAGGAGGAGCTCAAAGAATAAGGTAGAATTTAAGGATCATTGGATTCTCTGCCCTAGATTTAAGGTTAAATATTTCTTACTAATAAGTTTACAAAATGCCTTAATGCAATGTAAAAATTAGCAGTATCCCACAATTTAAATAGGAAACCAAAAATAAGAAAGAAGGAGAAGGAGGGAGAGGAGAACATAAGAAGGAAAGTAAACAATTTCTCAAAAGATTAATTCTTTAAAAGTCTGCCAACTGTCTTTACTGCCATTTTGGAGATTTCTAATAATAGCCACTGTTTTCTAAACCTCTGACCACATGCCACGTTATATTTGTATATATACTTAGGGCTTATAAAGTCCTTTACTACATGCTGTTTTATTTGATTATATTAACAACACTATAAGATAAACTGCCCAGGTAATGGCTGCAGTAAGCTCATTTCACAGATGCTGAAGTTCAGGGAGATTTTCCTTCCCAGCTCCTCCGGCCAATAGAAAGAAGAAACCAGTTTTCTAATAATGGTCTTCAAATTCCTTCAACTCTGCTGTTTCCTGTAGAAATTTGAAAAGTTCTTCAGCTGTATTTGTGCAATGAATGAATAATTGCCCGCAAAAAAAAAAATATATATATATATATATATATATATATATATATATATATATATATATAATGGCAAAAGCTTCTCTGAAATTATTTCATCACATAAAAAAATTTAAAATGCCATGTTTAATTAGCCAAAAATTGGCCTCCCATGCTCTTTTCTGCCATCATCGCAGGTCATTTGCACCACACTATTCTTTAGTTTTCCCATTCTGTTGGGAAACCAAGGTAGAGGTGGCAGAACAGGCTAACTTAGCTCCCAAAAGAAACATAGAGAGGGGAAGAAGATCTTAATCTTGTGACTCCAACACCTACAATGCAGCAAGACCAAAGTTTGGTAGCAAGAATGGAGATTCCTTAGCTTCATCCATGGTTGATGTGTTCTACCTCACCATCATTTGCCAATGGCTGCCTGAATCTCAATGCCAAATTCTGGGTTTAGCATCAAAAGTTCTGCATCAAATTAGGATGGTGACAGCATAAGTTGCATCAGCATCTCCATCCCAGGAATTTCTAATCATTGCTATAAGGAGGCATATTTACAGACAATGATGAGAAAGAAGAACTTAGGCCTCCACTGGCCTCTGTCATCTTATTTTTCTCTGGAGCAATGTAATGACTTCAGACCTGTGGCCTCAGTATCTTTCAGAGAATTAATCTAACATGGGGCTCATCCATTATCTACTTAAATGTTTCTACTTCTTCTTTATCCTTACCTTTTAGGTTTCTTTGTCTATAAATTTTCTAGAAAATGATTCAAAGTACGATTAAACCAACTAAGAGTCAGAATGAGGAGGCAACATCATGTTCTTCTGTGATGACATAATTATTTTATCTCATGCAAAAAAAATAATTTTTGTTGTGGAAAATACAAAAAGTACAATGAAGAGGTATTTAATAATTTTCAACCACAAAAATAAGTATTAGTGAAATTTTATGTTTCCTTCACATATATACATAGATAATTTTATTTTCTACATTTTTTATATTATAAAAAAACTATTCTTCAAATATTGTATTCTAGAGTCTTTGTAAGTACACATCTAATAGCCACATTCACACCCAAACTAATAAACTGGCACTATGGTCCTTAGATGGCTCTGACTCCAATTGAGTTGTTGTCCAACATTCTTGTCTTTCCTTATATCCCCAGTGACATGGAAGTCCTTTGATCTGTGTCTAGAACTCATCCTACATCTGCTGTCAGCTCTGCCCTGACTTTGCTGCATCACCCCTAGGTCTTGTAGAGCCCTCCCATTCTCCATAGAGCAAGCCATTGGCTCTTTTTGCAAATCACATCCTGTCCCTTCTCCATTTAACACCTTCCGACCACTTCCATTTGAATTTGGAATCAATTCTGAATCCTTCAACATGGCTTGTGAGCTCCTCCTTCCATTTTATGTGCCTGATTATCACTTGACCCACGTCCTGAAGCTCTCCCTTGTTCCTTAGAGAAACTGATCGGACCATGTGTCACTTCATTTCTCATTTTCTGTTTTTCTCTAGCTGATCATAAGCTCCGTCTCCTGCCTGTGTCTGTCAACTGGTGCATCTTCCCAGCCTTGAGTGGTGACTGACATCTGGCTGGCACTCAATCAGCATTTGCTAAATGGATGAATAATATTCCATGACAAATTGTTTTAACTAGGCTTCAGTTTTAAAACATTCATCTCTTCAATACATTCATCCCGTTTCAAAAACATTGACATAATCTCACCATGTTGTTCTTCTGGTGCCAATCCTCATCCCAGTCTAATCTCTGCAGTTCCCTTGTCTTCCAAAACACATACTACTTCAGTGACTGGCCCCAGGATGCCCTCCCTGGTGCAACCTGAGCATCCCCTTTCATGCTACTTCATCTGCCTGACACAGGATGCTCCATCCTTCCCATGCCGGGAATTTCCACTGGCTGTTGCTTTTGTGGTTTCCCTTCCCTCCCTGTGGAAATCCTGCAGTGATATTATGGAAAACATGAAAGACACAGTGCCTGTCTTCTGGACACTTGCATCCTAGTGAGACCAAGACAGTAAACAATGACACAAACACAGGCACAGCAACAGTGTCACGAGAGATACAAAGCCATGACACAGAGAGAGGTTAAAGAAGACATCTCTTAGAAAAATTAGCTGGAATCTGAAAGCAAACTATCACTAGACTTGATTTTGAGTTTTCCTTCACCATGTCTTACCTGTTCTTTTTATCCCATTCAGGTGTCACTTTTATCTTTCCTCTTAGCAAAGGGCTGATTCCTGTGAGACACAGGACATAGGTACTGCAGACCTCTCTGTATTCATGGAAGGCAGTAGAAGCAGGTGGATCAGGGTTGAGGGTAAGAGGAGGGCAGAAAGAGAGAAGTGGAATGGTGAGAAGAGGGGACAGAGTCTCAGGTTAGGGTGCTTCTGACAGAATTCAACTAGGAACTTACAATACTAAGTTGGCATTTGGCTAAGCAGACTGTTGTAAAACTCACCAAGGATTTTATTGGCAGTGCAATGCGTCATTTTATTGATGTCCATCCCCTTTGAACAACCTAAAAATTGGATTCGGCTGATGGCTGGTGCATTCTTCTTGTGTTTCTGTAACTCACACCATATTAAAATGAAAGAATTGCCTAGTGATCCGTTGTCCTTTTTGCTATTCAGCTGAGACACCCTCTGATTTGGATTTATAAAGCCCAGTTAGATCATAGCTGGGAAATGAAGGGAAGCTATGCCAGGTCCTCAGAGCTCGGGTGAATCATGAGAAGACTCTCCATGAACTCTCACCTGACACCAAGAGCGGTGGAAGTGGAGACAGAAAATGCAACAGGGGTGAGGCAAGCCTCTTAAATGGGCTCCTTCTGGACTATACACTTTAAAGTCAGGAGTCAGGAGTCTGTGCTTCTCTTTGCGCCTGCTCTGAAACTCAGCTATGCTTCCCGGATCCTGAGCAGAAAACTCAAGCTTTAATAGGACCAGTCAGACTACCTAGAAGCCAGGCACAGAAAGCTGAGAAAAGAACAGCTTCCATGAGAGTAAGGCAGGCATCTAGTCTGACACCAGGCATGGAGGAGGATGTAAGGACAGAGGTTAAAGAAGGCAGAGGGTATAAGAGTAGACACTTATGGAGCATCTACTTGAGTGAACCTGGCAACCATTTAGGTGCTTGGAAATTTTCTTTTATGCTCACAGATGAGAAAGCAGGAGCTCAGTCTGGCTGAATGTCTTGTCCAAGCTCACACCACTGCGATTGAAGTCGTTCAGGCCCAGTTCTCAGAGAGCAGCGTCAGCGTCTCCTGATCATCTCACAAGCACCTGGAATTGCACTGGAAACATAGCAGGCAGTTGATCGTTTCATTGCAACTAAATGAATAAGCTAATGAGCAGAAGCACAGACTCCTGACTTCCGACATGAAGTTATTATGCATGCATCTGGATGATATTAACGGGTCTGGAGAGAGGCTGATTGGAGCATGGACAGAGCCCTCATCAGAATCTGTGACCCTGGGAATGTATGAGCTTCTTTTCCTTATCATGGAAAACAAAGATTAAGCCACCTGCTTCACAAGACTACTGTGAGGCTCAGAGGCAGTAAGATAATACAACACCTAACAGTGCCTGGCACCCACGGTGCTAAGAACTATTGTTTATCTCTTGCCTTTGCCAATGGGTGCTGAATGTGTTGGGCCTTGGATTCCAGGTCACATAAACTCCTTTCTTCCCTGGCCCAGGCTCCCCGTGCAAGGTCATATGTGGCCTTTCTAGCACATTTATCATTTTGATTTCTCTTTTCTGCTTTCAAGTCCCTGAACTGATGTGGCATCAAGACCTTCTTTTCAGATAAACTTTGATAAGGTTCTGTGTGCTGAGGTTGGGGCCCTCTGCCATGGATTTGTACCAGCAAGGGCCCGATTCTCTCTTGATTGGTATTTCAGGTTTCTAGAATGCAGGTGAGTGAACTCTTACATCACACTGAAAGAGATTTGGCCACGGTGGAGCATGCATAATCTTGACCAGGTAATTCAAGAGCCTGTGGACACTGGTGAGGGCTGGGATGATTTCAAACATAAATGAAACCCACACCGATTAGCACTGGGTCAGAGCCCTGAACTGGACAAATTAGCAACCATATTTAAAAACTAATTTTTCTCCAAAAAAAAAATAATTGTTTTCATACAGCCAGGCACAGCCCTGAATTAGGGAGGGGAGGAGAGGATGATGCCAAGGGAGGGGGAGAAACTTCTCTGCCATTATCACCTCCCTTCATCTGCTCCAGGCCTGAGCTGTCTGGGTTGCCATGGTGATGCAGGGCTGACCTCTCACTTTTTACTCTTCCAGGAGCTAAAAAGGTAAAAATGAGCCATTTGGTCTCAAATGAAAATCAACCTCCCTCAGTTAAAAGATGTTAAATCGCTTTCCCTTCATCAAACCTAATGTTCCGTAGCCAAATTTAAAAGAAGAAAAAAGAAGAAGAAAGGAGAAGGGGAATAAGGAAGAAGGCAAGCAATAGATCTCAGAAGCAAGCAGAGATGTCGGAGGCTGGAGCGGCAGAGGCGGCCACTGCAGCAGGGAAGGGAGAAAGGGCAGCCACGGGCCACCCGGAGCCGGCAACTTTCTCCCAACTCACAATTGGCTGCCAAGCCCTTTCCTCTGACTCGCACTGGCCCTGTGGTGCTCACTCTGGCTCCACCTCGCTGCCTTCTTCTTTTGCTGGCTTTGCCTCGGTGCCTGGTGTGGCTGGATTGTTGCCTTTTTCTTTTTCTCTTTTTTTTCTCTTTTTTTTTTTTATGTGCAGGGAAGTTGGGTCAGGAAATAAAAATATTGATTGAACCCGATAGCAGTAGCACGAGTCCATTAGAGCAATGTGCCCCTGGAAAGAACTGGCGGGGCACATTCATTGGCTGTGATTCATATGCCAAAGTGGCTTTCTCCAGCAACCCAGGGAGCTCTGTGAGGCTGCCAGGAATGTGACCACTCAGAGTCCAGCCTGTAGGATACCCAGACCAGGATGCCTCCTGTCTGACTCAAAGCCCAGGCTGGGCAGGTGAGAGAGGCATACAGTGTGGTGGTGGAAGGTAGGCTCCGTTGTGCATCTTGTTGCCCATTTCTGTCTTTCTGATTCATTGCAGGGCTGCTGGAAATTTGCCCCCTCTTCACTTTCATGTTCTCTCTCTTAGTCCACAGAGGAACCATCTTGCGGTCATCCAACTGTACATCATGAGCAAGGACAGCCAGGGCTGTACTTTGGCTTCAGATGATTCACTGAACTTTCATTTTGATGCAAGTTTCTAAGCATGTGGGCTTAGAGCTGTCAAACTTTCCTCTACATGTGAATTATCCTTAATTATAAATTAGGCAAGAACTACCGATTTATCACTATCAGACTTGTTTTTAATCTTTCAACTTCTTGAGCGTGAGGAAAATCACAAAAAGAAAATTAATTGTGGATGTGACGAATACAACTGATTCTTATCAGAAAGAGATGCTCACAATATCCTGAAGTGAAATCTTAGGTTTTCAAAGAAGTACCTTGGAAACCTCGAGGGCATATCAGGGGTCAAACATACAGGGAAAATTCATTAGTGACCAATTCCCACAAGTCCAGCATCAGAATAAACAAAACCAGCTTACAAAATCATAACCTGGAGGGAAAAAGAAACAAAGATGGCACCCAGAAGATTTATTCCAGAACTTTTGTCCTTTAGTCATCTTTCTCCAAATCCACATTGCACTTGTCAAAGATCTGCTTGGTTAATAATCATGGGCCTCGTTTATGTCATCATCTTCTGAAGGCGGTTTAAAGCTTGCAGAGCTTTTCTCTGTCGGATTCATGATTATCTGTTAGATCCTACCTGAACCCTGCTGTCCCTGAAACGTGGGAAAAAAGCCACTTTGATGCCCCCCACCTCCCCCACCCTGACACACACACACACACACACACACACACACACACACACACACACACGCATGGTCCATATTCTCTAATGAGGTCTCCGTGGTTGTGTTACTCCCGGGGCCCATTGCTATCGCCTTGTCTGCAGACAGAGTAGTTAGTTGCATCAAACTCTTTAATTGGCTGGCATTTTAAAAGTTTACAGGGTTAATGTTTCCAAGGGAAGGAGAAAATACTCTACCAAGCCTGCGTTTTGATCTGAGGTTCAAAACTGACATGCAGATGAAAATGGCCAGCCTCATCGCTACACACAATTCCTTTCTTTGCCTCCCAGTCCCTCTCCTTCTTCCCTCTCCACAATCTTACAGATCTCTGCGCGATTAGAGAGCCACCGATAAGAGAATGGCCAATGGTATTCTATGGTCTCAATGTAGTCTGAAGATTAAATCCCTATGAAAATAATGTATCTCTTCTGCACTCCCCTGCGGCCCGCCCCACTAAGAAGCAGCTGCTTTTCACATTTAAATGTAGCAGGGGTAACAAGAGCCTCTTTTATCAGCTACTCCTATTCATAAGGCATTAAAATACATGCCGTTTCTTAATCCCTAGTGCAGCTCTAAGGGGGCTTCAGCTTTGTGCTGAAATAGCACGTATCTTTTAAAAGTAGCTGATGGAAATCATCTTCCCCACCAAATCGGTCTCTTAAAAGCAGCTCTCCCTGAGGTTTCCACAGAACATAAATGGAGTCCAGGATACAGCGCGTCCAGCCTCCCCCTTCCACCATAAAGGGCTGGAGAAACAATGCCCAAGTTTGTTTATAAGTAGCCTCAGCAACTTGGCAAGCTGCATGCCTCTTCTCTCTCTTGTCTTTCCCACCCCCAGATGATCCTGTACCCATCTCTGCGGCAGCACAGCTTGGCAACGTGCAGCGCCACTTCTGGGAAAGGCATCCCACATAAGCCAGCCGGCCTTTGCTGAGCAAGGTCACTTTCAGAGGCGGCTGTTTCTGAAGCCAGCTTCTGGCGGAGTGGTGGGCAAGGGGTGAAGACAGGGATCAGGTAGAAAATCACCTGGATTCCCTGTTAATCCATGGCCTCGAGAGGAGCCTGTGAAGGACTAGTGGATTTTACAACCACTGAGAAAGATGTTTGGTGGGGAGTAGCTGATAGAAACTTATAGAGAAATATGATATAAATATACATGCATATATAGTTCATACATACACAGAGATATGCACATACATCATTATTCATATACATACATGCATATATACATCTGATAAATACATCCCATTTATACATATATATCATACATACACATATGCATATGTCGTTTGTGCATAAGGCAGAACACTGGGGCTAGATATAAGTATCTAAAAGTGGCATTACACAGACTATTAATACAAAGGGAACATTTAAAACACAAAAATAAGTGGCCTGAATTGTAGTTGACTCTTGTGACTATATTTTTATTGAAACTAGGTCCCTTAAGTTAACTCTTTCTTGTATATTTGAATGAAGTCTTGTTGTTTAAAAATAATTTCTCCCCCCCAAATATACATATGCTTAAATGCTCAGGCTTCCATCCAAATGCATCTAGTTTTCTATCTTTAGTAAAATTAAAGGCTTTCTACCCTCTGGGTTTATTGCCGATAAGGAAAAGGTAGAAGAAATATTTGTTGTCATATTTTGCATTCAGTTCTTTGCTTATTTTTCACTTGGATGCCGGGGGAAATCACATCCTTCTGTTAATGTTGTACTTAACATTTTACTTTAAAGGTATAATTGTTTTTGCACAGCACGTGAGTGTGGCTAGAAGGGTGTTGGATTTTAAGTTCTTCTGGCAGACACTCTTTCAGTTGCTGTGAAACCACTTATTTTCTCGTTCTTTCTTTCTGTGACTTGAGGCTGAAGTGTCGACCAGTGTCCTTTGCCTCCTACTACACATTTATTTTTAGGTACACAATGTCACAAAGTTATAAAGAAGGACATCAGACTTGCTCCCTCCTCGTGCTAGCCAAATATTGAAAGAGGCCGATAGGAATAGAAATACTGTGTGCCAGAGTGAAATGTCTGAATAAATACATACCGTCATCTCCTTTGGTGGAAAATGTCCATCTCACAAAGGTTGTAAGGTTTTTAATAAAAGGAAAAAAAATCTTCAGGTAATTCTAAATGCCCTTTAATACCATTAAAGGAAAACTTAATTCCAATCACTGAGATTTATTGAAAATCTTACTTTCTGGGGCAACAGCAATACCTTTGAATCATGGAACCTGACTGCCCTCTTCTGGTTGTGAAGAGAAATGTTAACAATCCAAAAGAATTTAGGGACTTTCAAGACATTTCTTGATTATTTCATTACTGATCACAAACTTAGATAAAGGAAATCTAAAATAATAAAGAAATGTTCACTTTTCTACTAACATCTCCTGATGACTTTAATAACAAATTAAATAATTTTCCCATAGCTCAGAATGAAATGCTTCTTCATTTGCTATTTTTTATTTTTAATACCATCTTAAATTTTCAAACTATTTTACTTTAGGTTTGGGACCCTTATATCAGACCCTAATGTCAGCCAACGTGAGGAACAAGAATTATTCTGATATTTCAGCAACTTTTGAAAAGACTATGTTGTAGTGAGCCAGTTATTTTTATTACATTGTTGTTGTTGCATTTTGTTTGGAAAAGGGACCCGGATTTATCCAAACCTCAAAAAATAGCAGTGCAGGAATTAATTAGACCATATTTTAAAGATTTAAAGGGAAAAGGCAACTAAAACTTTTTTCAGATGAAACTAAAACATAATGAAAATAACTGTTAGATAATGCCATACTTAAGTGGGTCCTCATTAGGTACTTGTTACGAGAAATATCAATACAATAAACTTAGATATCAACAGAATAATCTTAGATCTACTACTTCCTTTCCTCTATCAGTATTAGGTGACATAATATTCAGAATTAGTACCATAATTAATGAGCTTCGGATTTCTTTCTTTTTTTACTGTTTTATGTCTGAAAAAGTGCATAAGCAAATTCAGTATGATTGATACTTCTGGAGAGAGGATCATTAAATGCCAACAGAAAAAAAATTTACCCTCAATTATAATTGTGATACTACGTCAAACAGATAGAGGAAATCCTAATTCTGAGCTCTATTAAAATGCACTTATTTCAATTTCCAGTTGCTATGTATGTCCTATTAGCAGCCTGACATTTTGAGTAGTACACTAATTTATATGAATTGGGTTTTAAATGAAAGCTTTCAAGTCAACCTTTATGGAACACTGAATGTGCGATAAGCCCAGAATTAGCAAGAGAATGAGGTGGTACTTTTTCCGCCAAGTGAGCTTCTTATATGAAAGAGCAAAACCCAAACACTCCAAATTATAAAATGCTTTCATTTCAAGGACCTCACCCATAAGTAAAGCACACGTCGATTTCATCATGTTTTTCTCGAGAGACCTATTAAGTAGTTAGAAGGAAATCTAATTCTAGTCTGCAATTAGAAAATTAAAGATCAGAGGTTAAGTGTGTGTCTTGCCAGGTAGGTAGTAGCTGAACTTTAACCTGATAGGAATGGGTGGGGGGTGGGGGTCATATTTCACAACATCACACAAAGTGGGCAAAGAATACAGAAAGCTGGGGAGCAATGATCTCAGTCAAGATTGGCAGGAGAAAAGGAAAGTGCCCCTTTGATTTTCTAACTCTCCTGTATAGAGACTGCAGGGCTTGCAATGGGCCTCAGTATTCCAGTGTGCCCAGCCCAGTGTGAATCTCTTTTGATAGGGCAAAAATAAGAGGAGCCATGTTGGGGTAAGTCATGCTGCTTATTTCTAGCAGTCTGGCTCCAAGGCACCCACACTTTACAGTTGTCATGGGGATGGTGGCTCTGCACACATGGAGAACTCAGGTAGCACAGTATTTTACTTCCCCTGCTGGGGGCAGGAGCCCCATCCTGCAGAGACAATAAGGGCCACTGATCCCAGCTAGCTTGTTGCCCAGGTAACCCAGAATGGGTTCTCAAGGTCGTATTGGGCTGAGCATGCTCAGACTACCTCATTACATTAATGGGTAAGTATTGGTCTAGGAGTTAACTTCTTCCCAAGCTCTGTCACCACTTCTCTTCCCCTACCTCAGTTTACTCCTCTGTAAAATGAGGAACTTGGATCCAGTGCTTCCTAAGGCAACCTCCCAACTCTAAATACATACATTATTACTATGCCACTTGTCATTAAACTATATTGCTAAATTAAGTACCCAATCATCTCCATGAGCAAAGGACACCAATTAATTATGTGACAAAAATCTAAAGAGTTATGAACATTTTTACGTCATTTTTTTTCTTTTCAGATACTGGATTATACAAGGAAGTGCAAATTGTTAGATTTTATAGCTTATTCACTTATGCAATAAATCTGGCATGCCCTAAAACACATCCCCCCCGCTCCCCCCGCCCCCACCCCGCTTCTTCTTCTTCTTCTTTTTTTTTTTTTTAGCTAATAAGGTCATTGCTTTCTATTCCTACAGAAATCCTCTTGTATCCAGTACTAAGAGAGTTAAGTTGTTGTAGTCCAGGGCTTGGTCCTCTGGTTTTGAGAGGATGCTAGGGCGGAACTGATGCTGAGTCCTCTGGAAGGAGTCCTGTCAGGTATAGTTTCCTCCTGTTCTGCTGGGGAAGGCATTGTGACAATGGAGGCTGCAGGCTCAGCTGTTCATTGTCTTGTGCCAGTGGAAATTCCCAGAGCAATGAGAGCTATGGGGAAATGTGGCCAGAGTCAGGGAAGTAGAGAAAGCTGGGAATCAATAAAGATGAAGAATAATGTAAAACCAAATAGTAGTGCCAAAGCAATACACATACCACCATTTAAAGTACTTGCTCTGATCCACCTAAATCCGTGTGATATCTGAAGGCAGATAGTTCCGTCATCTTTGTTTAATTCTGTTCTCTCAATCCAGTAAATACACAATACCAAGTTGGTACTTGATACACAATTGTGATGGAGACGATAGAGAAGGTGGTGGTGGATAACTAGGAATGGTGGACATGGTGGAGACTTTGTAAGAGGAAGTATTCAACACAGAAGGGAAGGGACCAAGATGAAATATGAAGTATGGCAAAGGCATGGAGACAGAGCCCCCATGAGAGAGTTTCACACTCTGCTACCAGTTAGGTCTACAGAGGACATTTTGGAATTGTAATTACATGAGCCAACAAATCCCCATATTCTTGTATGAAATTCTGAATTTCTGAAAGCGCATTATTCCCATGAGAAAGCTTGGGCCCCTCACTCCCATACCTATTATATGTATTAGCTGCAGCTCTCCTTGAAATCCACCATAACCCAAAGGTTGTCATTGCCTGGTCACCCTCAAACCAAGGTCCAGGTCTTCAAGGGTGTGTACTGGAAAAGTTCAACAAACAACTCTAATCCATCCAAATGCCTTAAAGTTCTCTAAAGGTTCTCCAGGAGCTATAAGATAAAACCCTATCATACTCTACACCCTCCCTACCCCTACCAACACTGACTTCATCCTGGTTTAATGTTTCCTAGGTATATGGGTTTGTGTGAAAATTTGGAAGGAAACAGACACCAAAAATGTGTGAGCTGGCTCTTTGAGTGTCTCAGTTCCCAAAGCTATCAAATGAAGACTCAAAGATCACTAACAAATGACATTTTGGAAAACAAGAAATATAACAAAGGCTATTGAGAAGGTGCATCTAAAAAAGCCCTCAGTTATGTGTGTCAATAGATGCAAGAATAAAATTCCAAGTTTTTAGGAATGGAGAGAAAAGAGCATAGATGTCTATTAGGGACCAGTTAATAAGAGGCAGGAAACTAATGCACTGTATCCAATTATATCAAACAACAGGGACAGAGCCCTCTTCAAGATGATAAGCTATGGGCTGGGGTTGTGGCTCAGTGACAGAGCGCTTGCCTCACACATGTGAAGCATTGGGTTCCATCCTCAGCACCACACATAAATAAGTAAGCAAAATAAAGATTCTGTGTCCATTTATAACTAAAAATATATTTTTAAAAAGAGGATAAGTTACTTTTCACTTCCCCTAAGTGTTGAGATCAAGAAGGTGTTATAAGCTATGGGAACCAGGGAAGGAATCAAGATGGTACCTTTCTTGGTAAAGGCAACTGGGGATGAAGGGTGAAGTGAAGAGAGGAGAAAGACCACAGCAGTATTGAGAATTAGCCCTCAGTCAAGTGGGCATGAGTCCGGGTGGAGATTTCATTGCTAGTATTTTTTTCCTTCTCTCCATTATCTCCAATGGGAGGATCAGAGATGAAGCAATTGCTCCATAAATGCTATATCATGCTGTATTTATTAATAACACTATTATGTAGAGAATTGGAGCAAGTAGAACTAGGAACCAAGTTTAGACGGTAAAATTACTAAAAAAGTGAAGACAAAAAGCCAGCATTTTTCACATGCCACACATTCAAAGAGAAATGAGACCATTAAAAAGATAGGGACAGAGAGAGATAAGAACTTCAGCATGGCCACAGACCAACAGCTGATCTCTTGGCAAAGAGTTTTTTAAAGTAAAGGGAGATTTTACAAGTGGCCCAAACACCGGGCAGCTATTAATCTTTCAACATTGCTGCAGCCATTTGGAAAAATGAGCACTGACCATTAATTATCATAAAAATTAGATATGAAATCTTCACTACAGGAGATAATAGTTATCACGGGCTCATGGGATTTGTGAAAAGAGGAGTGAGAGACACTCCAATGAGAAGAAAACCTGGTGCTTCCTCATGTTATTTCTTTATGGTGTCATTTGAATTTAATGTGAAATTTCGGAAGAATGGTTCTGTTGATTGAATAGGAATGGAGTGTATGAAAATGCCAAGCTCTATGTTAACCAAGAACATTTGTCTAAGCAAAAGCCAGAGGAAGTAGGAAACCACACATGAAAAGCTTCACAAAAAAGTCATATACAAGCAACAGCGTGTGGGCATCTGTGTTGGCGTCTGTTTTTTGCTCTTGCGTCACATAGTTTTTGAAGCCTATTCTGTTCCAGGCACTACAACTGGTACTAACCAGGAAGAGTTGAAACTATGGCCTATGAATCCCCAAACAGAAATTTTTAAATTTTTAAATGAGAGCTCTGATTGTTTGAGAAGGGTCATCCTTTCTTAGCCAAACCAGAACTTCTTTTTTGCTTGTGTTTCCACAACAATCCATGAAAGGTCAGCCAAGCTAACCCATCCTTCCCTGCCCCTCTCATGGCAGCAGGGTCTAGACCCTGCCACATAGCATCTCCTGGTTTCCAAGAAGAAAGCCGAGCTGCAGGGCCCTAAGCGAGTCTCTCTTTGTTTCCATATGTTTTCCTAGGGGCTCTCTCATCACAACATGTTATACAACACATATCAACATCATGTCCCATTTGGTCAAAAGGCATTTCCAATCCAATGCTTCCTAACCTCTTTTAGGGGTAAGTTAACATTACCATGCCCTGACAGATCAAATGAGGAGATCCAGCCAGAAAGCATTGAAAGTTCATGACAAACCAGGTCACTTTCTATTATATCTACATTTCTGTAATAGGGTCCTTTAAGGACTGCTCTTAAAGATGGTTTACATATCCCATGTCAGCCTTTCTCTTGAATTCCACTCCAATCATATCAGGATTACTGTGTGCATGATTTAGTGGACTATGCTCAGTTACATACAGCAAATTGGCAGGTCGGGGGGAGGGGTTGGGAACACTGAGGCATAATAACAGACCCGTGTAGGAGGACAGGGCAGGAGTGGAGAGAGAGAGAAACCTAGTGTCTCATCATGGAAGTCAGTGGAGCCAAGGGGAAGGTGGAATTCAAAGAGAAGTTTAGATAAGTAGGCAGCTGGCCTGAGGCTTGGCTACCAATAGGTATTAAGCCTTTAGCCAGCAAGTGGGGGTTCAGGAGCCAATTTAGAATTTGAGAGAAAGACTGAAAAAAATATTATAGAGAATGACAAAATTTAAAAGACAGAAATGTGGAAATAAGTTTTTCAGTAGGTTCACTTTTCAAAGTGGACTTTTTAATCACAGAAAGCAGGACTCACAGTAGGTAAGAGGCGAGGGAGGATCACACGGGCCCAGGAACCATGGAATAAATAACTATGGTGCCAAATGGACCACCAAAAGATGTTGGAGATGAAATCTGAAAGCCAGGGTTGAAAGAAGAAGCCAGTGGCCAGGGAAGAGTCCTCTGAAGACACCAATGAGTGACAGCTCAGGAGGTGAGGACCCACCACCAAGAAGGGCATAGTACACCCTTCTGTGTGGACACGGTGACAGTGATGAGAGTGTGGTGGTGGATTCACTTAATACAACTGTCACAGGTGAAAGCCCACTTGAGGGTGGGGGCATGTAACACTTTCATGGCCATAGAGTAACACATCAGAATTGACTCTGTGGGACCAGACTCAACTCAGCTACCAAGCAAACTCTGCTCTCAGACAATCAGAGTCCTCGTTAGTCCCTGGTTTCATGTTAAGTAAGAGTGTACGCAAACATCCTTCACTATGAAAGATTTTAAAAGAACATATCAAGTAAGATCAGACTGTCATCTTTATTTATAAGCAATGGTTCAACTCCACTCTACGTTGTTCTTGGTTTTCTTTGAGTTTGGGTTCCAGAAGGGTCTAGTACAAACTGCTATAACCTTAATGTGGGAGGGCTTGGTCTCTCTGTGGAACAGTGAGCTATTTGAGAAATGGATTTTCTATCGTTTCAGTATGATAATATTTAATAGGAAATTATCATGGGAGTAATACGACATACACGACTCATGTTACCTGATCTGTGTAAAATGAAAATATGATTAATGTTCAGGCATTTGCGACTCCTATGAACAATGCTCTCAGAAGAAGATATATAAAAGCCTGCGATTACTTAGGCTGTCTAAGAAGGTGATCCCAAGGAGCCCCAGTTAGATATAAAATTTTACTGTACTCATAAAATTTATGTCAAACTTAATGCAGTCGAGTGGGAAGAGAACTGGATCAGAAGTTAAGATGCTCAATTTCCCTTCCCCAATTTTTTTTTTTTTTACTAAACATCTCCATACTGATGGCAATTCCCTTCTGTGGTTTCTACTTCCTCCTTTCTAAAGCTAAGGGATCAAACTAGGTTTCCTTCTAGTTGCAAAGGACTTCGAATCCTGCCTGAAAATTATGCTGAGAATGGTTCCATAATCATCTGTGATGATGCTTTGGAAAGATGGCTTAGAACATAATGTTCTTTTGTCTTAAAATTCAGTTTAAGACAATAGACAGGATGTAATAAATTATCTGCCTTGGGGTAAAAATAAATTTCTGTCTAATGTATGTGCTTAATACCTGGGTAAAAGTGCTTAAAGCTCTTTGGCTGTTTCTATTAAATAATGAATGAGCAGGATATGCACACAGGCATGTTAACATCCTGTGTTGTTTAGCTCATCTGTCACTCATAGGTTAAAACAGACACATGAGTCAAGAAGTTATACACATGCTTAATAGGCTGTAATGACGAGAAAGAATAGACAAAAATTCTCTTCCACTGTCCCACATAGTCCTTGAAATTTCTACCATGGCCTCTCAGAGATGGAAGATAAATACCAATGTCTGTATTTCTTAACTCTCTGAAAATCAAAGGATGGTGAAACTTAGCTAAAACAATTTATGAAAATATGGTTGGCATGCAGTAGTCAATCAATAAAACATCCCTTCTGCCTTCTCTTCCATCCCCTGTCACTTGTCTGCCTCCAAGCTCAGGACCTGTTTCTTGTGCTCTCTCCACTGATCCAGGTAGATGATGTGTTATCTCCAGGCTTGTGCTGATGCTGTTTCTTCCACCTGGAATGTTCTTCTCTGCATTCATTCAAATCCACCCTAATTAGGTCATGGCTCCCAGTTGCAAGCAATAGAAGCCTACTCCAGCTCTTGAGCTAAAAGAGAAACAGGAACTCTTAGAATAGTGCAAAGCTGGGAAACTAGGCATGGAAAATGGAGAGCAGCCTAGACATCTCTAGGGAGTCTAGTCAACAGGCTCCACATTCAGAAACAATATGATCTGCACACCAGTGCCACAGCTGCAGCCAATCTAACAACAAGTGAACCCTGTATTTGGATACTAGCTTTATAGTAAGAGTCCACACAACATGTGTCATGGACTGGCTCCCTGGCTGTTACCAGCCATAGTGAGGCAGAGAAAATTTCTTGACTGTAGCAGTGGAAGACAACAATGGGAAGCAGTGTCTGAATTTGACTTTCCAAGGAGAGTGTGCTCAGTGAGGAAGAAAACTCATGTAATATCATAGTGCTCATAAAAACTGTGGTTGGGCATCAGAGGGAGTCTTGGGGTGCCATGGGGTTTTGCAAAGTCATCAACCGCTTGAGAGGAGGAATCAGATCTTGAGTGAGTTTCTCTGTCAGGGAATCTATAACCATATGTATAGAAAAGCTTAAACTCGTTTGGTACCCCCAAAATATGCAAACTATAAATTCCCCCCTACAAGTTTGTTCAACAACATTCTGTTCAAGGTTGCTCTCCCATTCAAGGGCTTCCCTAACTGGCTTCCCATGACCTGAGCATCCCTCCTCTGAACTCCTTCCTGGTATCATTTCTGCCACACATTTCAGGAAAAGTATTGCATTCCTCTCAGCACATGATTTGATGTCTCCTGGAATCACTTCTAACTATGCTTTCTGACTCTACCTCACAGAGGCTGGACACATCAAGCTGTTTAAGAGGCTCTTTGTGGACCAAGGGAAAAGTGGACTTATGCTAAAACCTGAAGTAACACAGGAATTCAGTGATGCACAGAGCCCAGTTCCCATCAAAGGACATGGACTCTTGTTGGGCACTGGTGCAAGGCTGCAGAGCCATGTGATTCTATAAAGTTATCAACTCTTTAGGGAAAGAAGCACATACTGAGCATTCTTTTCCTCCTGGGAATCTATCCACTGCTTGGAGAGAAGGGCCTGAGACTGATTGGTAGCTCTGTCTGGGTTCCTTGAAATCATAACCAAGCATACTCCATGTAACTAAACACAAGCCTTGCAACTTGTTAAATAGGAAGCACATATTTTTTTTCCTTGGTTGACAAAAAATCATAAAAATATCCCAGGAAAGAATATATTCTTATCAAAAGGAAAATCTATATCCAACTAAAGCATACATTTCCCTGAAATTCTAAATCAAGCCAAAGATGATTACTGACTACAGTATTCATTGACATTAACTTCTTGCCCTTAAACAATACAATAAAAAATACTTTAAGATATTTTAGGTGATGTTATACACTTAAAAGGCTGAAATAATGGTATTTATATTGATCAGATGAAAAAGAATCATGAAGATTGGCCTCCTACTTTGTTTTCTAATTCATTATTAAAATATGTCTTTATTAAAGTTAAGTAATATATTTATGGAACTCTAAAGTTTGTTCATTTCTGACATAGGTTACAATACTTCAAATTAATTTAAAATAAACTAATTTAAACTATATGAGTATCACATAGCCATAAATATTGTAGAATGTATCCGTGATCACATGATTGCTTTAAATTCTAAAAGTAATTTATTCATATAGTAAAAATTAGTTTTCAAATATAATTTTATCAAAAATCATAAGTGTATTCATTCATTTGAATTAATAATTGGTATACTGAGAGACTGATTTTAGCATTGCAAAGGAAGTCTGATTTTTATGTCATTTTTCTATTATTTATTCTACTTGAGTATTACTAGCATTCAGGCATTTTTCTAACTTTTTGCATGCATGTTTCTAAAAACATAGACTTTCACATAAATCATTGACTTTCTACACCACATTTGCTATGTCTACTTAGACTTTCAGACATAACCTCATAAACATGTACATTTCTACTTGCCATCTAGGAGCCCAAATTAGTCTCAGCAATGTTTCCACCAGAGTTAAGAGAAGCAATCTTTGTGCAATGAATTGAATACATTATTGAATTTTTGCATATTTTGTAAAAGTGATTAGAATACTGAAGAAAGTAAACATTAATACTGGTGAAGATACATAGTTTTTAAAATTACAATTAATAGTAATAAAATAATTGTAGGTTTAGTCATATAATGCAGTACAATGCAGGCATTAAAATTTCAATATCTAAGACTATTTACTTACACTTGAAAATATTTGTAACAAATTTTAAAAGAACAAAACTGCATATGTGTATAACCTTGATTTTGTAACCCAAACTTCTTTTTCTTCTCTTAAAGGGTTCTTTCCTGCCACCCTTTCTGTAACTATGCAGACATGTGATTCTCTGTCCATGTGTGTACCTAACATCTTGGCAGTAGAAGCAGTGTTATATCTGAAAGGTTTTGTAAAGGAATCTGGTAAAAGACATATTTTGACCCAATATGCCTAGTATTGACTTCTAAAAAGGAATGCAATCCTGATAAGGACCACAGTAGTAATAGTAACAACAATAAATGTGTCTTCAAGAATTCAGGTTCCGTGGGTTATTCTTCACTAAGGACATCGTAACAAAGAAGAAGAAATGAAAAAAAAAAAAAAAAAAAAGAAGAACCTAAAAGGTAAAGAGATTAGTAATCAATTAATTATAAAGAATGTTTGGGGAACAAAGAGTCCATAACATTGAAATTGTTTTTATCATTGTAAAATTCCTTAAATGTTCAAATTTAATTAATATGACTAACATTCATGTGGCTAAATTCTTTGCCTCTGAAGAACTTCATTCAATACTATTGCTACATGTTATTATGTTTCCCTTTGGTCCCAAAGGGGAGCCTCACAGGAGCCTCTCAAGCATGCCTGCCAGCTGTACTTTCTATGCTGCTTTCATTCTTTTCCTCTGTGGGAGCCATGAGTCACTGTCCATTGTCCATGTTGCTGCTCGAAAGTGCATCCCCCCTGCTTCTGCTAATAGTGACACAAACAGAACCAAATCCATTATTTGTTCTGGAAACTGCCCACTCCCAAGCTGGCAGTCCTTGAGAAGGCACAACCAGGCAAGTTTTATGGCAAAGATGGCACATGATTGGCCCCTTGACTAACCTGCTCCAGATGTTGTTACGGGGTCTGAAGGAACTCCACTTAAAGAGTCCCTAAAGCATTACTTGGACAGTTGCCAGCTTCTTGCCCCCCCCCCCCCTCAAAAAAAAAGACAAGGTCCCAGACACAGGAGAGGGTAATGGTAAACAACATCCTGCTCTTTCCCTCTCAGCCCTCCCCATTCATGTCTCCAGAAGCAGCTACTGCCTCTAGGTGACCCTGGATCTTCCACAGAAACACCTTCCTTTTTCCATGCCAAAACGTTTCTTAAGCCCTCTGAGCCACATCTTTATTTCAGGAAAACAGTTTGGCTTTGCGCAGTGTGACTTTTATAGGATGGAAGTCTCTCCAAAAGTGAACTCAAACATCCAAGTCTAAAGAAACAGAAGATCTTCATAACTTTGAGTGACAGTTATGTGTTGGCAGCTATGACCGTTACTATTGTTTCTGTGTTCTTCATCTTTTACCCACTAGTTCTTTGAAAACCACTGAGATGAAATTATGTCTCCTTCCAAAGCTACTTGAATGGGAGCTTTGTTCCTTCTTCTCTCTGAGGGGACCTCATTGGCTCGGCCTCATTTGTGCTTACTTACTTCCCTAGAGATCCAGATTTTGCCATACAAGACTGATTATTCCCTGGTCTCCTCTGTCTCTCATCACCTCCAGGAACATCTCTGCTTTGTCTCCAAAGCTTTTCTGGTTCTGACATGTAAACCTTCATAGAACATTCTTTTCTTGGTTTCCTTTGAACTTGCTACCAGGATCTCCTCAACTTTTTGCTTCTGTCTTCATCTTTCATTGATCTATGCCAAGCCAACACCCTCCTATACTTTCTGGATCCTGTAGTTTCTGGACACGGCCAACCAGTTGATGTCTTTTTCCTTGTCAAGATGAGCTAAAATCTTAGCCATAACCAATGAAATACTTCAGAGGGGGAGGAGGGTCAGTCCAGGTGAGTATCCATCACAGGAAAATGACATACCCTATAGACAATATGTCAAGAACGTTATTTTAATTTACAGAAGAGAGGCTGCATTTATTCATTTAATACATAGCATCTCTGCTATAATAAGTACAGGCTTTGAGCTAAGTGTAATGAATATAACTATGAATTAGTCATGGCTCCTGTCCTCAAGGAGCTGATCATTCAGTAAGGGGAAATATTGAGTTCAACACTTATGCCAAATTGCTACTATGTGGTCTGAGTGTATATTACAGTTTTTGTTTAAATTTAAAGTCTTTAAATGTGTGAAACATGGCACAAAATATAAAAGGCAAAGTACTTAAGGTGAAGCTTAAATGATTGAAATCCATTTAGAGCACGTAAAACAGTTCTCAGCCATGACTTTTAGCCAAATTTCCAAATAGAAAATATTATGAACTTGGAACTCAGAGAATGAACACCAGGTAGTGTGTTGGGGATTGCTTACCTTAACATTGTTAAATGTGCTTTCATTGAGAAAAATTCCTATTCAAATGGACAACCTAGACAAACTAGTTTAAGCTGCTACAAATGAAAATGCAAAAAAAAAAAAAAAAAAAACATCTGCTTGTGACTGATTTTCCCTCATTATTTTAACTTCTGAAGAGAAAAGGTTAAAAAGGTTTTGGAGTCACTTGAATACCAATTGAATACCTTTGATTATGCATCCTGGTAGGATCCCAGGAGCCAAGGGACTGAGATTTTTAAAAGGTAAAATGCTTCAGAATCCTAAGGCAAGCAGAAAACCAACAAGATGACAAGCTTAAGAGACTGGACACTCCAGGTAGAAATGTCTAGAAAACAAATGAGGAATTGGGGAGATATAATATATTGCAGCAGAAGGAGGAATGAATGTGAGACATAACTCAGTGTGGAAGAAAGACCCAAGGAGGAAAAACCTCATTCATGTCGAATATATCTTCTTTAGAGACTCAGCAGTCACGTTGAAATAAGTGAGTCAATGCAAGAAAGCCCCTTTGATTTGGAGGATGCTTGACAGGTACAAGAAGCCAAAGAAATATGAGGGGATGGTGCAACCTAACAATAAGTACAGAGAGAGCACAGCACAGCTCGGACAAGCTAGGTCATGGAACACCTGGTTACTTCTTGGTCCTTTGGCTCACTTTTCGAAGTTTGTCAAGTGATATTTGAAAGAATGGGATTATATTGGTAGCTTTTGTGAATGAACTGGTGTTGTTGTTTTAGTCATTTCACGAAAATAAAGTGAGAAGAAAGGAGCTTAGAATCAAACTAGGTATGCTGCAAGTTCAGTTCTGCCACTTGCTGACTGTATGACTTTGGTCAACTTTCTCAAAGTTTCTGAATCACATTTCTTCCATCTCTTAAAAAGCAGTGGTATCTGTGGCTGGTGTCATGGCTCAGTGGTAAAGCACTTGCCTAGCATGCTTGAGGCACTGGGTTCAATCCTCAGCACCACATAAAGATAAGTAAATAAAGGTATTGTGTCTATCTACAACTAAAACAAAACAAAACAAAACAAAATTTAAAAGCAGCAATATCTATGAGGGAAGTCTTGTATGGAAAGTGCATTGTACATTGTAGTTGATCAGGACACATAGCTATAGGCATTATTATTATCAATATTTCTACAAAGTGTTTGGGGTTTCCAAGGAAGAAGCCAGGATATTGCCTTGAAGAAAAATATTGAAATTTTGTTGGTACATCAGCATCCTTTAAGGCATGTTCCTGTTTGAAATTCCCCACGTTCTGAAACCCAGCATCCACTTCCTGCAGAAAAGATTTTCAGATTTAGATTCTAATATGCAGTTTTGCTCCTTTCATATTTTGTTGAACCAACTTAGCACCACTTACTTTTTTAACATTGACACCCTGATCTATTATTCTCTTTCATGTTCCTTTAGCTCTTCTACTTAAAAAAAAAAAAAAAAGCCATCCACTTCAATTCTCCCTACCACTGCAGTCTATTGTCCTGAGTAATGGGAATATTTAAGTGTGAAACCAAGGGAAACCTCCTCTACTGATGATAATCAAGCGACCATAAGCTTATACCCCACTGGGATTCCTATCTTCCCTTTAATATGCCCAGCTATCTCCCTGGAGTTCAAATATCAGAAACTTTGTGCAAGAATTCAGATTCTTTCATTACTTGACAGTGGTCAAATTAGCCCAAGAATATAATGTAAGGAGAACCCCAAGTAATCAGTAAGAAATATGAAGTCCTAAAAATTGCCTTTTAATTTTTACCTTTCTAAAAATAAGGAATTTTGGTCATCTGTGCTTAATAGTCATCCCTAGGACAAGTCAATAGCTGGAAAGCAAACTCCTTCTGAACAGCAAGGGCTGAGTCAGTGGCTATCTCTGAAGATATTCCTGTAGCTAGACTCTTTTATGGGACTACCAAATTTTTCAAGAGATATCCAATAAAATCCCAAGTATAATTTTATGTGTTATATTTCACACTCTGTTTTTCAAGAAGTCATTGAAACCTAACTTTTAAAAAATATGAAATATTTAGATGAGTTAGAATTATCATTTTATTTCATCCTATTAAAGGTTTAATCTTTTACAGTCTTTTTTTAAAGATAAATTGTTAAATCCTAGACAAACTAGTTTTTGCCACCACACACTTTTGTTTCATTAATGCAGAGAAAAACATTTGCATAAGATTTTTCTTATCAGGAAGTACAATTTCAGTAGAAGTTTATTTATCTTTCATAATTGTCTGACTTTATAACCAATCTATGCTACGTACAGATCAATTGAGTACTACTAATAATTGTTATGATACATCAGTCTAAAAACATCTTTTAATTATTGTTTGTAGGAAACAAAATATATCAAAATGCTTTCATGTGAGCATACTTATTATACATGCATAACTTATTGTTTACAAATGTAATAGAGTGATTAATAAAGGATTCTCAACAAAACTATACTACATTAGAATAACAATCTGTGGAGAAGTTAAAATATGAGTTAAGAAGGAAAAAGAAAAATATAAAATCATTGACATTATTATTTTAAAAGTGCATGAGTTTTTTAAGATGTGTTAGTAAGTTTAAAAGTATTATATATACATTCAGATCCCTTTGCATGTATGTAAAAGTAGTCTTATGTCAATACTCTTCATAGTTAGTGCCAGTTTGACCCAAATTCAGTGCTTTTAGAGTTAACAGTCTATGATAATACAAGCTGAGATAGTCATTTTGGCTTATTTGCACCACTGGAATCAGGATATGAGTAGTTTTCCAATGTTAATACATTTTTCAAGAGCCTTATTGAACACTGACTCTTATAAAGAATGTTACTAGAAGCTAAAGAAGACAGGTGAAACCCGTGTTCTGCACCTGCACCATTCAGGCTGTGAAAAGTGCCATGGGAATAGGGAGAGGCGAGGGCAACATCATAGGGAGGTCACACACAGAGGCGAATCCATTTCCAATCACATCCAGTTTAACAAATTACAGAGGGTTTAGGGAAGAGGCAGCCTGTGAGTTTGGAAAGATGTGTAGGATATGCACATCTTGAAATGAGGGGAAGCCACTCAGAGAGGAGTATTAACAACTCTAAGTCCATGGATAGGAATATCTCTAAGAGTTCAATTAACAATAAGCTAGAAATCTACCCTGCTCCACATATTTTAGAAAAGGTTTCACATTTATTTCCTTGCATAGCTCATTTTATATGGTTCCGTTTGGCTATGTTTTGCAAACTGCAGGTTGCAACCCATTAGTGGGCTGTGAAAACGATTTAGTGAAGCACGAGTCAGTCAAAAAAAAAAAAAAAGTGAAACAGAAGCACAAAATAGAATAATAATAAATTAGTGTGTACTATGCAAAGTAGGGGTTGTTATTATTTTGTGAAACTTTTACTTCAAATGTATGTGATATGAAATGTAATTCTTTTATTGTAAGCTGATAAGTAACAAGGTTTAGGAAAAATATGAGATAAACATAAGCCTACCAAGAAACAGTGTGTAGTGAAAGTTTGCAGCTGGTTTTCTGATTTGAGCCATTCAGTGGATGGTGCAATATTAACCGAACTAAAGAAAATAAGAAGGGCTGGACACTGCAGTGAGATATTTGTTTATATGATAGGGGTAGGTGACAGGTGATACTGGAATGCCTTTATAATTCTAGGTGGAAACTTCAAAGAAATTTCTAACTCTCCAGGTTTATTTGAAGACACAAAATTGAAATAAATGAGCAAAATAACAATCATTGGAATTTTATCTGTGATTGAGGCTTCCAGTATTTTCTTGTGGGTGCCCTGAGATCATAGCTGATGAAAAAAAAATCTCAGGAGAAAGAACTCTTATACACTCTTATAGCATATTAGTACAACCAATATAGTAATCAGTATGGAGGTTCCTTCAAAGACTAGAAATGGAACCAGTATATGACCCAGCTGTTCTCCCCTTGGTATTTATCCAAAAGAACTAAAGTCCATATACTATAGAAGGACAGGCATACCACTGTTCATAGCAATACAATTCATAATAGCCAAGTTATGGAACTCCCCTTAGTCTCCATCAACATGTAGATGGATAAAGAAAATGTCATGGATATACATGATGGAGCTTTACTAAGTCATAAATAAGAATAAGATTATGTTACTTCCTGATAAATGGATGAAATTATAATACATTAATAAAAACATTTTAAAGTTCTCATCTGATCAGTTGCTTTGAGTGATACACTCAAAGATGCCTCAAGAAAGTGGAGATGGTGACTCTACTGATTTTTAAAGCATTATCTGGCTGTACTTTTACAGCACACATGCAAGGCTAGAAAGGGGAAGGTTTCCTGAGCATTTTTCCCCACATATGAATGTGTCTAAGCCTTTTATCATAGTGTATATAATTGACTGGGTGAGGATGAAGTGAAGTCATCAAGCTCTGCTAAGCACAGAGCTTTAAAAATGTCATTGTCACAGAGCATGCTTTCTCCTTGGAAGCTAATCTAACTTAGCAACCTTACTGGAGGTAAGTTCTCTCCAGATCAGTGGAAGACAAGCAACATTGAGGCTCCCTGTCACTCAGCAATGTCTTCTCACTAGGGGATAAACAGCACCATATAGATCTATCTCCATCTCACACATAGACCTCAGTACCGCTGCCATAAACTGCTGCCCACCTGTGTCCTAAGAAAGGACACAGAAAGTTGAGGATGTTAACTCAGAGCTGTATTCGCAAAATCCTAAGTCTTTCAAAGACTTTCACCTTCACTCTCCTTCTTCCCCTTGAGTTTTAGTGACCACTGCAAGGTAACTGCAAAAAAAAAAAAAAAAGTTTGAGAGCAAGGCCCAAAATATTTAGCAAATGCTGGTTTTAAATTGTGACACAAAGGAACTAAAACAACATGACTTGCTATATTTTAGAGATGTTTAGTTTTCAATTTTTCTCCCTGCATTTTCTCTCTTGTTAGGTTCTTTTTAAGCAGGGCGCAGGCTCTGGGTTTCTTTGCCTTAAATGAATCATCTGATGGGTAGAAACTATTCCTGTATTTTCTTTCCAAAAGTCTAAGATAACAAAGAACATCATCATCATCATGAAGTATGTGAGAAAGAAAGGCATGGAGATACAGCCTTTATCTGTATCCCCAGAGAGGGAACTGCACTTATGCCTGGAAAGGGATGGTCAAAGGTCAGGGAAATAAGAAGAGACCTGTGGGTTCTGAGGAACGGGGAGCCTGAGCCCTGCTGCTGGACACAGAGGGTATGGTCATGCATTTCCCCCTACTGTAGGTTCGCTAAGCAATACTTAAAAGTGTTAGGGAGCTAGTGATTCTCATCATGCAGGATGGAACAGAGGGATTCTTAAGAGAGATGGGAAATTGGGGTCAATAACTGATAAACATATCCCTGATGTGTGACATTATGGAAGATTCCAGAAATTAATTTCAATTCCAGTCCTATGAGGGGAGAGGGTGAAAGAAGAACTCTTAAAATGATTGATGCTAAATATTCCACCATCCAGGGAACTGAATGTTGAAATATAATTTATTTACACCAAATAGTTAAGTCTATTTTAACTGGTACATCTTGGTTTCAGGGCTAAGATTGGTACCCATTGCACTCATGTGATGTTGGATGTTGCAATATTCTTTGACTATAATTACCATTTCTCTTACACACACACACACACAGAGAGAGAGAGAGAGAGAGAGAGAGAGAGAGAGAGAGAGACAGACAGAGACACAGAGAGAGAGAGAGAAAGAGACAGAAAGAGACAGAGAGAGAGAGAGAGAGAGAGAATCAAGAGGGAAAAGCAAGTGAAACTTGTATATATATCTTGCACATCACTGGGATGTAAGGATCACCATCTTCATGGTCCAGTGAAAGCATTAGACTAATTTTTTTAAAAAAAACCAATTCCTGTGCATGTACCAAGGTCTGGAGAAGTCTGAAGGCCAGAATCTGAAATCAAGATGTCTATAGGACCATGTGGTCTCCAACAACTCTAGGGTAGATTTGACTTCTTGCCTTTTCCCGGTTTCTGAAGGCTGCTCATTTTCCTTGGCTTAGGTCTTGTAGCCACATTATTCCAACAGCTGTCTTCCTTCACATGACTTTCCCTCTGTCTATTCTATTTTGTGTGTCTCTAATGAAGATACATCATTAGATTTAAGACCCACCCAGATAATCTAGTATGGTCTACTTTCAAAATTCTTAATTTAACAAAATTTTCAAAGACCCATTTTTTTTAACAAGTTAACATTTACAGGCACCAAGATTTTGATTCATCTTCTTTGTGAGAAGGGTCCTTCTCAGCCCACCACAGCCAACATTCATGCCATTTTCTGTAGAAGAGTATTCTCAACTATGGTGTTATCCCAAAGCTCTGACAATAGAACAGATTTATGAGGTAGTTTCTAAAAAAACCTAATTCTCTATTGTCCCTGTTTTGACAATGTTCCTTCAATTTGGTCTCATCAAGAAGAAACATTTGTCTTCCACAGTAGTTACCAACTATCCTAGAAATAAAGAAACTGTACTTGAAAATATGTTATTACTTACAAGTTATGCAAATAACAATTGGACAATATACAAAATCAGAAAATATGCAGGCACATACGCAGAGAACAAAATCTAATGAAGTGTAATTACACGAATTGTACATCATTACCTTTAAAATTTTAGGAATAGCCTTGTAGAATTTACTCATCCAAATGTGTCATAAGATAGTTTCCAAAATAATAAATCATTAAATCCCCTAATTACGTGAAATATTCCATTATAAAAATAAATCATAGTACCCAGTTTCTTTTATTACTGATGGCCACTTGTTACTCAAAATTGTGCTTTAAAAAATAAAACTCAATGCATTTTTTTCTGGTATCAATCTTTCTATCACACATGGCTAGAATCAGCATTGTTGAATCACAGGTTATGTGCACCTGAACTTTATATGACTTTACCAGTTTACCCTGCACTGAGTTGTGAACATTTTTACTTCCATCTGTAAACATTTTTACTTCCAGTCTGTGTCTTCCTATCCATAAACATGGTATATTTACCTATTTAACTGTTCTATCTATGTTCAATAACATTATACAATTTTTCTCCTAAACATATATGATATATATCTCTAAATATATACATGTGAGATGTATATGTTTGTATATGTATGTGTGTACATATATATATATATATATATATATATATATATATATATATATATGAATGGATGTATATTTGTATGTATGTATGCATATTAGTGTTAAAACATTTTTATTACCCTAAAAGGAAATGTTGTGTCTTTAGGTCATACATCCTACATCCACCCCACCGAATCCTTCAAATGTGTAACTACCATCAATCTCTATATCTATCCAATCTCTATATCATTTCATATAAATGGAATAGTACAATAATTGTCTTTGTGATTGGCTTCTTTCACTTACCATAATGTTTTCAAGTTTCATCCATTTGAATGCACACACGAGTACTTCATTTCTTTCATATAAGTTGAATGATACTTAGGATTATATCTTAACATATGGTCATAGCATATTTTGTGTATATGTTCATTATTTGATTGGCTTTGGATTATTTCCACCTTTTGTCTATTTTGAATGATGCTGCTTATAAACATTCTTGTACGAATTTTTGCCTGGATATGTTTTCATATCTCTTAAGCATCTACCAAGGAGTGGAATTACTGATTTAAATGTTAACTGCATGTTTAACTTTTTGAGAAGCTAAAAGACTGTGATCTAATGAAGCTAATTTTTAATTCATATGTAATTTATATGTAATAATACTGTAGTATGAAGTAAGGACCTTTACTTTGTTTTAACCAAATGATATGTGAAATAATTTCAATAAAATCATTTTATTGATCCTTAATTTTACTACTTCTTTGAGATGTTCCAGGTTAATTTAGTAAAGTTTTAAGATGCTTGCATAGATGCCCCAAGTTCTTATCAGGATACATTCTTTCATCTCTTCCCATTATAATGTTTATAATTTTAATTGCTGCTATTCCATACAACATTCTTCAATCCATTAGAATATTTTTTTTTCTTTTAGTTGTTGATAGTCCTTTATTTATTTTACATGGTGCTGAGAATCAAACCCAGTGCCTCATACGTGCCAGGCAAGTGCGCTACCGCTGAGCCACAGCCCTAGCCCTAGAATAAATTTTTCCTTATGATATCTTTTTTCAAATAGGGTGATATTCTCCTTTTTTCTACAGATAAATTTAACAGTATTTTTATAATTCTTCTAAAAGACAATGATATTTTGGTTCAGGTCATTAAAATTATTGATTCATGAAGACAAATTTTATGCTCTTGAATATTGCAAATAGAAAAAGAGTTCTTCATTGATTAGTCATATTTTATCTAGTAAAGTTTTACTCTTTTCAACACAAGTTTCACTCAATTGTTATGTTGATTCCTTGGTTTGGCAAATATTTATCTTTACATATTTTTTTTTACTTTTTATGATTTTCTAGACATTTTCATATATTTACCAAATATTTTGCCTTAATTTTAATGGGAATACATCAAGATTGCATCCACATCTGTACTTTGATGGTAGGTTTCAGATCATTTTATATCAAGAAGGAATAATTCAAGAATCAGTCTGAATTTTTTTAATGAGGAATGGATGTTGGATTTTATCAAATGGATTGCAGAATACATTGTTAGAATCACAATTTTGTCCTTTCACCTATCATGTAATAAATTACTTTAATAGCTTTCTTAATGTTGAAACTTCTTTCAGTTCATCTTAATCTTATTAATATTTAATTTAGTACATTTGCAACTCTATTGATAGTAAGCTAGAAAAGTGTGCAGTGTTATTTTTTATAGCTTCAAAGTTACGCTAACATAAAAAATGAATTTGAGGACATTTCCACCATTTTTCTCATCCAGATATTTGAAATAGAACAGGAATTCTTTGCTCTTTGAAGGTTTGCAGGAATATACATGATTAACCTTCTGGGTGCATACTTTATTTTTTTATTTTAATTAAGTATTACCTGGACAGGTTTATAAAGTTTTTCCACAACCAATTTTGCTCATTTCTGTTTTCTCTAAAAAGCCACCCACTTTCCAGTATTAGGACTCAGTTTATTTTCCCAATCTCCTCCACATCTGTAGCTGCATTCTTCATCTCATTCCTAATGGTACAGTTTGTGGCAGAACTATATCCCTTGGTGGTTCAAACATGAACTCTGAAATTCATCAATTGTAGCATTTAATTTTTTTCTCCAGTTTCTTTTTTCAAATTGTCACTGCTTTTGCCCTAGTCTTTGATTTCTTTGATTATCTTTTTATTTTCAAAAATTTCACAAAACTCATGTCATAAAATAAGTAATTTTATTGTTTGCTGAAATAAAAATTTAATAAGCACATGTATTGCTCATTCACTATACATCAGAAATTCTTCTAATCACGTTATGTGCATTATATTGTTTCATTCTCATAGTTAATATGATGAACTATTTGGGTTTTTTTTTCCATTTTACAGATGAAGAAACTGAATCTCAGAAAAATCATTCTGCCCAATTCGACACAGGTAATAAGTGGTATAACAGGATTTAAAATCATCTGAGTTAAGAGCTCACACTTTTTTCCAGGAGATTACTGATTTGGTTATATATGAGTTATTTCTTTCCCTTCCTTCTTGCTTAGTTTACAATTTTTCTAACAATCTTAATTACATTAAGATTCCATGGAGTCTTAAAGCATCCCTGCACCTTTATTTAATTTTATAACCCATCAATATGGCAACCACTATGTTGACCATTAATCTTACAAGTGAAGAATATAAAAAAAAAAAAACCCTACCCCACCTGAGACATTGCAAGGCAGGATCAGGCTTTGCAAAGGCTCTTAAACCTCATTAGAGTTTGCATCTTGTGGTTAACCTCAAAGACAAACACCGCGGTCACAAAATGCCAAGTGCTCTTGGGTGGTTGGGATAGATATTATAAAGGGTAAGGCTCACACTAATAGATTATAGGGAAGTTGTTTAATGAATTTCAGCTAGATGTCCCCTTGCAATGAAAAGTGTTCATTTATATGCAGCAATATTTCTCTACCACTGTAAGTAGGGATCCAATAGAGCTAATGGTTTGGATTTAAATTAATGAAGCATGCATGATGTGACTAGGATTTTACATATTCAGTTCTTGAAATAATTGTCAATATTTGCTTGAGATTTTTGCATGCACTAGCCTTTGTGCCTGTGGTGGGTTCCTTGACACATCTAGCAGAGAGATAATAAGCAAGGAAAGGATTAACTGATTTTTAAATTTTTAACAAATAAATTGTGCCCGGGTTTGTTGTTGCTTGCTTTCCAATAGCAATAATTTCAGAGATTACTTACATTTTTGTATTCACCCACCACATACTGAACAGAGGCAACAGAATATTTGTTCTCTATGAAATGATCTTTTTCAATATATATGAATATTTCTTAACAGTAGGAATCATTATAAATGTTAATGGATGGCATGTCATTTTAATGACAGAATGTGATCTTGAAGAAGGCTTTGTGCATGGGTAGTGGCAGTGGTCATAAAAAACACACCGTGATTAAACAGATTCTGTGAAGTCCCCAACCAGTAACCCACACCTCAGGGACATGTGCACGACTTTGTTTTAAATGCCAATCTCATGCTCATAACAGTCCTTATTATCTAACAAGGAAAACCCAGAGTTACAGACTGCAGAGATGAGAAACGTCGAGTTGCCTAAATCTTTTCAAATGAAGAAACAGAGGAGGCACAGAGAGGAAAGCTGATTTGTCCAAATTTATGGCAGCCCTGGAACTGAAAGTTAAGTGTCTTTACCCCTGTGAAACTACTCACCAATGTAACCTGGGTTAACATTCACCTTATATATCCAGTGTACTCATATAAATCTACATATATACTGACTGGTATTTTCATGCTGCACCTGTTGTTGCATATTCAGAATTTCACAATGACACTAACACATCTTAAATAAAAGTAACCCATGTGAGTTTGAAATTCAAAAGGAATCAAGCCAGCCTGTACTCCAAGGTTCACAGGGCACTTCCTTTGACGATTTCAGGAACTTGCATAATATTCTTTGAACTATAGTAGCCCCCCAAAATCAAAATGACAGTGAAGTTCTAGCACTTTCAGGGAAAACCCAGATATGTTCTCTGTGGGGCTATGAATCTTATTCTGTGTGTGTGTGTGTGTGTGTGTGTGTGTGTGTGTGTGTGTGTTTTACAATTGCTTTTTATTTTTTTTTTGTTTTAATTTATATATAACAGCAGAATGCATTACAATTCTTATTACACATATACAGCACAATTTTTTATATCTCTGTTTGTATACATAATCTTATTCTTAATAAACATATCTCTGCAAATACCAAGGGACCTTCCCACTGGGAGGTAGAGTTTGGGGTTTGCAACATTTAGGTATTTCACACTTTCTCTTCCTTGTGATTGCTGTGATGTCTTTCTATTACACATGTGTCCAGCAAAACTAACGATCTGGATCTGTGGGTAGTAGATAATGCACGAGGCCATCACTGTCCTGCATTACAAAAAGACTGAGTTGGACATCACAACGTGGAAGCTCAGAAGGAGGAGGCACACTTGGAGTTATTTCTTGCCTGTGAAATAAGGGGTTGAATTCAATCAGTGACCTTTAACTGTTTAAGTAGAGTGCATAATAAAACAAATGAAAATGATTATTAATTAGTGGATGACCAGTTGATCTCCTACACTCCCCACACAGGATACTCTTTGGATTCCACAGATTGGAAATCCTGTGACTAGATGTTTCTAAGGTGTCTTCTATCCCTAAGGATCATTGAATCTGACACAGGTCATTACCATGCACAGGGGCTCAGAAAGAAACAGATAAGTAGTCCTTCCCAATGGTACTTAAGGTGTAATCTACCTGACTGGGTTTAGCTATGATATGGGAGATTAATAAACAGAAATTCAAATTGTCAATTCCAGCTTTCAGTCCTTCCACCCTAAATGTGGAAGGACTCCTCTGGCTTTTTTTCCCTGTTGGTTCACCTCTCCACATTCTCTGTACCCTGAAGAATGTGTCCTACTTAGCGCAAGAAATAAATTTCTCTAAGCTTTATCTTAGTGCTTCCTTCAATTTATGCTTCAGCCAGAAGAGATTTGCTAATACTTCTGCCCTCCTTAAGTGGTTTCAAGAGGTGAATTTACATACTTGTTATCTGGACAAAAAATAATGTCCTGCTTTGAAATCTTCCTATAGTATAATTCCTCCTTCCAAGCAATATTTACATAGAAATTCTGAACCAGGTGACATTATCAAAAGTCTAGGTGAAGGGGGAGGGTCCTCTCACACCTCTGGGTGATGTGTTGTTTATAATTCTTAGGTCTCTGGATAAAATCAACTTTTATTTCATTCTTCAGATCTCAGAAGTCAGAGTTAATTCAGTTAATCCCAATAATCTTTCCCATCTTTGCCAAATGAGATTAATGACCAGGGAATTTTTACCACATGAACAGGTTTTGTTTTCTACTTGTATCATTCAAGATAAGCAGCAAGCAAGCATAAATATCCTGAGACAAAATAAAGGTTAAGAAATGACATGTCAATCCCCCTGGTACTGAGAACCAGCTATGTACCAAATTATTCTACCACAGGTCAGAAGATTAGCTCAGTGCAAGCTCATCAGAAGAAATTTTTTTGGGGAGGTGGGGGGCAGTATCAGGGATTAAACACAGCAGCACTCAACTGCTAAGCCATATTCCCAGCCCTATTTTTGTATTTTATTTAGAGACAGGGTCTCACTGAGGTGTTTAGCACCTTGCTTTTGCAGAGGCTGACTTTGAACTCATGATCCTCCTCCCTCAGCTTCCTGAGGTGCTGGGATTACAGGTGTGCACCACCTCACCTAGCAGAAGAAATCTTTAGAGAATGTATGGAGGTGTAATAATTAAGAAAAAGTCTCTTCTCTACTCTTACTCCCTTAGCTCACTTCTCTGATAAATTAAAGACAGTAGGTGTGAATATTCCTCTCAGTTCCAGCATTTATGCACACAGGATCTTGCCCTTTACACAGAAGCCCTTCAAAGTTGACTGAGTCATGGGGTGATCTACAGACTGGAAATAATCTGGGACTTTGGTGGTGGCCTCCAGAGATGCATGTGATTTCAGGAATGCTGAGAAGACCATGCCACTGTGCCAGAAGTTTCACTGTAGACATCCATCTGCTGTGAGAGATGCTAGTGCTGCCTCCCACATTTCCTTGGACTATATCAACACCTTGGAGGAAAACACTCATGAAAACATTGTCTGGATTCTCCATCTTTGCTCCTCTGTATCAAGATTTTTATTGAGGGCCTGTTGAGATTTCATATTAATTTTAGTGTGAATTTTTCTAAGTGTGCAAAAAATGCCATTGGGATTTCAACAGTTTGAATATGAAGATCATGTAAGGAAGTATGACATCTTAACCATATTAAGACTTACAATGTGAACACAGGATGTCTTTCCATTTATTTGTGTCTATTACATTTTCTTTCAGCAATGTTTTATAGTTTTCAGTGTAAAAAGTCTTGTATTTTATCTTTCCTGATGCTATTGTAAATGGAATTATTAATTTCGTTTTTAGATTGCTCATTATTACTGTATTGAAACAACTGATTTTGTGTATTGATTGTTGTGTCTTAGAACTTTGATGAATATTAGTTCTAACAGGTTAAAAAAAAAGAAAACATTGTCTGGAAATAACTCATAGCCAATATTCTCAGGTCTCTGAGTACAATTAACTTTTATTTCATTCTTCAGATGAAATAAAAGATAGTGGACCTCACCCTACAGTTAGGCAGGGCATATAGCAAAGATTATAGGAACTCAGAGCATAAGGTTTCCTTACTTCAAACACAATGCCTGATGAGTCCTAAATGTATACAGAGGTAAACTTCAGAAAGAGAATCCTCACAAGAGGTGATGGAGCTAGGGGTTAAGTCATGAATTCACTGTGTACAAGATAGACACCAAGGGCAGGGAACTGATTTGGAAGGTGAGCAGAAAATTCACAGTAACTGTGGTGTGAGTGAATTTTAGAGATGAGAGAAAAGAAGAGACAAGATGGAGAGAGAAGAGAGAGACAAGATGAGGCTGACTGGTAAAGGGCCTTGTGGGTAAAAAGGGAGCCAAAGTGTACACTGTGTGTGTGTGTGTGTGTGTGTGTGTGTGTGTGTGTGTGTGTTAGTCACACAGGAATGATGATCAAACAGCTTCATCTGTCCGTGTACAAGATGGAAGGACAAGAGACCATAGGGAGGCAAGTTCAATGGTCCAACAAAGATATGAGGATCTGAACAGAAGCCAGTGCAGGGGAAAAAGAATGCCATAACTTATGAAAAGCAGTTAGAAAGAAGAATAGACTGATTTTTCCCATAGTGGAAAGAAATACTTGATATCACTGTCATTTTTCCCTTCTTTTGAGTTGGATATTTCCTGTTCCCAGTAATAGTCCTGTTCACTTTAGAATTATGCAAAATGATGTGTTCCATCAGGTCTTAAGAACAAATTACTTGAGGACAATTTTTGAATTGAGAGCGTTTAGAAGAATTACTTAATATTTTCCACTTAATTTGGCCCTAGGAGGAAAGAAATTAAAATTTTCCATTTTATGAAAAGTTTTTCCCCTCCCTTTGAACATCTGACTTGAAAGGAAAAAAAATGATTTCAACTTAAAAATACAAAATCATAAATTGCCTCTGTGAGGGTGTCTCTGTGTGTTAATATTAGTGGGGGAAGAAAATAAACCTAAAGGCTGTTTTGGATAGCTGCAATCAGTATTTGTTTGGGGGAATACTTGAAGAATAAAGTGAGTGCCAGGATATGATGGAAAATTCCTGGACACATATACCAGTTAGTTGCCAACTTTTAAAAATGAAGAGATTTTCTATATGAAAATCTAGATTTGGTCTTCAACACACAGCCACAGGACCTAGAGATGAGTCAGGGCTGCCTTCCGCAGGGAACCTGTTCTCCCCTTACTGTCCCGCTTTGTCAGCTGCTTCAGTCATTTGAATGACTTGCCTGTGTGTGACCCTCAGCCTACCACCTCCTTCTGAGGATCCTTCAGTTTTCCTTTGCTCCTCCCTCAGACTCAGGGGTCAGTGACAGAAGATTGTAAGGAGCTTTGAGAGTGAGAGCAATTTTTGCAAACTCCCGTTGTCTGCTTCCTCTTCTCTGACCAAAACCCACCTACGGCCCCTTCCATGCAGGTCTCACCCTCAATATCATAGACGGTGTTTGCATTGAAAATGGGGATTACAGGTGGGCATCAGGAAATCTAGTCATCTCAGTTTACCTTTTCCACAATGCATACATATTTCAAAACATCATGTGCACACCATGAATAAATATTTGTCCATCAACACTGTTCTAAATGTCAGAAAACAATGAATCACAATCGTGGCACCGTTTCTTGAGGACAGAATTCTTTTCATGCATCAAAGGTAACCCATATGAAGCAAAAATGATGTTATATCACAAAACCCAACAAGGAAGTATGTCTAAAGACTAAGCAGTCTTCATGCCAAGAAGCTCAAGACAAATATTCACTGGGCCCATAGAAGTGATGAGCAGGCAAAGCCCACCCCCAACCCTACACTGGAGAACTTTCCTGCTACATGAAGTGTCAAAGTTATTCCTCATGTTTCTCCCTCCTCATATCCTTAGGCACTTTATATTTTCATGCTATTAATTTCTCCCTTTTTAAAACCATTTTTTTGTTTATGTGTAAGAGTATGCTATATATCTTGAGCTTTTGGCATTTTTCTGATGCTACAAAGATTCACCATTTTTTAAAGCATTTCTGAAACATCTGTATCTTATTTCACCTGCAAATTCTTGAGTCATTTTCTTATTTTCTATTTTACTATTAGTCAAATACCAGGCTATTAGGACTAAGGTCTTTTTGAATATTGTACTAACACAGCATGTTCCTACCATAACTATTCCTACAGTTCAGCCTGGAACAGTGTTCCTTCACCCAAAAAGAACTATGTGAGATTCTGGTACATTCTGGTACATTCTATGCTCATCAAGAAATAATTAGATAATGAGACCTATTGTCTTAAACTCAGCCCCTTATCCCCCACCCTCCCCACCTCATAGCACCTGACAGCATTAGATCCCTAATGCTTAGAGGAAGCAGCATGTAGCAATAGTCACTAACAAATTGCAGGAAAAATGAGCAGAGATTGTATGCTACAGCTTTCCACTGAGTCGAAATTGACAGCAAATTGTATTTGCCCTTTTGCTTCACGTGGAGAATCCATTGTTTACAGTCAAAAGTATAAAAGCAGCACATCTTAGTGAATGGGCACCCTGACCCTTGGCTAAATATAATCTTTAACAGAAAGAGCTAACAGTTAGGGACACTAATACCTGCTGCCTGAAGACCACAAATAAAATGCTCTTTTGTATTCAGGTGGGATTATGGTCAGTGACATGGCCATTGGGAAAGGCCACCTTCTAACTTCACGTGTCTTCCTGATGAGTGTTTGAGATTCAGATGCAGTATACCTGCAAAACACACTCCATATACTCCCCCACCATAAACAGGAGACCCTTGAAAACAGTGTGCCTGTACACACAGCTGCAAACATGTCAATTCCCTGCTGATTACACCATCACTGTTGCTGAAACCCATGGGGAAGAACTCAGCTCAAACATGCGTAGCTAAGTTTTTCCCACTCTGAACTAAGGAGTGGGATATGCACAGTGAGCAATATTAACTTGCCCTATGTCCACTAATAATTTAGTAGAAACCTGGAGGGGGCTTATCAAAAGTGTTCCTTTTAATGATAAATATTTTAAGCAACTTTCTTCCATTTTGGAATAAAAATATCCAGTATAATTGTTATAATAAATATATGCTTTTTCTAATGTGAGTGTGTTTATAGAAAAAAATGTGGCTGCCATTATGAATAAAACAATAAATGAATATTATATATTCAAAGTACCTCTTGTATACAAAAGGGAAATTGTAAATATATTCTTACACAAAGACATAAACCCATGTTGTAAAATTACAAAGTAATCACTCTTACAAAGAGACTGTGCTTATATCTTTAAGATAATCATTGAATATATTTATTGACAGCTATTTAAGTGCTTTTCCATGGAAATGATACTACTCTTCAGGGACTTTATTGCTAAGAAAGTATAACTATTCCCTTCCTTGCAAGAAATAAAATATAGACTTTCTAATAGAGGATAGAATGTTTATTTTTTAGGACATGCTGATAAACACAGTTATACTTAAATTTCTGCTAATTTTTCAAAACATCCTTAATTTCTTAAATAATAGTTTAAATATATGTCTATTATAGTACGTATTTGGTGTGCAAATATTTCTATTTATGTGGCAGTACTTATGTGAATAACTTATTCATGTATGCATATGAACATACAGATACTTGTGTGTACATTTGGTCTTCCTGACAGTTTGGAGGTTTTAAAAATTTTTAAATAAAAAATTTAATCTGATGTTCTTAAATGGATGGCATTCTAACCTTCAAAAGCCTGTGTTTATCATGAATTTCCACCACCCAAAATAGTTTTGACCTAAGGTTACAATGCAGCCTCAGACTATTTCAAAGGGGGGGGGGTAAAAAGGATGATAAGCAAACACTTCATTATGGAGTCTCAGTATGTGTAAGACTCTTCAAATCCCCAAGAAGCTTTTTCAGCACATCCAGAGAGTGGTGGAGTAGTTCAAACCCAGAGGGGACAGTCAATCAGAGTCCTGCTGTCACATAACAAAGAGCTGAGCCCCTGGCCCCTTGCATCATCCTTTGGCTGCCACATTGGCTGGCTGGGGTCATTAGAATACTCAGGGTTTCCACCAAGGTGATGCATCATCAGAGGTAAGATTTTAAGTCTTAATTGAAAATGCTCACCTCTCACAAAAGTCTGTGCCCTTTTTATCCTGGATGTGCACAGAATAGAGAGGAAGAAAGGGTAAAGGAAAAGATACTTCTTAAAATCACCTTCTTAGAACATTAAAGAAACCAATGAATCTACAGTTCTGAGCAAAATTTAATTTTTTTTAGAGTCATGGAAATTGTAGCTCCAGGGGAAGAAGGGAGGGGGGAAGAGAATCAAAAATTGCAAGAACTTCATCATCAGTGCAGCTTACACAAAGGTAAACCGAGGACAGAGGTAAGTGACAAAGAGCCTCCCAATCTGATAGTGGTCCTCGATTTCCCTAACGCAAATTACTCCAGCACCACAGCGTTGACCACTGTGGCCACTCTTCATTGGTACGGTCCAGTCTTCCATAAGGATTAAATTGAAAGGAGGACTCAGCCGCAGTCAGTATTGACTAAATGAGGGTCATTTATCATCCCCTCGCATTTGCACAACACACTGGCACTGCTTTTCATGCCCTTCAACTTTTCCTTCTCCTGAAGGCCAGCCTCCTGCCCCATTAAATTCTTAACCCTTGGCTCCCTGGACCATTCTGGATTGACAACCAACTGAATACATGCACTGGCTCTTTCCATCCCGGCTCTTTCACCCCACCCACTCTCTAAAAGATCCACAGAGAAAACTAATTATGTTTTTCTAAGTAAGCAGAGTACTTCTATTTAGCAGAAGCTGGGACCCTATGTTGACCTAACACAGCATTTCAAGTAAACTGCCAGAAGCCCCATCAAATTGCTGAGAGTAATTTAGAGTATGAAATGTGTTAAATTATTCAAAGGGCTGAATAAGCATAAACAGGAGAGATATGCACACCCAGCGATGCCGGGCTGACATTTAATACATCATATTAGCACTCCTGTTAGTGCCCATCGCCCACCTTGGGGCACATCGCCCTGCACGTGCACTGACAGACAGCAAGAACTTCCTTTTCCACCAAGAGCCATGCTAACTACTCTCATTTTCAATAATTTGCCTCAGCTTCCACAACTTCCTCCTATTTAGTACCAGTTCTATGTTCATCACTCTCCTAAATAAATCAAGAAATGTTCATTTTTGAATAATAAAAGGTTTAGTCATCTCTCTTTTTAAGGTCAGCATACAATCTAGCACTGTCTCTAACAGCCAAAGGAGATTGGTATAAAAATATTAGAATATCTCTTCTTGAAATTTTAAGAAAGTTTAAACTGTAGGGTCCGAAGCTTTGCATTTCCCAATGTAGAATCTCAAAGAGTTCCCACAAAAAGAAATTGGTGGCTCTGGGGAAAAAAACCAAACAAACGAACACAGAGACGTTCTTTCATTGACTCAAATTTCATATGGGTAATTATTTCATGAGTTCATTCATTTACTTCACAATTTATATTTAATATCCACCACAAGCCATATCTAGGTTTAGAGATAGGAGAGGAAGTAAATGATAGAATAGAGAAAAATATGTCTCAGTGATTAAGTAATATAATCCTCATTGAAAAATGAGAGGTGGTAGGAGTGAGAGAGCCTAAAATAATTACAAGTCAATGCTATAACCCATAATGGAAGTGTACAAAGAGTCACACAGAGTTCAGAAAATTTAGTATCCAACTCTACAGGGAAGATGGGAGAATCTTCACTGAGCTCAAATGAGGCTCTAGGCTCATCCTCACTGAAGCTCAAACGAGGCTCTGGGCCCATTCTGTCCATATCTCTTAGGATCGCCTTCCATATTTCAGCTTAGAGTGGCTCCACTACTCAAGAACACTCAGTATGTGAAAGATGGTGGCCCCCTGTCCAGCTTCAGCCTCCTGCTACAGATAGGATGGTCCTTGGCTAGCCAGAGGTATCATCTCTGTCCTCATCACCCCTGTTTGCTTTCAGGCTAAGCTATTCAACTTCTGTGGGTCTGCTGGGCTGGCCATCCATACACCATGGAAATCAGGGCTACCAGAGGCCTCCCATGAGGTTCTTACTCCAAGAAGACAGTAGGACATGACCTCCATAATGCTCTCCTCCTGGTGGGTCACTTTAGAAACCCTTGTTGAACCATAAGCCTGAAGTTTCAGAACACCATCAAAGGATGTAGGGATCAATAATATCGTGCCTCACATCTCTTCTCAGGTCAGTGATGGCCAGAACACTAACCCTTATACATCAGCTTCATGTGCTTTGTGAAGCTCTTTCATAAAACCCTACTCGGAGTCTTTTCCTATGGGTAATCCATTCATGTGTTCATTTACTTCACAGTTTGTATTCTTTCCGGAAGTAGCTATCTCATTTGTAGTTCTTTCTTCAAATTATCCTTTCATATACTAGAGTTTCTGGCCTTCTGGAGTTCACTGACATTTTCACACAATTGTGCCCCTAAAATCATGCTTGTAGTACCCCACTTCTAGGTTTGCACCATTTGGCTTTACTATTTCCAGGTTATTATGTGTCTTAGTTAGCTTTTTTGTCACTGTAACCAACATAGCTGGCAGAAACAACTTAGAAGAGGAAAAGTTAACTTTGGCTCACAGTTTTAGAAGTTTAGTCTACTGTCAGCCATCTCCATTGCTCTGGGGCTTAGCTGAGGCAGAAAATCTTGGCAGAAGGGTGTGGTGAAGGAAAACTGCTCAGTTCATGATAGTCAGGAGACAGAGAACTCGGCTTCCCTGGGACAAAACATGAGCCCTAAAACCATGCCCCCATTGACCTACTTCCTCCAAGTATGCCCTAAATGCCTTCAGTTACAACCCATTAATCCATTAAAATTATTAATCCATCAAATGGATTAATCTACTAATGAAGAGTTTACAACTTTCCTAATATAATAATTTCACCTCTGAACATTCCTCTATTGCCTCTCACATGAGCTTTTTGAGGATATTTCATATCCAAATCATAATATTGTGTTTTGGATCCAGGAGGATTCTATTAAACCTCATGTCTTAGGCAAGCAGAAATTGTCAGATAAGAAGTAATTAGATTATGAGCATTACAACCTCCTCAGTGGATTAATTCATTTGATGGATTAATACTTTGAGTGTCTACTGGGTGGTAACAGGCAGTAGGGGCATGGCTAAAGGAAGTAGATCACTGAGGGAATACTCTTGGGGATCATGTCTTGTGCTGAGCTTCTCTCTCTCTCTCTCTGTCTCTTTCTCTCTCTCTCTCTCCCTCCCTCCCTCCCTCCCTTTCTCCCTTCTTTCCTCCCCTCCCACCTCCCTCTATCTCTCTCTCTTTCTCTGCTTGCTTGCTGCTATGGGCTTTGCCAGGCCCTTCCACCATGCTGTTCTTCATCACCTCAGGCCCAAAACAATACGGTCAGCTGACATAAATTAAAACCTATGAGACTGTGATCCCAAAATGAAATTATCCTCCCCTAAGTTGTTCTTATCATGTTATTATCAATTATTTTCATTACAGTGACTAAAAGGTGACTAACATAGAAATTGATACTGACAAGTGGGGTCATTGCTATGATTATACCTGTCCATGTGGTTCATAAGCTTTTGGCACTGGTTTGTAAGAGGAGTTTGAAAAATTTTGAAGATAGACGCTAGAGAAGTCTTATAATACATGAGGGGTTTAATCGACAATTCCAGTGGTTGCTTGAAAAACCACTATACCAATAGGAAAGCAGACAGTAAAGATTGTGCTCATGAGGTTTCAGAGGGGAACAAGGACTCTACTGGAAATTGGATTAAAGGCCATTCATGCTATATTCTGTAAAATAGTATTTATTTTATCCATGTCCTGAGATAAATAATAAATATATTACCCATGTCCTTAGACTTTCTCTGAGGCTGATTTTAAAGGTGATGGACCAATTAATGCAGCAAAGGTAATTTCAAAGCACCACAACAGTCAGGCAGTTGTCTGGGAAATTATTTTATCCAGGTTAAATCTGAGACTTAAGATTAGAAAAAAGAGGAGAAAGATTTGGAAACCTTGGAATTTTTGGCCAGAGAAGAAGCATGTATAAAATTGGGGACAAGGAAGGTGCAATTGTTGATAACATTACCACCACTAAGGAGAAGATAAGTACTTTGCACAGAGATAACAGGTCATATTCCTTAAGTGTATCTCAGAAATCAGAAAGATCATAAGCATAGAATATGCAAGGGTATACAAATGAACCTTGCTTGAGAAGATTCCCCTGGGGCCCACTTTCTTAGAGGGTCACCTAAGAAGTTGTATTCTAGGGATTTCATTCACCATATTCAGCCTCTTACACGATCCAAGGTTACTGTGGCCATTGTCCAAGTATATTTAACAGGGACACAAATGACAAGGTTACTTATGATTTACTCAACAAGAAATTTGAACATTTTTACACAGACTCTTTTCTCCCAGAACTTAAATGCATTCAAATATATTAATCACTTACAAAAAGTCTACCATAGGTCCAGTGATTTGTAGGGACTCAGGATCCAGATCATTTTCATCTTGTGTGTCAAAATTTTCAATAAAGGTTTTCAGGGCTTGCTGTCATCATGGAACAAGTGTCAAGCCATTTGCATTGGATATAAGTGCCTTTAGCTTTAGAACAACATTTATCTTGTCTGTTCTAAAGACATGGTCTCACTTAACTGCATAGACAGGGAAATTTGGTGGATTTGAATATATTCTGGCACACAACTGCTCTTCCAAGATCAATAAATAATAAGCAAAAGAGGAGTACAATGTTCAATCTCATGTATGTCTTGTTATCATCCATGTGGTGCTGATACTTCAGAGATTCGGGATGCTGAAGTTAGGGATTCATGGAGGCTTCTACAGAGATTTCAAAGGAAGGCAGACTGAAACAGGGTTAAAATCCTTGTGGAAACCCCATATGTGGGAATGCATGAATCTGTGAAAGTAAAGCTGAAGTTTCAATGCAGACTCCAGTAATTAAGGTATTCCAAGAAAATGGAACATCCTCCAAGGAAAAGTGAAAGAAAGGAGAACAAGAGGCAATATAGGCTATAACTGGCAAGACCATATGGGCAGGGCTGTCCATGCCCTTTGGGGCATGCATCTCACCACCATGTGCCCCAGATGTTGGACACAGAGCTACAGGATCTAATGTCTGTATAGCTCAGTTTAGTCTCCTTTAAATCTAATCCTTTTTTCATTAGCCATATTCCTACCTTTTAGAATAGGAATGTTTACTTTGCATCACTGTGTATTAGACGTTTGTAAATTGGTTTTTGGTATTTTACAGGGCATCACAGCCAAGAGTTTTTATCTTGAGCCTTGAAAAAGTCTTTGGACTCAGTCTTTTGATCAATCCTGGAGCTGTTAAGACTATGGGAACTCTTGGAGATGGTATTGAATGTATTTTGTATCATGCATTGACATGTGCTTTTTAAGATCAGGAATGAAATATTATGGTGTGGATCTAGTAGCATCCCCTGAAAAACAATGCAGGACTGTCTAGGGTGAAGTGATTAGATTATGAGAGGGTTATCAGTGGATTAATCCATTAGATGGATTAATAATTTGAATGAACTACTGAGTGGTAACTACAAATTGTTGGAGCATGGCTGGAAGAAGTAGGTAACTCAGAACATGCCCTGAGGCATTATATCTTGTCCCAAGATCCTCATTCTCTCTCTGCTTTGTGGCTCCCATGAGCTGAGTAGTTTTCCTCCATCTCACCCCTCCACCACAATGTTGGGCCTCACCTCTGACCCAGAACAAGGGCATTGGTCAACTATGGACTGAACCTCTGAAACTAGGAACCCAAAATTATATTTTCACTTTCTAAGTTGTTCTTGTCAGGCATTTTTGTCACAACAAGAAAAAAATCCTCTTTGTTACTATCATCTACCAACCCCCTAAGGACTCCCCAGTCTTCTAAAGATGCTATCTCCTAGCTCTTATTTCCTCTACCTCCACTCAGACATCATTTCTAATGTCCTTAATGGTGCTAAGACAAGTCACATAACATGGAGGCCTCAGAGTTCTCAGACCTTTTCATCCTTGAAGACATTTCCCTCTTATTCCAATTAAATCTCCCAGTCCCATGCCACACCTTGTCCTTACCAGAAATAGCTGCATCTCAAAATTAAAGAACATATGAACACCACTTTCCAAGCATAGTTTCTAACCTTGGAGTTCATTTGTTTAAATGCTCAAACACTCCCATGAAGATAATTATTAATCCACACTGAGATGTCTAAAACCATGGACTGCATTGCTTTGTCACTGTGCATCAACACCCTTCTGCTTTTGTTAAACATGTGGATATTTTTAATTGAGATGAAACCAATGTACAATAAACTGTACCTAAATTGTATAAATTGATATATAACGGAATTAAGTTGCTATGAACATTCACATACAAATCCTAAAAGTAGAAAGCCCAGATTAATATATATATATATATATATATATATATATATATATATATATATGGAGAGAGAGAGAGAGAGAGAGAGAGAGAGAGAGAGAGAGAGAGAGAGAGAGAGAGAGAGAGAGAAGGTGTGTCTAAATTTTTAGAAACTGGAAAACTTTTCCCAAAGTAATTGTCTCTTTTTCTATTCCTGTCAACAATTTACAGAAGTCTAAATTTCTTCATATCTTTCTAGCACTTGGAATGGTCATATTTTTTGTGTTCATTTCCCATAGTACCAGGTGTATAGAACACTCTTTTTGTTTCCAACTTAGCATCATGGCTCATTATTACAAACACTCCCTTTTTTGATTACCCTGAATTCCCTTGTTCCCCCTTTCCCTCTGTCACACTCATGCAGGAAGATTTAGAAGATTCATTGTACACATTCATTCACTTACTTTGTATATGTTCCATTGTGCCCAAGTAGTTTTGCATAAAACTATTGTATGGCAGATTACTTTCATTTTAAATTGATAATCTCCAACTTAAAAAAGCAATTCATGGTCACCAGAACCACTTTCACATTTCTCCATTCCATAAACATTCCTGTTTGTCACAACTATATCATACCTCTCTCTCCTTACTAAACCCACTGCTTTTCTACCTCGTCCCATTTTATTTTTAAATGATAATTGTGTATCAAATGTCACTGTGCAAATGAAATCCATCATCAGATGACGTCTCATTTCTCCACCATTGTCTTGGATCTGCATCCTGTTTCCCCTTCTCCTTTCTGAACTCTAGACTATTCTTCATTATGGAGTATTAGGAAAAACAATTCTTCTACAATTATGCTCTTCCTTTCTCTCATGTCTCAATATGAAACATTTCCATCAACACACAAGAATATTCTAGTATCACTCATTCTTAAAAAAAAAAAAAAAACCTCCTTCATCCATCTTCTGTCTCATGTCTCTTTTCTTTGCCATAAGAAACTTCTTACAATTGTCTGCAGTATCTCTTCCCCATTTCATGGTGCTTCAGTTTATTGAAGTGTTTTTTCTGTCAACTGAATTTTGACTTATAAGCATCAGTTAGCTTCCTCATCTCACCAAACCCAATGGCCCCTTTTGTGTTCACCCCATGTTATTTACAATGTCAACTCTTCCTTCCTTGAAACCCACCCATTTAATGTCCATGTCAATTCTTCTCTGACTGATCTCCCTTTGTTTCCTACATTGGCATCTCCTTTACCCAACCTATAACTTAGGTTTGTCAGACCTATAAATTAGAACCCTTTCATTTTCTTCTCTATGTGCCATTGTAAGGTTATATCATCTATTTGCAAGGACGTAAATATCAATTGCATTTTAATAACTGGCAAATTCACACATCCAGTGTAGCTGCTCCTTCCATCTACATTCAGTTGCCTATTTAGCTTTTCATTTGGCTACCTCAAAGCATCTTTAATACAACATAGCCAAAAATGAACTCTCGGTGTCTTCCTGAAACCTGCCCTCCCCTCCATCCAGGTCTTCCTCATTTCTGTTGCTTCCATCATCTATTCAGATGAGCCAGGCAAACACCTGAGAGTCACTCCAGAAGACTTCCTCTTCCTCATAACCTCCAACACCAGGTAGTGCATTTGAAAATTGTGCCCATCCTACTCCAAACTCTATCTTCAGTCTATTCGTTTTGTTTCACTTTCCACCACCATAGTACCAGCTTCCATCATCCCTTGGCTAAACTGCACCAATATCCTCTTACTTGATGACTCACATTTTCATTGTATTGTTCCATAGTGAACTGATGATCTTTTAAAAATATAAATATTAAATTGCCAGACCCATTAAATCTGTGCTTCCCATTGGACTTAGATTCAAATCAAACTCCTTACATTGGTACATGTACCAGCATCAGGCTCTGCCTGCTTCTGTGACCACAGCTTTTATGCTGCCCTGTATGTCTCTTCTACCCCAGACACACAGGTCTTTCAGGCCCTCATGTAGACCGAACTCTTTCCAATTTAGAAAATAAGAACACTTGCTCACCCATCTTTTGAAAACCCATCTTCCCCTAGGTCTTTGCATGTTTGACTACTTACCATCTTTCAGTTCTTATGATGCCACATCCTCACCATCCTGTCCAAATAGGTGCCTCACTATGCTCTATCTCAGCAACAATTTATTTCCTGCATAGTGCTTCTTAATTGCAATCCCTATTGCTTGGCTTATTTATGAGATTTTTATTTTTCTCCTCCACTATTCTATATACTCACCTAAGAAAAGAGACATGAGTCTATTCTTAAAATTGTATAATCACTGGCTTGCCCCTTCCTTGAACACTGCACAGTTGAGAGGGGTTTTGAATCTTTGTTTTATGGCACAAACTTAGCAAAGCACTTTCATCATGCTTAACCAGTCAGAGCTTAACAAGCCCCAACTTGCATTTGTGTAAATATTAAGCTAATGGATGCTGACATGAATCAGAGCTTCTAGTCAAATGTTCTAGGTTTGTGTGTTTTATTATTATTTGTAATGTGTTAAAATAAATTATTTTCCCATTTGTCTCATTGATTATTAACTTTCACATGTTTGTATTATGGGTTATTTGTTCTTCCAAATGATTCTTACCATTGGAAATGGGGACATAACTCAGTGGCCCAGCATTTGCCTAGTATGTGTGAGGCCCTGGTTTCCACCCCCAGCAACACACACACACACACACACACACACACACACACACACAATAACAACAACAACAACAATTTTAAAATAATTCTGAACGTAAATAATTCATCCCAGGGGCATATGATTTTGTTTTGTTTTCCATCATTTGCAATTTCTTTAATCATCGTTGCTAATTATAATTATACCTTTTCTTATTCTCCTTTACATTGGTTCTGATTAAATTTGATGACATAATATGTTTTTAAAACACCTAAAATGTGTGCCAGACATAACAAAAATAAAGGACCTCTTTCTAAAATCACCCTGCGTCATGGGCAGTGTTCTGTGTTCATGCTGGAATATACCTTTGCTTGTTTCTATAAAATTATATAAGGTGACTGCAAGTAAATAGATTCTGGATTCAGGTTTATCCAATGGAATAGAAACCGTTTCCTGATTAAACATATATTAATAGAAAGGTTAGAAAGATTTAATGAACTTCCACAAGGATCCAACTTTGGGACTGCACAAAAGGATGCTCTTTGTAAGTTTCGTGTGGGTGCTTCACTTTCTCTCTTTTCCCTCTTTCTGTCCTGTCTTGGTGGTCCTCCTTTTCCTTCTCAAACTCTTCCTCAGTCTGTAACTGCTGCAGAGATGGCCCCTTCCCAGCCCTCGCTTTGCTCCTCCTTCCTGCGTCTCTTCTCCCACTGGACCTCTGCATTCTCACATTTCCTTATCTTCTACTTTCTGCATGGGTAACCTGCTTATCCTTGAAAGTAACTCATTATTTGATGCCTGGTTGCCAATTTTTTTTATTATAAAGCATTTTTGTTGAAATTATATACCACAACTTAGAATATATAATTTACAAAATATTTTGTAATATTTTTCCATGTTATCTAGCTATCCGATGTGTACATATCATAGAGTTTCAGGACATCAAACCCATACACTATAGTTATTTTCACATTAAGATTCATTTAAAAAATTATATCATAACATATATGCCTAGTCATAACATAATAAAATTATAATTTATCACATTATAATTATAAAATGTGTTAAAATCTTGTGAAAGTGTAACCTCATAGAACTACATACATGCTTTTGCTTTGCTTATATTTTGGGGTTTATCCTTTTTGAGTGTGTGTGCTGACAGATAGGCACCTTTTCATTGATTTTTTTGGGAAATCAATCATAGGAGTGATAGTACATATGAAAAGACTTGTTTGTTTCTTTATGTTCTTTTCATAACCACAAATTATGATGGAATTATTTGACATTTTTTTTAAAAAAATGTATGCTAGCATGTAGCTCATAGGGAATATTTGTTAATGATTTGTTAAACAAAAATTTTGATAAGAGTATAGGAAAGGTGGGATTTTGGTCGATGAATTAAAGGCCATGTGGAGGTAGGTAGGGTAGGGTGTGGGAGTCAATCCATTTAAGCAGTAGGTGTGGAGCATCGACAGAGCTAGTCATTGCTGGAGAATGAGGACTGGTGCCCTCTTGGAGGTTTCCACATGGTCGGCGTGGTAAGCTTCATGGGGTGTGGGCAGAGGCTGGCATGGCAGGTAGGAAAAGCCAGACTCTGAAGGGTGATGGACAGTCATTGTGGTGTTTTATTAGGGAAATGACATGGTATGTCTTAGGTGTTTTAGAAATGTAGCACTGAGAACAAGGTCTCCACTGCTTTGAATCGAGAGCTGGGGAAGCTATGTGATGGGAGTTTCATCTGAGGTCATGGCCAAGCAGAGGGAGGCAAGGGCCAGAAATGGAAGCCGTGTTGACTGATTGGGCATATGATAATCAATAGGCATGAATAAACTGAAGCTCATTCCATTGTTCTTGGTCTTTAGAAGGAAGCCTACTTAGGTTACAGTGTGCTTTTAGTATCGGAGACAAGTGAGACTGCAGGGACCTGTCATTCCCTCCTCACGCACACCCTTCCTTCTCCATCACCTCGTTCAATCAGCATTTGTTCTAATTCTGGAACCATCTCACATTCTACTGAGTCAGAGCTGGCAGACAGATCTCTGTTGCTTGACTGCTCAATTAACACCTCCCAAAATCCATACGGTGAGCTCATAACATAGAATTAAAACAAATATTCTGGAAGCATTGGTGGAAAATCCTATTGCTAGACAGATTAAAAAGAAGACCAGATGAATCCTTGGCAGGATCCTGTAGGAACCGGCCCGGCACTGAGGGACAGCACACATGGGGCTTTATGATGTATGGCGATAGCTGCCTGAGAGAGTCTGAAGATGTGACCTTTCTGAGGAAAACTGCCACAAGTCTGGCCTCACTTGGACATTCCCACCTTCATTGAAATGCACAAACATGCATTGGGGTCCATCACCTCCTGTATTTGATGGGACAGGTTGAATATTCCATTCGTCTTTGTGACTTGATCTGTCATATGCCCAGTCATGGTAATCTAGCTAAGAACCTGCATCTCATCTCCTGTGCTTACTCTCCTCAGGGGCCCCTCTCCTCGCACCCCACCCACCCACCCAGTACAGAAGAGTCCCTTCTCTCCATTTTCCCCAAATGCAGTCATTACTGTGTGATCTAAGGGACAAAGTGATGGTGAGGGCATGAAAAGAGCAATCCATCCTGCTCACAGCTGAAACTGAAATCCACCCAAATGTGAAGGTTTTCTCCCTCAAGCTCCCATCTCCCAGCTCACCAGCCAGGCTTTCCCACCCGTGTCCACTTGCTCTTCAGTTGGAGGGGTTGGGTCCTTCTACCATGAGTCTCCTCTGGTCACTCCTCTCATCCTTCTCTAGATTGCTGAAACCCAAACTGTATTGCTAGGAGAGAGATTTCACTGTATTACAACTCTGTTCAACAGATAGGTCCAATTCTCTGTGTTAGAATCCTCTGCCTCACTTCTAGAACAGGTGGAGGGTGAGGGACGGGCAATGGTCTTTCAACAGGTTTTCCTAAACATAAAAGAAGCTTCCCCAGCACCTGGCACGGATGCTGCTCTTTTCCCTAGAATCCTACACTCATTTCCCTCTTCTTAAAGCAAACAAACAAAAAGCTATTCTTAGATATTTTTAAGAAGTTTAACTATAAAAAAACAATATCTTGATTTGATGCGACTTAAAATTTTCATTATTGAATCTCCCAACCCAGTCCTAAGGACCAACAGATGACAAACAAATCATTCCTGATCACCCACCTGGGAAGGGCAGCCTTCCTCTGGACAGTGATCCTTAACTGAAACTCCTTGGCTCTAGGATCCAAGACTTCTCTACCCTTATTTTGTGACCTGCATGCTTGGTAAATCAAGACGTCACTCCTGCAGTTTCCAGTCACCTGTCAAGGCTTCAGGGTCCAAGATATGGTTACTCACTTCCTTTGCCCACACTCTTGGTAGAAAGAGAATGTGCTTCTGCACCTGGGAAGGGCCACTGCATACTTTTTTTAATTTGTGTGTTTTCCTAAACACGTGCTGGGACTCAGAGTAAATGGTGATTCACTGAGACACAGAACCTTCTAATGTCCCCTCTAAATATGCTAACAAACAAAAAGAGGCTTTAGATCCTCAAAAATTAAATGCACAAATAATTAAAATGAATTTTTTTTGAGAAGTTGGTTCCTCAAAGGCCACATTTCAACACCAAACTCAGTCTGTTTTGAGCTGATAAACTGGTAATTTAATTATTCCCAGATTGCAAATTAGGCATCTGTGACCTGTACTCTAAATAATATTTTTCTAACTTGAAGAAAATTAACTTAAAACTCAATCGAAGCATAGTAGCTGGAAAAAAAATCCAACTCATTATGAATTAGATAAAGAATGCACGTATTGATGGTTATAACCTCACCAGGTTATAACGATTTGTCTGTTGGTTAAATGAGATGTCAGGCTTACACGGCAGTTTCTTTTAAGTCTGTCTTTAATTTTAATAATAAAAGAAATTGGAGTTTTGATCCAATATTTCCAGATATAAAAGTGCAATGTTTCCAGAAGTCATTTGATCATTTATTGTTGTAGTGCATTTTTTTTTTTGGATTCTCTTTGATGTCTCAGGTTGATTCTTCAAACAGAAATGCAAATGAAATTTAAATGAGACAATCTGATTTCCCAGACCTATGAGAGTATTCACAAATATGAAAGAGAGAGCAGAGCAGCAGCCCAGTTGTTCAGGTGGAGGGATTGGGAAGGGGATTTGGGGGGTGGGGTAGCTAACTTGGTAACAGAATCAACTGGAAGATTTCAGTGCCAAGTCCCAGGGTACTTTCTATTGAGAGCTGGAGCTTATGCACCCAACCAAGATGCTGTTTGAAGATGCTTCCTACCTCCCATCCTCTGTAGCCAGCTATCATCTTTCATCTTTAAAATCAACTTGCTTAATTTACTCTTTAAAAGATCAAGACCTGTTATTTGGACCCATGTCACATTTTAAAAATTCTATGATCCAGGCCTAGCCTTTTGGCTTCCTAACCAGGGTTTCCTCAGCAATGAGGTGGGTGCAAACTTTTTGCTATTCCTCTCAATGAGATGTGAAGTTTAATTTCCAATCCTGAGAATCTGGATTGGCCATAGTGAGTTGTAACAGAAGTATGATTTCCGAGGCTAGATTTGGGAATTTATGACTTCCACTTTCTTTTTCCCCCTTGGAACACTCTTTCTGGAGAAAGCCAACTACAACAGAAAAAGTACAGCTTCCAAGGACCACTATGCTGTGAGAAAGCCCACGTTAGCCATGTGGGAAAGTCCCAGGAGAGACAAATCGTTGGCCCACCCCAGCTGAGGCGCCGAGCGTGATGGTGAATAGACCTATCTTGATCACAGAGTAGTGAAGAACTGAGGAATGACATCCAAGACAGTGCATCCAGCCACCTTGTCCTCTTCAAGCAAGTCCAGATGAGTCACTGTGTTTGACAGGGGAGTCACCCTTGATAGATTTGGATTCCACCCAAATATCTGACCCACAAAATTGTGAGAATAGTAAATATTTATTGATTTTAGGCACTAAGTGTGTATGAATTTCTTATGGAACAACAGATAACCAGAACCTACTTAAAGCCATTTTCCTCTCATCTGAAAAGTGAGGGCACTTGTAGCTGCCCATAAAGTCCTTTCTCCCAGTCTGTTTAAATGCTTGTTGTCTATCTAAAATACTACATTTTCCAGACTCTCTTATGGTTAGAGAAAACAATGACACTGCATTCTGGCAAAAGAGAAATAAGAGAAAGCCAGAGAACACACTACTGAGAAATACTTTTAAAGGATGATGCTTACTTTATTTTAGCTACATTTCTCCTTTTTAGATAGTGATGCAAGAGCTGGAACTCCAGCAACCATATTGGACCAGGGGATATAGGCTGAGTATTATGAACCATCAAGACAGAAAGATGCTTTTTCTTAATTATTCTTCATAAGTTATCATGAAAGGAAGACGGTTACTATGTGTAGTCACACCTAAAGCTACCTATGCACAGCTCACTGGGTTAATGATAGAGTCAAATGTTCATTTATGGAAATACATTCTTCTTTGTTTTCAATAAAGGCCATCACCTTCCATCTTTCTCTCATGTTCTTGATTGTTCCAGACCTGTAACAGTGAACTTCAATATTTCAAAAACTATTTAATCTTTCACAACCTTGTTGATAACAAAGGCAAGGAGAGGCATGGTTTCACCGCTAGGAATGCAGTGAGTTAGGGCTATTTCAAGCACAGAAAAAAAGAACTACACCTTTTAATAGCCAGTCTTCAAAATGCCAATCATCAGAGAGAGCAACACACTTACAGAAAACTTAGGCAACTTTGGGAGTAGGAAAAGCAAGGTTTTATTGGTGTCCACTCAGCATTCATCAGCGTCTCCAGCTAGAATGTCCAGTAACAGACTGTATGACTTTTGTAATTTTGAAGTTTGTAATTTTGATATCATCTGATCCTATACCAATGAAGCAAATTAAGATTCGATCCCCACTTGCTGATAAGGCAATTGGGCTCAGAGAAGTCCAGTAGGTTGCCTAAAAGAACAGAGCTGACCTACCTAGGTTGCAAACCATGTCCGTAGGATTCCCATGTTATTTCCAGCACACCCTATGCTTGACCACGCCTTTTGTAAGGAAAAGTGTAGAGTAGCCGGAACAGGAATGGCGCTTCACACACCCCCCCCCCCCCCCCCGCCAATAAGCTCTCATAAAACCTGCAGGTGCCCAGATGGCACCTGTCATCCAGAAACCTCTGCTTTCTCGTTTTCAGCTCTTCCATTGCAGGAGGGAAGACGGATAGCTTGGTCTCCCAGCGGCACTCTGCACTGATGCCACTTTGACCCTGCCCATCTGAGAAAGGAGGCCAGTGGATCCCTGGACCACAGGCAGGAGCTGGGCAAGAACGGGGAAGAGGTGGGAGGCACTGTGAGTCATTTCAAGGTATCATGAGGCAATGGGCAGCTTATCCCCAGGTCCTCTCAGCCCCACATCCTGAGCCTTCCTGAATAGGACCTGCCTTCTTCACTCATTGATAGAGAGTGGGGACAGAGCTTGGGGCCTGTGTCAATCAGTCCAAGGAGAATATGTGTTTCCCCATCTCTGCTTCAGTTAAAGAGGGCTCTTAGATTGGTGGTATGGATACAGGGGTGGGGAGAGGGAGGATTTTATTGGTTAACAGAAGCTGCTAATTATTTTCTCAAATGCTCTCCACACCTGCCACAGGCTCATCTTTTCACCTTCATCTTTCATCTCACACACACTCAAGAGCTGGGTTTTGTCCTGCCGTTAGCTAGACCCTACTACCTGCAGTCTTTCCCTTGCCTCCCTTTCATAAGGAAGGTTCTGAAGCACAAATCCCAACCAGCTCTGTGTTCTGCCTACACACCTCCCCAGCTCTCAGGCCCTAAGCAGACACCAACATCACTTTGATGAAAGGCTTCTCACTGCTCATGACTCTAGCTGCTCCACAATCCCAGAGTGCCCCGTGGGTTGTGTCACACCATCTCTCCACAAGATGCTTCCCCAAACCCTCAGCACATTCTCTCTCTTCACTTCTTCCATCCGCTGTGGCTCCTTCGTCGAGCACATACTCTTTCATGTTGTGGCATAGATGAGTTTGGGTTCTTTGCTTCCCCTCCAGCTTTACTGGCCTCCATGGTCTCCAGGTCTAGTGCAGTGATGGGATATAATAGCTGCTCAATAAATTTTTGTTAAATAAGTAAGCAGAATTTGAAAGGATTTGGGCTTCTAGATAAAACAGATATATCACTTAGGAGATTCATCGCCAGCCTGCCTACTTCCAATAATTGCTATATATTTACTACCTAATAGCTGGGAATAAATACACATTATATCATTTCTCTAAACAACGTAGCTAAATCAGGTCAGTTTAATGCAATATATAAATGACAAATTTGCAAAATGCCCCTCTCCATAAAACTAATTTGAGACAACCACTGGCATAAACTTAATGAAGTTTGAGAATAAAAAGAACTTCAAAGTGGCCTGGTTTCCCCACAGGGGAAGTTACTGAATTGCATACAATAATCTCTATTTTCTTTTAAGTGATGAATTTGAGCATCTTAGTGATTGTGGGGAAGAAGTTGAGAGACGCAGAACCAGACTAAGGAAGGATGGGTAATATTGAGTTACCATAATTATGCCACTCATGGTGAGGCCGGCTCTCTGCCTCCACGGGAAATGCTATCTCAATAAGACTTTGAACAAGATTCTAACAACATCAAAATTATATGGTTGAACCATAAGAAAAAAACATGATACACATATTTCCATTCATTTAAATTGTACAAATATTAAAGTTTATGTTCCCTTCCTAGTATAACCAGTATGAAAACATAAAGTTCTATCCCCTATTTTATCAAAAAAAAAAAAAAAAGAAATCCACACGACTTCAAAAATGTACACTGTAACTGGTATGTCAACTGTGATTTCTCTTTCCCTAGAGATAATTAAAAATTCCACAGAAAAACTTCTAGAACTATCAAGAGAGTTTATTGCTGAGACCTTTACTCTTTAGGCAATGTGTACAGTATTCAATCATTGTGTTGCTTCTAGAAAAAAAATTAACTCGTTTTGAAAACACAATCACATGATTAATAGCACAATCTTTACTGACTTGTGCTGACTAGATTTTTCGATAAATTCTATCAGCCTCTTGCAAACTGAACTAAAAATGTTGGTGCTATTTGGAATTATCCTTTTGCTGCATATATTGAAATCCATTCCTTTCCATGCACATCTCTTCTCCAGTAGGATGCATAGCATCAGTTCACATACACAATGGCAGCACTAGCAGTCAGTATTGTTTGTGAGGTGCACACCTTCATCTCTGGAGGAGGGCATTATAGTAGGAACTACACAGCTCTGAGCATCAGGCACAGGCTCCTCACCCTCAGGGAGATTTTCTGTTGTGGCAGTCATCCTCAATGAACAATGGTCCTCTTTACTCCTAGTCAGGATGCAGCTTCACCACCCTTAGAACCACGTCACTCAAACAATAATGGAGGGAACTATTGGCCCTTCCCAGAGAACATCATGTACCTCTGGAGATGGGATGCTTAAAAAGACTCCAGACTGGGATAACAAAAAGCCAATGTAGAAAGCTATCTACCATCCTGTCAGACAACTGTCATCTGTAATCCTGAAATACTTCTCCCCCCCTACAATTATTTTCCATAGAGGACCCACGGTCAGGTCAAGTGAGTTGGCTGTAGAGGACCTCTTTCCACACAAGCATACCCATGTCTGATGTAGAACACTGTAGCTGCTGCTGCTTCTATTGCCATGTTATTCCAATTAATGATTTAGGAGGAGTTAGGATAGAGACAGAAATACAGGCGGCATTATCAACTTTTTGTCATTATGACCAAAATATCTGACATAAACAAATTAAAGGAGAAAGAGATTTATTGGGGCTCATGGTTTCAAAGGTTTCAGTCTTAGTTCAGCCAGATCCATTGCTCTCGGCCTGCTGTGAGGCAGAACAATATGGTGGAACTGTGTGGCAGAGGAAAGCTTCTCAGTGTATGGAACCCAGAAAGGAGAGAGAGAGAGAGAGAGAAGGAGGGAGGGAGGAAGGAACCAGTGACAACCTCTTACCTGAGCATGCCTCAAGTAAACTACTTCCTCTTAACATGCCCTACCTGCTTCTAACAGTGCATTCATCTATCGGCAAATTAATCCACTAATGTAGTCAGAACCCTCAAAATTCAATCATTCTCCAAATTCCTATCTCTATACATTGCTGCTTTGGAGACCACAGAGCCCTCAACACATGAGCTTTGGGCGAACATTCCAGGCCCAAACCGTAACACAGGCACTCTAAGCTGCCTAGGGTCAGTCTAATTAGCTGCAGTGGGAGCCTGGGAGAGCTTGCTTCCCCATGGTGCAGTAGTTTCTCTCTTGGGAACGACTATCATTTCACCCTCCAGAACAGCATCATCATCAACCACTTAATGGTCACCGGGTACTGCTGGCCTGGCTGGGCACTATGGAACTCCTAAACCCTGTGTTCAGCACTCAGAGCCTTCATGAAGGGACAGGACTAACTTCTGTGCTAAGTGACCATTTCCTTTTGTGTCATGACCATTTTTTTATCCCATGTTTTGTAAATATCTTCATCTTTCAGCAGAGACTCCTTCCCAGTTGGCCCACTGACTCCAAGGGCTCATTTTGTGAGATCTGTCAATGTTCCTCCATAATGGACAAGCCCTTGGCTTACCAGACTGTGTTTATTGAATGCTTTAGTATAAAATTGAAGCAGAAGTCAATGGACTTCAAGGCTTTGGAGATCTGGCCACTTTTGCCCTCCTCCTCCATGTCCAACTCCTTCTCTTGATCACTCCCCTCAATTTCTGCACTTCTCACTGAACTTTGAACACATGAGACTTTTTATGACCTCAGGAAATTTCCACTTGCTCTTCCCATTAAGTGAAAAGCTCTTCCCTAAGATGAGACCCTCCAGGAAGGGAATTATCCAAATGTCATAATCTCAAGGATATCTTCCCTGACCACCAATTTAAAATTAATTCCCTCACGTTTAGGTTCCACTGATTTTATCTTTATATTTCCTATTAAATATATTACCATGAACTTTTAAATATGGTTCATTTTTCTGTATTTTTTATTATTTATATGTGACAGTGGAATGCATTATAATTCTTATTACACATATAGAACACAATTTTATATGTCTCTGGTTGTATACACAGTATATTCACACCAATTCGTGTCTTCATACATGTGCTTTGGATAATAATGATCATCACATTCCACCATCATTTCTATCCCTATAACCCTACTTTCCCCTCCAATCCTTCTGACCTATCTAGAGTTCATCTATTCCTCCCATGCTCCCTCTCCTTATCCCACTATGAATCAGCCTCCTTATATTACAGAAAATATTTGGCATTTGGTTTTTTGGGATTACCTAACTTCACTTAGCATTATCTTCTCTAACTCCATCCATTTACCTAAAATGCCATGCTTTTATTCTCTTTTATTGCTGAGTAATATTCCATTGTGTATATATGCCGCATTTTTTTTATCCATTCATCTATGGAAGGGCATCTAGGTTGTTTCCACAGTTTAGCTATTGTGAATTGTACTTCTATAAACATTGACGTGGCTGTGTCCCTCTAGTATGCTGTTTTTAAGTCCTTTGAGTATAGACCAAAGAGAGGGATAGCTGGGTCAAATGGTGGTTCTATTACCAATTTTCCAAGAAATCTCCATACTGCTTTCCATATTGACTGCACCCATTTGTAGTCCCACCAGCAGTGTATGAGTGTACCTTATTCCCCACATCCTCGCCAACACTTAGTGTTGTTTTTATTCATAATAGCTGTCATTCTGACTGGAGTGAGATGAAATCTTAGAGTAGTTTTGATTTTGCTAGCAATGATGAACATTTTTTCACATATTTGTTGATTGATTGTATATCATCTGAGAAGTGTCTGTTCAGGTCCTTGGCCCATTTATTGATTTGTGTGTGTGTGTGTGTGTGTGTGTGTGTGTGTGTGTGTGTAGCTTTTTGAGCTCTTTATATACCCTAGAGGTTAGTGCTCTCTCTGATGTGTGAGGGGTAAATATTTGCTCACTATTCACCTCACAGAAATAGAAAAAGCAATCATGAAATTAATCTGGAAAAATAAGAAACACAGAATAGCTAAAGCAATCCTTAGCAGGAAGAGTGAAGCAGGTGGCATCACTATACCAGACCTTAAACTATACTACAGAGCAATAGTAATAAAAACAGCATGGTATTCACACCAAAATAGATGGGTAGACCAATGGTACAGAATAGAAGACACAGAGACTAACCCACAAAATCACAATTATCTTATATTAGACAAAGGTGCCAAAAATATGCATTGGAGAAAAGATAGCCTCTTCAACAAATGGTGCTGGAAAAAAAATGGAAATCCATATGCAACACAATGAGATTAAATCCCTATCTCACACCATGCACAAAACTCAACTCAAAATGGATCAAGGACTTAGGAATACAACCAGAGACCCTGTGTCTAATAGAAGAAAAAGTAGGCCTTAATCTCTATTATGTGGGATTAGGCCCCAACTTCCTTAATAAAACACCTTTGGCTCAAGAATTAAAATCAAAAATCAAAAAATGGTATGTACTCAAACTAAAAAGTTTCTTCTCAGCAAAAGAAACAATCTATGAGGTAATTAGAGAGCCTAAATTTTTCCATATTTTATCTGTGTCCCTCGGTAGAAGGAAACCTTCATGTGGGCAACTAATTTTTTTCCTGTTCACTAGGTATTAAATTTTGTTTAAGAACTATTGAGAAAAATGTTCATTGCTATAATCATGTCTGGCACACAATATTTACTTAATAGATTTTTGTTGAGTGGAAGGATGGATGGATAGGTGGATGATGGAGGAGGTGAATGAATGGGCTGATGAGCTGATCAACTTATGAATGGATGGATCAGTGGATAGATGTTCAGACGGATGGATTGATGCAAAGATGGATGGATGGATGGATGTCTGGATGGGTGGACGGATGGATGGGTTAATGGAGGCCTGGTTAATTGGATGGCTGCATGCATGGATAAATGGTTTTATGCATATAAGGGTGAATGGATGGGTGAATGGATTTGTCTATTCCTCCCCTCAACTTACATTGATCAAAGGAATCTAGAACATATGATATTTGTCTAAATTTGATTTCCTCTGCCATAGTTTTGTATGTGCATCCACCCTTAAGATACATCAGTGCTTCAGAATTCTAGTCCCATCTTTAAATATTTTCCCTGTTCTTTGTCTGCATCTAGACTTCTAATTCCATGTTCACTCCCTTTCCTTCCTGTCCGGAGTTCTCTAGTTCTAGAAGCTCTTTAAACAGCAAGATGACAGCATCTGCCTTTTAGTGAAACACCCTGTCCCTTTTAAATCACTTCAAGGACTAAACTAATCATTGCCAAACACCTATCAGCATGTCCTCCTAAAATTAGTATTCTAATCACTGGCCGTGGGTCTAAGGGGTGGGCAGTGAATTAAGGAAAGGGAGGTACAATTTAAGAAGTTGAAAATGCAGCTGCCTTCCAAGCGTTAAACTAATTAAATCAACACTTGATAGGAGGTGACAGAAATGACTTTGAGGCTCAGGGGAAAGTCACTTCACCACAGTCTGGTTAGTAAGATTAACACATCTAAAAGGAAGAATATGTCAGCAGAAGGAGGCATCACATGGAAAAGGGAGTGAATGGGAAGAATGCGTGCATGCTCCTTCAACATTGTCCAGCAGCAAAGTGATAACCATGAATAGTGCCTGATTGGTGTCAATTCTGATATTTGCATTGGTTCGATACAGTGGCACAGACTGGTTAAGATTCTGAAGGGTTTGTTGAAGCATGGACTAAATTGGTCCCCACCCAAAAGTTTCTGATGCCATGGGTCTGGATTGGGCCTGAGAATTTGTGTTACTGATAACTCTCCAGGTGATGCTGCTGCTTCTGGACCTGGCATGATACTTTGAGAACCACTGGTTTAGGGGGATGGTCCATTAGTGCTTTGGAGAAGCCCAGAGAAGCTGCCCCATTACATTTGGATTTCAGGCACTTAAGGTGAAATACCCTCTCCAATCATAACAGATCCATCTAAGTATGAAAAATGAACATAAATCAATCACAAACATTGTTAGGCTCCATGAAATCTAAAGTACTTACAGACATGGAATTTCAGTTTCAACCTCTATAAGGCTAATTATTTCACTTCAAGTGCTGAGCCTATCAACATAATTTCAGCCACCTGGTACATAGTAAAATCTAGATATTGGCACACAAATTTGTTTAGTTTTCTCCAGCATTAAAAGTAGAAAGAGTAATCCAAAACTTTGTAAATAATTTAGTTACACATTTAATACAAAAATAAACCCATGCCTAAGATATTAGTATTATTTACTAATTATTTACCAATTATTATTGTTTTTCAAAGGTTATTGATTGTAATGTTTGACATTCATGTTTCAGCTTCTGTTCAAACATGTTGGCTTATACTAATATACTCAACTCTTTCCCCAGTCTCATCTCCTTTATGCAAATAAGCAAACAGACTGAGAGAGATGAAATGATTTCCCTAAAGCCTTACAGCTTCTAAGTGGCAGAACTCAAAGTTGGGCAGCCTGACTCAACCATTCATACTCTTAATGACCAACACTGTATAGTTATATAATTACAAATTATTCCAAAGGTGTATAAATTTATTCACTTGGTATTAAATTTTGTTTAAAATTATTGAGAAAAATGTTCATGCGGAGAGATCATTTTACAAAACAGAAGCCTAAAATTCTCTTGTTTATATTAAATGTTATGTGTTCTCAATTGCTCCTTAATGTAATGTCACTTTGGGATCTTTATCTAACTTAATTTCTTTATTCCCCACCCCCCCCCCCTTTTGGTAGCAAGGATTGAGCCCAGCAGTGCTTAACCACTGAGCCACATGCCCACCCTTTTTTATTTGTTCTTATCAGTTATACATTATAGTAGAATATTGACATGTTATACAAATATGGATTATAACTTCTCATTCTTCTGGTTGTACATGATATAGAATTGCATTGGTGATATAATCATGTGAACATAATATCTTATTCATCCTACTATCTTTTCTATTCCTACTCCCCCTCCCTTCCCTTTATTCCCCTTTGTCTAATCCAAAGTGCTTCTATTCTTCCCTAACAACCCCTCCCCTTATTGTGAATTAGAATCCTCATGTCAGAAAACAGTCAGCCTTTGTTTTGTGATTGGATTATTTCACTTAGCGTGATATTCTTCAGTTTCATCCATTTACTAGCAAATGCTATAATTGCATTCTTCTTCATGGCTGAGTAATACGCCATTGTGTTTACACAGCACATTCTTTTTATCTGAACATCCTCACCAACACTTATTATTGCTTGTATTCTTGATAATTGCCATTCTGACTGAAATAGGATGAAATGTAAGTGTAGTTTTAATTGGATTTCTCTGAATGCTATAGATGTTGAACATTTTTTTCATATATTTGTTGACCAGTCATATTTATTCTTCTGTGAGTTGTCTGTTCAGTTCCATAGCCCATTTATTGATATTTTTTGGTATTATGTTTTTTGAGTTCTTTATATATCCTAGAGATTAATGCTTTATCTGAGATGCATTTGGTAAGGATTTTCTCCCATTCTGTAGGCTCCCTCTTTATGTTGTTTATTGTTTCTTTTGGTGTGAAGAAACTTTTTAGTTTGATTCCATCCCATTATTGATTCTTAATTTTACTTCTTGCACTTTAGGAGTCTTGTTAAGGAAGTCAGTTCCTAAGCAAACATGATGTAGATTTGGGCCTACTTTTTCTTCTATTTGGCTCAGGGTCTCTGTTGTAATGCGTAAGTAAGTCCTTGATTCACTGTGAGTTGAGATTTGTGCAGGGTGAGAGATAGTAGTTTAATTTCTTTTTTTATTAGTTGTTCATGACAATACAATGATCTTGACATATCATACATTTGAATTAAATGGGGTATAATTTCTCATTTTTCCAAGTGTACATGTTGCAGAATCACATTGGTTATATGGCCACGTATATAATACAGCAATACTAGTGTCTATTTTATTCTGCTGCCCTTCCTATCCTCCCTTCCCCTCCCCTCCCATCACCTCTCTCTAACCAATCTAATGTGACACATTTCTCTCTTTTTTTCCTTCCCCCTCACATCATCATATATGTATTTCATATAATGAAAACTACAGAACCCTAAAGAGAGAAATAGAAGACCTTAGAAGATGGAAAGATATACCTTGCTCATGGATAGGCAGAATTAATATCATTAAAATGGCCATATTACCAAAAGCACTTTACAGGTTCAATGCAATTTCAATCAAAATCCCAATGGCATTCCTTGCAGAAATATAAAAAATTAATCATGAAATTCGTCTGGAAAAATAAGAGACTCAGAACAGCTAAAGCAATTCTAAGCAGGAAGAGTGAAACAGGTGGTATAGTGATACCAGATTTTAAACTATACTACAGAGCAACAGTAACAAAAACAGCATGGTACTGGTACCAAAACAGACAGGTAGGCCAATGGTACAGAATAGAGGACACAGAGACCAATCCACAAAATTACAACTACCTTATATTAGACAAAGGTGCTAAAAGCATGCAATGGAGAAAAGATAGCATCTTTAACAAATGGTGCGGGGAGAACTGGAAATCCATAGGCAACAAAATGAAATTGAATTCCTTTCTCTCGCCATGCACAAAAGATAACTCAAGGTGGACCAAGGATCTAGGAATCAAACCAGAGACAATGTGTCTAATAGAAGAAAAAGTTGGTCCTAATCTCCATCACATGGGGTGGGGCCCCAAATTCCTTAATAAGACACATATAGCACAGGAGTTAAAATCAAGAATCAACAAATGGGACATATTCGAACTAAAAAGTTTTTTCCCAGCAAGAGAAACAATAAGAGAGGTAAATAGGGAGCCTACATCCTGGGAACAAGTTTTTACACCTCACACTTCAGATAGAGCCCTAATATCCAGAGTATACAAAGAACTCAAAAAGTTAAACAACAAAAAAAATAAATAACCCAATCAACAAATGGGCCAAGGACCTGAACAGACACTTCTCAGAGGAGGACATACAATCAATCAACAAATACACGAAAAAATGCTCACCATCTCTAGCAGTCAGAGAAATGAAAATTAAAACTACTCTAAGATACCATCTCACTCCAGTAAGAATGGCAGCCATTATGAAGTCAAACAACAACAAGTGCTGGCGGAGAATGCCGGGAAAAAGGTACACTTGTACATTGCTGGTGGGACTGCAAATTAATTGGTGCAGCAAATTTGGAAAGCAGTATGGAGATTCCTTGGAAAGCTGGGAATGGAATCACCATTTGACCCAGCTGTTCCCCTTCTCGGACTATTCCCTAAAGACCTAAAAAGAGCATACTACAGGGACACAGCCACATCAATGTTTATAGCAGCACAATTCACAATAGCTAGACTATGGAACCAACCTAGATGCCCTTCAATAGATGAATGGATAAAAACATGTGGCATTTATACACAAAGGAGTTTAATTTCATTTTGCGACATATGGATTTCCAGTTTTCCCAGCAGCCTTTGTTGAAGGGGCTATCTTTTCTCCAATGTATGTTTTGGCACCTTTATCTAGTATGAGCTAACTGAATTTATGTGGGCTTGTCTCTGTGTCTTCTATTCTGCACCATTGGTCTTCATGTCTGTTTTGGTGCCAATATCATGTCATTTTTGTTACTATTGCTCTGTAGTATAATTTAAGGTCTGGTATTGTGATGTCTCCTGCTTCACTTCTCTTGCTAAGGATTGCTTTAGCTATTCTAAGTCTCTTATTTTTCCAAATGAATTTTATGACTGCTTTTTCAGTTTCTATGAAAAATATTATTGGGATTTTAATAGATATTGCATTAAATCTGTCTAGAACTTTTGATTGTATGGCCATTGGCAATGTTATTTCTCCTATCCAAGAGCATAGGAGATCTTTCCATTTTCTAAGGTCTCCTTCAGTTGTTTTTCTTAGTGTTCTGGGGTTTTGATTATAGAGATATTTCACCCCTTTGTTATATTGATTCCCAAGTAACTTATATTTTTGAGGCTATTGTGAATGAGATAGTTTTCCTGATTTCTCTTTTAGTAGATTCATCACTGCTGTATAGGAACATAATTGATTTCTGGGTGTTAATTTTGTATCATGCTTATTTGCTGAATTTATTTATGAGTTCTAGAAGTTTTCTGGTGGAATTTTTGGAGTCTTCTAAATATAGAATCATCACATGAGCAAATAGGGATAGTTTAAGTTCTTCTTTTCCTATTTGTATCCCTTTAATTTATTTCTTCTAATTGCTCTGGCTAGAGTTTCAAGGATGATATTGAAAAAAACGTGGTAAAAGAGGGTATCCTTGTCTTGTTCCAGTTTTTATAGGGAATGCTTTCAATTTTTCTCCATTTAGAATGATGTTGGCCTTGAGTTTAACATATATAGCTCCTTTTAAAAATATTTTATTTAGAGACAGGGGCTCGCTGACTTGCTGAGGCTGGCTTTGAACTCACAGTCCTCCTGTGTCTACCTCTTGAGCTGCTGGTATTACTGGTGTGAGCCACCTTATCTGGCTCTAGCATAATTTATTTCATTTTTCCCAAGAACATATTGCCTCTAGCTAAGCCAGTCATCTACCAACTCAAATTATCCTTCATTACTATAGTAATAGTAAACATTATTATTATTATTATTCATTGAAGAGTTAATGCAATTAATATTCATTTTGTCAATGGGAATATAAGATTGTTAGAGTTTGGAATGACCTGTCAAAGATAATATGGCTAATAATGATGCAAAGCTAAGACCTGAAGCCAACCCCTTTTCTGCTTTAGAGGTTCAGGCCTCTGGCCATTAGTGCATGAGAATTAGCTACAAAGTCTTCAGAGAGAGGAATATCAGAAGCAGCATGATATATCCAGTGGAGGAAGAGTATGAACTGTGCCTCTAGCTCTATCCAGAGGGCCCTGGAACACAGTGTATTCTTATCTAGATTCTATTGTGCCCTCTGGTTAATGAGACAGCAGCCCACATGACTTCTATGATCTATCCCAAATCTAAACCATGTATTTCCATTTCTGTGTTTTTTACTTAAGCCAATTTCCATTTTCTTGATTTCTTTACCAACTCACTCATAGAAAATAATACCTGTTGAGCTTAATTTTATGTTTCAACTTGACTGGGCTAGCAGGTACCCAGACAACTGGTAAAATACTATTTCTGAGTGCTACCAGGAGGATGTTTCTAGAAGAGCTCAGCATTGGAATTGGCAAATAAAATTGGTAAAATGAATGGCCCACCCAACATGGCTGAGCATCATCTAAACTGCTGAGGCCCTGAATAGAATAAAAAGGTGGGATAAAGGCAAATTTGAGTTCTATGCTTGAGTAGAAACTGCCATCTTTTCCTGCCTTCATACATCAATACACCTTGTTCTCCGGTTTGGGGTCTCAAACCACAGCTGATATCATTGGTTCTCTGGTTCTCAGATCTTCAGACTTGGACTAAATTACACCCCCATCAGCTTTCCTGTTTTGGGGCCTTGCAGAGAGCAGATAGTGGGACTTTTAAGCCTATATACCAAGGTGAACCAAATTCCTATAATAAATCTCCTCCTATCTTCGTAAGTATGTATCTTTTTTATTTGAGAGAGAAAAAGAGAGATTGAGAGAGGTGAGCGGATAGCCTATATATAGCCTATTGGGAAAAAAAACAAACATAGACATATAATTTCCTATTGATTCTATTTCTCTGGAGAACCTTGACCAATACACCTCCACCCACAGGCCTTCCTTGACTTATTCCCTCCCCTTCCCTAATCTAACAGATTCTTTGACTCTTCATTACCCGACATTCTATCAACGTTTTTAAGGCACATGATTAACACTCCATCCTTCCATAATTACATCACTGGTACTTTATGTTTTCTCTCCTCATTTTTTGTACATGTGTGTCAGGATTTGGATATGAGGTGTCCCCTAAAAGCACCTGTGTCAGTGTAGGAATATTCAGAGGCGAAATGATTAGATTGTGAGAGCTGCAAGTTGATCAGTCCATCCTAGTTTGAATGGACTGGGGTCTGGCTGGAAGAAGTGGGGCATGGGGCAGGCTCTGGAGGTGCGAATCTTCCCTACAGCTCCTTCTCCTTTCCTTTACCCTGCTTCTGAGCTGCCCTGGGAGGAGCGGCACTCCCTGCCATGCTCTTCTGCTTCACCTTGACCTAGCGTGATGGAGCAGGCCAACCAGGGACTGAACCTCTGAAACTGAGTCAAAATAAACTTTTCCTACTTTTAAGTTGTTCTTGTTAGATATCTTGGTCAAAGCAAAGAAAAGTTGAATAATGCAGTGCCTTTACTTCCAAACTTGTTAGTAAACAGAACTTTGCATATTTCTTATTTTTTTAATACCATAAGTCTCAGTGAATTTACAATTGTTAATTTATTAGAGAAAGGACTTAAGTTTACAGTTCATTATATCTCCCACATGGTTATACTTCAGTGTCCTCTAAACAGTTGTGGATATGCTAATGCTTGTGCAAAGGCACTGATTTAAATAAGTAATCTGGGAAAGGGATACTGACCATTAATTTCTGTCTCCAAAAAGAGGTCTGGAAATGTATTTCCAAGGCAGGTACCTGAGATCAATTATTTACTTTGCCATTATAGCAATATGAATCTCAAATAATTCTCTAGTTTGTTTATTTTTTCCTAACTGACCTCCTCCCGAAAGATAAAGTGAATCCAGGATCTGGAGGGGAGGGAAGTGTTGGGAGAAGGGACAAGGATGGGAAAGGAAGATTTCATATCAACATGCAGAATTGATATGCATTATGTGCAGGAGGTGGAGACTCTGACAGATGGGATGTGTGATTCCAGAGGAAACAGCTGTTTTGCGATTAAAGGAACAAAGGAAGTTCAGGCCGGAAGGAGAGCGGGAAGCCACTTCTGCCTCTCTGAGTTTCTGTTGCAATTCCTCCTTGTTCCAGGCTTTTGAGCTCTGCACTCCATGTTCCCTGAGACAAATTAATGTGGGGGGTGGAAAAAAAATTAAACAACAACCAAAAATTGTGTTGGGTTTGTCTTTTGGCTTGATTTAAATTAGTGGTTACTGGTTTTCCCAGCTTAACTCTCAACCCTGCTGCCTCAGGAAACTGTACCCCCTGCCCTTGCGGCAGACCATGACAGATTTCAAACACACTCCTGACTGTGAGAATGAAAATTGTGTTCATTAAAGATGGTGCATTTGAAACCTTCTGCTTCCCACACACAGCTTTTGGTTTCTCCCACACAAATGACGCTCTCCCTCACCTGTGCTCCTCTCTCTCTCTCTCTCTCTCTCTCTCTCTCTCTCTCTCTCTCTCTCTCTCTCTCTCTCTTTCTCTCTCTCTCTCAATATAATAAAGAATTCTTTTAAAATATCAAGTAATTAAAGCTCTTCATGGGTGAACTCACCCATTGAGAGGAATCCTCTAGTACATGAAAAGGTTGCTCGATGAAATTCTAAATCATTTAAGAAAAAAAATTTCAACATATTATTTTCTCTGATTTTTGGCAAACAAAAAAGAGAAATGATTTTATTTTCTTGCATTTTGTTTCCTTGGTGGGTTTATATTTCCAATCGGCATTTGGGTAAGAATTCCTGTTGACCATAACAAGACAATGACAGATTAAATAGCCACTTGTATTTAAACATTTTTGTTTCTCATATTTGTTTGTAAAATGTATTCTCTGATAAATAGAAGAAGAAACTAAGACTGGAAAAGGTGGAAAAAAATGACGATCAAAAACAAATGGAGTCGTCTGTCTGTCCTTCTTTTCTATTGATTTTCTTTTTTCTTTTCTTCTTTTTTTTTATTATTAATTGCCTCACTGTTACTTGTAGAGGAAAAGGAAAAAAAAAAAAAAAGCACTAGACAACACACTCAAGTCCATGTCTGCTAATCGGGCTGTGATGTGTTTGACTTTAATTTGTGCAACCAGCCCCCTCTTCAGCCTAGTGCAGATGCCATGTCCTTTTAACATCAGCAGGCACTGGCCTCATTCTCATCCCCTGAAACATGTTCCCTGGAAGGATCTTGTAACCAGCCAGGACAGGAAGCAACCCCGAATGCAGGCAACAGCAAATTGTGCTTGTGTTGAAATATTTAGGCAATTTTATTTTCAATGAGGTGTTTTCCTTTCCCTTGATTTGAGGTTACATATATACTTAAGAAATAACCATGGAAGAAAACAATGATCAGAGCGGAATGATTCCATTTCAGGAACGATTTCATACCTGTCTCTCAGATGTGAGCATGCACGCTATGCAATTTTCTTTCCATTTGAAAGAAAATGGTGAGAAGACAAGTTTCTTTACCACACTTTTTTGCTGAAGAAGTCAGCCATATATTCAAGTTAATTGCTCAGCTAGAGTTATGAGGATGATTAATAGAAAGGACTCATTTGGGAGCGGTCCATGACAGAACCCCCAGCATTGAAGTTCATATTGGCTTCCAAAGATCAGAATTCTAGAACATGCACATTCAGATAGCTATCCACAGGTGGATCTGACTCTCTTCTCCTCTTTAATTGAGTGCTCTTTCTTTTGAGGGGAAGGGTGATCATAGTTAACAGTTATCAGTACCTCTGAAGGTACCCCCAAACTGCAGATGTCCCTGAAGAATAGGAATGAAGACACAAAAACGTGGAGGCCATCTCCAAGATTGGTAAATCTCCAAGATGTGGAATGGTCTAACAGAGCATGTCAGAGAAGAAGAGATGGCACCCAGGAGAAATGATGCTAGTCAAGCTCCCAGCCCTGAATGGCAGGGTGTGGCAGGACCCATGCCACCCATGAGCCTTGGTCACAACTCAGGGTTCTGTGTAAGGTTAAATCTGTGGGCCAAACCAACAGATGAAGGATGGAAAGAGAGGTGAGAGGGAAGGGGTCATGTAGGTGAGTCAGAGCAGGAGGAGGAGCGAGGGGAATATTTGAGTTTCCATTCTCTACAGGCTCCCTCATTCCCATGAGAGCTTATGAAGGTGAGAATTGGTTAAACTATATTTTGAGGCTTTTTTCTTTCTCCTTGGATAGCAATAATTAGTCGTGTCAAGATGACTACTCAAATGACAATGTGATTTCAATGAGAAAAAGTTGAAGAATAAACTATAATTATTTGGACAGTCAGTTGATCAGGTTTTCTTTTCCTTGTCACATTTTAAATGATTTATGAAGTTACATGTGGGTGTCTGCTGAAGAGGTTAGTTCACGTTTTAAAGCTTCTTTTTTTTTTTTCTTTCCTAATTCTTTTCTATTTCAAGTACATAACGGGTTGTGGGCTTTTTTTTTTTCTTTTCTTTTACTCTGAATTTGGTTTAAACAGAATCATAGGCCAATTAATCTAATTTAAACTCCAATGTCTCTTGCTCTTGATTTTAGTCATATTAAAAAGCAGCGTTTTTCTTCTTCACAGAGCCTGATATGTGCCATTGTACCTTGCTCAGCATTTCCTAAAGTTCCTTGGAATGTTAGAACAGAAGAGGTGCTCTCAGGAAAAGAGGAACGTAGACAATACTGTAGAAATGGTTTAAGTACATTTTCCACTGAGAAATCCCATGCTACCTTGCATGCTAAATGTTCTGGAAAATTTTGCCTTTAAAACATCTCTTTTATGTTTAATTCAGTATTTCTTAAACTTATTTGACCTAGGGTCACTCTGTTCTTCTAAAATTTACTCACATTCTTTGGAATCCACAAAAAAAAAAAAAAAAAAAAAAAAAAAAAACCCACTTTGGGAAGTGTTCATGTAGCCAATCAGCACACAAATGTCATCGAACAAACATGCTCCACACTGACTTCTTCCAAACAAGGAAAACAACCAAAAAAAGCAACACATTAGGGGTGATTGTTCCAAAAATGGAATTGCCTTTTTTGACCACAGCAGAAAAACCACAGCTTTAAAGCAAGGTTCTTGAAAAATTTGACCTTGAAAGTGTCTTAGAGATGCCTGACTTTTACACAGTTGAACAGCAATTCTCCAAGGCATCACACACGTGCCTCTGCCACTCCTGTGACTTGCTTTGTGATCACAATCCTGGAGCACTTCAGGATGCAAACAAGTTCGGCTACAGGAGACTTTAAGTGGCAGTGGAAGCATCATTATAATCAGTGTACCTGGAGTTCAGGACACGGGCTGCCTGTGCTGGCTAAGGAAGGTCAAGCCACAAGGCCATGTCTTTGGGCAAGTCACAGTGAGGTCTGTGAATGGCAGGGGAATTGTTTCCCTTTTATCGTTTATTAAAGGGGATCAGGTGTTTGCCCATAAGAATCTCACTCCGAGCAACATGCAGTTCTATTCTGGAATATGCCCATAAACTAGAGATATGTCTGTTTAAATAAACATAAAATCATGAATATCCTACAGCAAAAAAAAAAAAAAAAAGGATGATGGCATTTAGGAGTAAAGACAGAAGACAAAGTCTGCTTACCTTTTTTTTTTCCTTTCTGAATGAATGACTCAACTTTGGTATTATTCAGATTTTCCAAGAACAAAGAACAAATAATCCTATAAATTCTGATGTTTAATTGAATCATTGGGTTTATTTTCTAATTTGCATCCTGTGAAAAAGCATGTGAAGGGTGGGATTTGTTTTTATTTTTTTCATAATACCCAAAATATTGCCCTTGGAGCAATATAAAATTTATGAAAGATTCCAGGCCAGCCTCTTCGCTTGCATCGGTGTGTATTCTTTACCTCTCCGTGTTCCGTTGCACTCCCGTATTCTTCAAGTAGGACTAGGAGGGAATTATTAGTTGCACTAGCCTCAGCGTTTTTGTATCTACTTATTTTGAAACCTTTCATTTGTAGCGACAGCTGCAAGGTGTCCCTTCAAGGATTTTGCTTTTTTGATTTATACTTTTATACACTCAAATCTCAATTGAGATATCCGAGCTTCATTCCATTTTCTGACCTTACACTATCAAGCCAGAATGACCCCCAATCTCTCAGGACTGGGCTACAATCCAAACCAGGTTATGGAAGAACAAGGGCAGAGAATCAAAGCCACACATCACCCTGGTCCCAAGGAAACACTTTGTGCAAAGCTGAGTGAAGGCCAGCCAATCCGCAGACCTCATTTATTTGCCCATGTGAGAATTCTCAACTCTCCACACTTTGAACTTTTGACATTATTTTTGTGTGTGAGTCCTGTTTATACCAAACACCAAAGCCAGACAGATGCTCTGTTTGGCATGGAAATTGGCCTCATGGAAATAAATGTTCTTTCTTTCCCTCCCATCTTTTAATTTTCTTTTCTTTTCTTTTATTTTTTCTTTTCTGGGTGAGAATGGATGCTGCTGAAATGCATCATAGTGGCTGACACATTAGTGAATATTCCATGCATCTGTTTCTGGTTATTGTTCTCCTTTTGACACACCTGTCATCAGGCCCTTGCATTGAGGCGTTTCAGAGTCTGGTCAAATGGAAGCAGTGGTCAATAAGGCCGTGGGGTGTTGTATCTGGCAGTCAACTGCGCATGAGTCCTAGAGCACTCTCTGCTCTCTCCAAATCCCACGTGGAGACATGTCCGTTTAGAACATTGCTGTCCTGAATAGAAAGGCAAATCGATTGGGTCCACCTTCTAAAAGAAATGTTTTCAAAGATCTCACTCCCACAAAACACCCCATCTTCAGAGGGAAGAAATTTCACCTGGTTAAATATAGACTTTAAAAATATTTTTTCCTATTAGTATAAGAAGAAAAAAATTGCCAGTTTGCAGTATAATTCTTGTTTATTATTGAATGTAAAGACGGATGCTTGGCAATGAATATAGTGGCTAGGCATGAAAGGCATTCAGTGTGTTAAGCTGTTCTGTTGTTATCACATTAAATCTAATAACCTTCTAATGAAATAAACATGTTTATATCTTCCTTTTGCAGCTAAGGAAATTTGCTCACTGGGATGAAGTTGCTGGCTTCACTCATTTCACACATTTAGTAAAGGGGGAAGCACATACCACTTCCATTCCAAAGAGGAGGAGTGGCATTGACATCATTGCTATAGAAATCCAGGGATGAACACAAATCTGTGTAGTGTGAATGAGATTCATGGTATGTTTATGGAAAGCTGATAAACCACTGAATGATCCCGAAATGCTATGGAAGAGA